>NC_057806.1:284817956-285117956 GCF_018294505.1 Triticum aestivum | reverse complement strand
GCATCATGGACACCATCCTTAACCCAACCACCAGAGCAGCTTCACTGACGCCCTCGTCCATGGCCACAGATCCGCTTCGCCCACACTGTAGTCCACCCTACCAGAGCCGCTCCACAAACACCCTACTCGATGGTTCTAGATCTCCTTACCGGACCCCGACAGCCAGCGCAGCATCATCACCCTTGATGTTTCTAACCTGATTCCCACCATCTGACAAGATGCCAAGCACCCGCCACGCCCTAGGTACTTCACCTTTAAACCCGTCCAGCATCACCTGCCCGATGTACTTCAAATATACTAACATGTCGCTGTTACCTATTATGCAGCTGGCAAAAACTATAAGGACGATGTTTCTTCTGGATCTAACAACTTGGCCAACCAAGATCCTGGACTGAGGCATTGCTATGATCTTGTAAGTGCGTCTCTCTCTCTTGTATTGTTGTGTGTCTGCCAGTGTGCTTTGCTAGGATTTTCGACCAGTAATCCCTTTGTGCAGACAATGATTTCTACTACTGGCTGCTAAATTAGATATGTAGAGGTCATACATGATACTACCTCGTACTTCCATTCCTAAATATAATTCTTTCTAGAGATTCCACTATAGGCTACATACGGAGCAAAATGAGTGAATCTACACTCGAAAACATCTATATACATCTGTATGTGGTCAATATTGGAATATCTACAAAGACATATATTTAGCAACAGAGCTAGTACATTACACAAAATCGTAGGTGGCATGTAGGAACTCCAGTGCACTACATTAGGCTCCCTTAGAGTGCCTGCTAGTCTAGCACACAGAGTCATGGCTAGTTTATGCTACGCACATAATCGTTAATTGGTGGTTTAAATATGCGCAAGGGATATGAAATGTATTATCATGTAGAGATGTCTGAAATTAGTTGTGTCAACTTGCAGATAGGGTTAGACAATGAAGAAGTACAAGATGTATGTGGCAATTTCATGGAACATCGCAAAAAAAAGGAGAGGCAGCGGTGAACCTATATAGTGTGCTATGGTAGGTCACTCCTTCGTTGCAATCATCGTGACATGTTATTTGTATGTCAGTACTATTGGCCAAGTTTCTTAGGGAGAGTTATTACGAGTTATCCTAAGAAAATAAGCACATGTGAATATAAGCTCCAGGTAATAAGCCAACCGGTTCTTTTCATTGCCTTCCTTTTCAGCTTATCTTTGGTATGATCAGTGGAAAGTCTAGATTGCATTATATTTTGTCATTTTTCTGCCCATATGGAAATTAATTTGACTTGGAAACATCACAAATTGAACCCAGTGCAGTGATTAATATGATAGGAAAACAGACCATGACTATTTGTCCAAAATGCAAATACAAAGATACCATTGACTTGGTACAATCTACTTTGGTTAATGTCTTCCATAGAGATCCCATCGCCTAATTTAAATGAAGAATGCATGACCCACATTTAAATGAAGAACAATTATTTATTGAAATTCGATGGTCCAAGTGGCTGGTTATTATCATATAGCAGCACCACCTGAAAGCATCATATAGTAGCAGCGCATAGAAACTCATCATACAGCAGCAGCAGTGTGCAATTCATCATATACCAGCAGCAGCTCAGAGCAATTCATCATATAGCAATAGCAGGAGCAGCTCATAGCAATTCATCATATAGTAGCAACAAAAGCAACTCATAGCAATTCATCATATAGCAGCAGCAGGAGCAGCTTATAGCAACTCATCATATAGCAGCAGCAGCTCATTGCAATTCATCATATAACAGCAACAACTCATGGCAATTCATCATTTAGCAGCAGCAGGAGCATCTCATAGCAATGCATCATATAGCAGCAGCAGAAGCAGCTCATATCAATTCATCGTATAGTGGATCAGAACAAAAATTTGGCAAAAAATCAGAGGAGATCCTCACCTTGTTGGATGAGCTCATCCTTCAACGGCACCTCAAGGCCACGGCCTGGGAGGAGGGGAGGGGGAATAAGGTGCCTTCTGCCGCAGTGTGGCATCAGCTATAGTTGTGCGGCGCCCGCCGGAGTAGTGCGTTGGATGGACCGTAGTGGAGCAGCTGCTGGAGACCATGAGAATGAGGGATGGCGCTAGAGGGAGGAGCATCCGGGGAGATTTGGCCCTACCCGCCGGCCATGTAGCCTAGCTGGACAAAGCATCATCAAGGACCAGGCCAGATGGGACCAGTGGCGACGGCTCGCTCGAGGAATCCTATCGCTGCAGGCAGGGGATCGAGGTAGAGGGAAAGGGGAGAGGAGATGCAAGCGGGCAGGGCAATTGCATTTTGAGTGAATATAGGCAAATAACAAAGTCATTTCACTACTCCCCTTCCCTT
This sequence comes from Triticum aestivum, assembly GCF_018294505.1. Taxonomy (NCBI): domain Eukaryota; kingdom Viridiplantae; phylum Streptophyta; class Magnoliopsida; order Poales; family Poaceae; genus Triticum; species Triticum aestivum. Next base: position 285,115,614 of record NC_057806.1, on the reverse strand, counting down.
CAATTTTTAGCGAGCTTCTACCCGAAACACCCCCTCCAAAGCGAAATAAGTTAAGCCCAAGCCTATAACTCAAAAATGACTTCTTTGCATCTTTTATGGCTTATTTTGACAATAAGCTCTGAAAAGGTGGAATAGAACTAGCCCTTAACCTGCAATTCAATTGTGCGTGCAATAATGAATCACTCCTGCCTGCTATAATGTACATTTAGGCATCATCATACATGGCATAACCTAATACATGTGCATTCCATTGTAGAATCTAGAATATGCAATGTTTATGTTAGTTCATATGTTGCACATGATGTTTAAATGCCCCTTAATTCTTGCCAGTCAAGTGATGGTCTTTAAGCTTCCTTCTTTGCTTCTTTTCTTGATACATCTGTTCAATTGCTTGTTTGCATCAGCCAGCCATACTGGAATTTTTTGCTTTGATTACTTGTTGTTCTTGACCTAACACTCTAACATAGCTTGTCAACGATTTGAACACTAAGGGCTGCTGTAGTGGGGGCTTGTCTAACTCATAGGTGACATAAAGGTTTGGCTGTACACTAAAGTAGGCTCTCCAAGAGTACCTGGAGATCCAGTTCGAAGGTATGCCTAGTTTTTACATAGTGCACACGTAGTAAATGCTCATTTCATTGTGTGCAAGTGCAAGAGATGTGGCAGTATTCATTATGTGGTGTTGTTTTCTTATAATCTCATCCTTTTGTGTTGTTCATAGACTGGAAAGTATGCATATTTATCTTCCAAGGAGATGAGTAACTAGTTTGTGTCACCTTGAAGAGGGGGTGCAATGAAGATAAGATTGAGGGTTTCCAAGTACAAGATGTTAGGAAGGAGCGTTGCAAGAGAACTAGGAGCAGCGCTGAGCTTGTTCAACCAGTTAAGGTAAGTCACTGTATCCAACTCAACAGTTCAATTCCTTGTTTGTTTCAGGCATAGTTAATTTTCTATTTTCAATTGCTTTATTTGTCCTCGGTTAATGAGATGCCCAAACAATGATGCCTGATGTTGGGTACTTGTATAACTATTAGTTGACATAATTATAGGCCTTACCATTTAATTACTCTGGCGAAGTGTGCGTGAAGCTTTGTAGTCTATTAACCAACTATTACTGCATGAGGCTTACAATCTAGTTTATACTAGGCTAATTATTGCATAGCTTTGCTTGCTGTAGTAGGTTTGTATGAATCCCTCTGCTGTTCATTATGCTCCCTAAGACTTTAATTGAGCTACAGAATGTCCAACTGCTTGCTTACTTATACGCAACATGCTGTCTAAATTTGTAACTTGTCTGTGTTTTGGATTTGGCCCCAACATCATGCTCCTCTTGTGAGCTAAGAGAGATTTCTGTATGCAGGCTGCACATACTACCATTTTTATAATTTTAAAATATCACCTGCTTATGCTTCATGAAGTGTAACATTATTGTTAGTCCTGTTTTGCCATGTACAAAATAATTTGTCTTGCTCACTTCACTGTTGTAACTATATTTTTGCCGTAGTCATGTGTACTGCTATCTCTTGAGCACTGCATTGGATTTCCTTGAAGAGGAAAGGATGATGCAGCAAAGTAGTGTAAGTATTTCCCTCAGCTTTTGAGAACCAAGGTATCAATCCAGTAGGAGGCTACGCGCGAGTCCCTCGTACCTGCACAAAGCAAATAACTCCTTGCAACCAACGTGATAAGGGGTTTTCAATCCCTTCACGGTGACTTACGAGAGTGAGATCTGATAGATATGATAGGATAATATTTTTGGTGTTTTTGTGATAAAGATGCAAAGTAAAATAAAAGCAAAGTAAACAGCAAAGTATTGGAAGATTAATATGATGAAGATAGATCCGGGGGCCATAGGTTTCACTAGTGGCTTCTCTCAAGAGCATAAGTATTTTACGGTGGGTGAACGAATTACTATTGAGCAATTGACAGAATTGAGCATAGTTATGAGAATATCTAGGTATGATCATGTATATAGGCATCATGTCCGAGTTAAGTAGACCGACTCCTGCCTGCATCTACTACTATTACTCCACTCATCGACCGCTATCCAGCATGCATCTAGAGTATTAAGTTCATGAAAACAGAGTAATGCCTTAAGCAAGATGACATGATGTAGAGGGATAAATTCATGCAATATGATAAAAACCCCATCTTGTTATCCTTGATGGCAACAATACAATACGTGCCTTGGTGCCCCTACTGTCACTGGGAAAGGACACTGCAAGATTGAACCCAAAGCTAAGCACTTCTCCCATTGCAAAAAAGATCAATCTAGTAGGCCAAACCAAACTGATAATTCGAAGAGACTTGCAAAGATAACCAATCATACATAAAAGAATTCAGAGAAGATTCAAATATTGTTCATAGACAATCTTGATCATAAACCCACAATTCATCGGTCTCAACAAACACACCACAAAAAGAAGATTACATCGAATAGATCTCCACAAGAGAGGGGGAGAACATTGTATTGAGATCCAAAAAGAGAGAAGAAGCCATCTAGCTAATAACTATGGACCCGAAGGTCCAAGGTAAACTACTCACACTTCATCGGAGGGGCCATGGTGTTGATGTAGAAGCCCTCCGTGATGGATGCCCCCTCCGGGGGAGCTCCGGAACAGGCCCCAAGATGGGATCTCGTGGATACAGAAAGTTGCGGCATTGGAATTAGGGTTTTGGCTCCATATCTGAGTGTTTGGGGGTACGTAGGTATATATCGGAGGAAGGAGTACGTCGGTGGAGCAACAGGGGGACCACGAGGGTGGAGGGCGTGCCTGGGGGGAGGGTAGGCGCGCCCCCCTACCTCGTGGCCTCCTCCTTTATTTCTTGACATAGGGTCCAAGTCTCCTGGATCATGTTTGGTGAGAAAATCACGTTCCCGAAGGTTTCATTCCGTTTGGACTCCATTTGATATTCCTTTTCTTCGAAACCCTAAAATAGGCAAAAAAACAACAATTCTAGGCTGGGCCTCCGGTTAATAGGTTAGTCCCAAAAATAATATAAAAGTGGATAATAAAGCCCAATAATGTCCAAAATAGTAGATAATATAGCATGGAGCAATCAAAAATTATAGATACGTTGGACACGTATCAAGCATCCCCAAGCTTAATTCCTGCTCGTCCTCGAGTAGGTAAATGATAAGAACAGAATTTTTGATGTGGAGTGCTACTTGGCATAATTTTAAGGTAATTCTTCTTAATTGTGGTATGAATATTCAGATCCGAAAGATTCAAGATAAAAGTTCATATTGACATAAAAATAATAATACTTCAAGCATACTAACTAAGCAATTATGTCTTCTCAGAATAACATGGCCAAAGAAAGTCCATCCCTACAAAATCATATAGTTTAGTCATGCTCCATTTTCGTCACACAAGAATGCTCTCATCATGCACAACCCCGATGACAAGCCAAGCAATTGTTTCATACTTTAGTAATCTCAAACCTATAAACTTTCACGCAATATATGACCGCGAGCCATGGACATAACACTATGGGTGGAATAGAATATGATGATGGGGGTTATGTGGAGAAGACAAAAAGGAGAAAGTCTCACATCAACGAGGCTAATCAATGGGCTATGGAGATGCCCATCGATTGATGTTAATGCAAGGAGTACGGATTGCCATGCAACGGATGCACTAGAGCTATAAATGTATGAAAGATCAACAAAAGAAACTAAGTGGGTATGCATCCAACTTGCTTGCTCACGAAGACCTAGGGCACTTGAGGAGGCCCACTGTTGGAATGTACAAGCCAAGTTCTATAATGAAAATTCCCACTAGTTTATGAAAGTGAAAAACAAAAGACTCTCTATCATGAAGATTATGGTGCTACTTTGAAGCACAAGTGTGGCAAAGGATAGTAACATTTTCCCTTCTCTCTTTTTCTCTCTCTTTTTTGGGCATTCTCTTCTTTTTTATGGCCTTTCTCTCCCTTTTAGTATTCCGCAGTTGGGACAATGCTCTAGAAATTGATGATCACCACACTTCTATTTATTTACAACTCAATGATTACAACTCGATGCTAGAACAAAAGATGACTCTATATGAATGCCTCCGGCGGTGTACCGGGATATGCAATGAACCAAGAGTGACATGTATGAAAGAATTATGAATGGTGGCTTTGCCACAAATACTATGTCAACTACATGATCATGCTAAGAAATATGACAATGATGAATGTGTCATGATAAACGGAATGGTGGAAAGTTGCATGGCAATATATCTCGGAATGGCTATGGAAATGCCATAATAGGTATGTATGGTGGCTGTTTTGAGGAAGATATAAGGTGGTTTATGTGTGAAAGACCGTATCATATCACGAGGTTTGGATGCACCGGCGAAGTTTGCACCAACTCTCAATGTGAGAAAGGGCAATGCACGGTATCGAAGAGGCTAGCAATGATGGAAGGATGAGAGTGAGTATAATCCATGGACTCAACATTAGTAATAAAGAACTCACATACTTATTGCAAAAATCTACAAGTCATCAAAAATCAAGCACTACGCGCATGCTCCTAGGGGGATAGATTGGTAGGAAAACACCATCGCTCGTCCCCGACCGCCACTCATAAGGAGGACAATCAAATAACACCTCATGTTTCAAATTTGTTACATAATGTTTACCATACGTGCATGCTATGGGACTTGCAAACTTCAACACAAGCATTTCTCAAATTCACAACTACTCAAATAGCACGACTTTGATATTATTACCTCCATATCTCAAAACAATCATCAAGCATCAAACTTCTCTTAGTATTCAAAACACTCATAAGAATTTTTTTACTAATCTTGAATACCTAGCATATTAGGATTATATAATAAAATTACCATGCTATTTAAGACTCTCAAAATAATCTAAGTCAAGCATGAGATATCAATAGTTTCTATAAAACAAATCCACCACCGTGCTCTAAAAGATATAAGTGAAGTACTAGAGCAAAACTATATAACTCAAAAGATATAAGTGAAGCACATAGAGTATTCTAAGTCAAGCATGAGATATCAATAGTTTCTATAAAACAAATCCACCACCGTGCTCTAAAAGATATAAGTGAAGTACTAGAGCAAAACTATATAACTCAAAAGATCTAAGTCAAGCATGAGATATCAATAGTTTCTATAAAACAAATCCACCACCGTGCTCTAAAAGATATAAGTGAAGTACTAGAGCAAAACTATATAACTCAAAAGATATAAGTGAAGCACATAGAGTATTCTAACAAATTCCAAATCATGTATGGCTCTCTCAAAAGGTGTGTACAGAAAGGATTATTGTGGTAAACTAAAAAGCAAAGACTCAAATCATACAAGACGCTCCAAGCAAAACACATATCATGTGGTGAATAAAAATATAGCTCCAAGTAAAGTTACCGATAGAAGTAGACGAAAGAGGGGATGCCTTCCGGGGCATCCCCAAGCTTTGGCTTTTAGGTGTCCTTAGATTATCTTGTGGGTGCCATGGGAATCCCCAAACTTAGGCTCTTGCCACTCCTTGTTCCATAATCCATCAAATCTTTACCCAAAACTTGAAAACCTCACACCACAAAACTTAAAGTAGAAAAATCTCGTGAGCTCCGTTAGCGAAAGAAAACAAAAGAACACTTCAAGGTACTGTAATGAACTCATTATTTATTTATATTGGTGTTAAACCTACTGTATTCCAACTTTTATATGGTTTATAAACTATTTTACTAGCCATGGATTCATCAAAATAAGCAAATAACACATGAAAAACAGAATCTGTCAAAAACAGAACAGTCTGTAGTAATCTGTAGCTAGCGCAAGATCTGGAACCCCAAAAATTCTAAAATAAATTTCTGGACGTGAGGAATTTATCTATTAATCATATTGAAAAATAATTAACTAAATATCACTTTGAAAATAAAAATGGCAGCAGTTCTCGTGAGCGCTAAAGTTTCTGTTTTTTACAGCAAGATATCAAGACTTCCCACAAGTCTTCCCAACGGTTCTACTAGGCACAAACACTAATTAAACACAAAAAGACACAACAAAAACAGATTCTAGGTAAATTATTTCTTACTAAACAGGAACAAAAAACAAGGAATAAAAAGAAAATTGGGTTGCCTCCCAACAAGCGCTATCGTTTAACGCCCCTAGCTAGGCATAAAAAGCAAGGATAGATCTAGGTATTGCCATCTTTGGTAGGAAATCCATAAGTGGCTCTCATAATAGATTCATAAGGTAATTTAATTTTCTTTCTAGGAAAGTGTTCCATGCCTTTCCTTAATGGAAATTTGAACATAATATTTCCTTCCTTCATATCAATAATTGCACCAATCGTTCTAAGGAAAGGTCTACCAAGAATAATAGGACATGAAGAATTGCAATCTATGTCAAGAACAATAAAATCTACGGGTAAATAATTCCTATTTGCGACAATAAGAACATCATTGATTCTGATTCTTCCCATTGGTTTCTTAATAGTGGAATCCGCAAGGTGCAAGTTTAAAGAGCAATCATCAAAATCACGGAGACCTAACAAATCACACAAAGTCTTTGGAATCGTGGAAACACTAGCACCCAAATCACATAAAGCATAGAACTCATGATCTTTAATCTTAATTTTAATAGTTGGCTCCCACTCATCATAAAGTTTTCTAGGCATAGAAACTTCCAACTCAAGTTTTTCTTCATAAGATTGCATCAAGGCATCAACGATATGTTTAGTAAACGCTTTATTTTGAGTATAAGCATGAGGAGAATTTAGCACGGATTGCAACAAGGAAATACAATCAATCAAAGAGCAATTTTGATAATTAAATTCCTTGAAATCCAAAATAGTGGGTTTAGCAACATCTAGGGTTTTAATTTCTTCAGTCCCACTTTCATCAAATTAAGCATCAAGATCTAAAAACTCTGAATTTTTGGAATGCCTTCTAGGTAAAGGTGGATCATATTCAGTCCCATAATTATCAAGATTCATATTGCAAAACAAAGATTTAATAGGGGACACATCAATAACTTTTAGATCTTCATCTTTATTTTCATAGGAACTAGAAGAACACGCTCTTATAAAGGCATCTTTCTTAGCACGCATCCTAGCGGTTCTTTCTTTGCACTCATCAATGGAAATGCTCATGGCTTTGAGAGACTCATTGATATCATGCTTAGGAGGAATAGATCTAAGTTTCAAAGAATCAACATCAAGAGAAATTCTATCAACGTTCCTAGCCAACTCATCAATCTTAAGCAATTTTTCTTCAATCAAAGCATTGAAATTCTTTTGCGAAGTAATAAATTCTTTAATATTAGATTCAAAATCAGAGGGCATATTATTATAATTTCCACACGAAATTGTTGTAGGAATTACCATAATTATTAGAGGGATTACTAGGATAAGGCCTAGGATTAAAATTTCCTCTATACGCGTTGTTACCAAAATTGTTCCTACCAACAAAATTCACATCCATAGATTCATTATTATTCTCAATCAAAGTAGACCAGGGCATATCATTAGGATCAGAAGAAACACTTTTACTAGCAAATAATTTCATAAGTTCATCCATCTTTCCACTCAAAACATTAATTTCTTCTATCGCATGCACCTTTTTATTAGTAGATCTTTCATATGCCATTGAGAATAATTAACCATAATATTATCTAGGAGTTTAGTAGCTTCACCTAAAGTTATTTCCATAAAAGTGCCTCCCGCGTCCGAATCAAAAAGATTTCTAGAAGCAAAATTCAATTCGGCATAAATTTTTTGTATAATCATCCACAAATTCAAACCATGAGTAGGGCAATTACGTATCATTTATTTCATCCTCTCCCAAGCTTGTGCAACATGTTCATGATCAAGTTGCTTAAAATTCATAATATCGTTTCTAAGAGAGATGATCTTAGCGGGAGGAAAATACTTAGAGATAAAAGCATCTTTGCACTTGTTCCAAGAATCAATACTATTTTAGGCAAAGATGAAAACCAAGCTTTAGCACGATCTCTAAGCGAAAAAGGAAATAGTTTCAACTTAACACACTACAAAAAAATACACTTCCGTGATGATACGTGTTTGTCACAGTAGGTCACGTTTTTTGTCATGCATGTACATCCATGACAAATTTATGACAGAATCAAGATAGTCATACCTGTGCTGTCGTAGAAGTGTTCCATGACATTACCAAAATTATCATCACGGAAGTGTCCACTTCCATGATGATAAATCGCGCGTCACAGAAGTGCTTTCGTCAAGGGTGACCGACACGTGGCATCCACCATAATGGAACGCCGTTAAGCTATCGGGTCCGGTTTTGGATCCGATAACCCGTTAACAGCCCCGACCAATGGGGATTTTCCACGTGTAAAATCATCATTGGCTGGAGGAAACACGTGTCAGGTCCGTGTTGGCACAGGTGTTACTCATCCAATAGGCGAGACACGCCTATGATATGTTGACATGTGGACCGGCCCATCAAATTTAAATGGACCGGCCGAACTGAAGGCCCACAAGATTTTGTGGACCATAATGGGCCGGCCCAGCTAAAGGCCCACGAGATTTTACAGACCATAATGGGCTGGCCCAGCTAAAGGCCCACAAGATTTTGCGGGCCATAATGGGCCGTCCCAGGTAAAGGCCCACAAGATTTTTGTGTGCCACAATGGGCCAGCCCAGGTAAAGGCCCACAAGATTCTCGCGGATCATAATGGGCCGGCCCAGCTAAAGGCCCATGAGATTTTGCCGACATTAATGCACTGGTAGAAACAGGGCCTATAGTCCCGGTTCGTAAGGGCCTTTAGTCCCGGTTCCGGAACCGGGACTAAAGTGTCGGTACTAATACCTCCCCCCTTTAGTCCCGGTTCAATCCAGAACCGGGACTAAAGGCCCTCCACGTGGGCAGTGCGCAGAGCCCGGTCAGGAGACCCTTTGGTCCCGGTTGGTGGCACCAACCGGGACCAATAGGCATCCACGCGTCAGCACTTCTGTGGCTGGGGTTTTTGTTTTTTTTGAAAGGGGGGGTTGGGGGTTTTGGGGGGTTAATTTAGGTGTTCATATATTGTGTTAGCTAGCTATAATTAATAGAGAGAAGTGTCCTCTGTTATGTCTGTGCTTGGTCGACGCTACGTACTATACATACGTATAGAGAGGACTAGACACGCTAGCTAGCTAGTAAGCAAACGAAGGAAACAGAAGATCGTCATGAACATATATGCATACATAGAGAAGTGATATCGACCACCTCTCCTTCTCCGAGAGATTGGTCGAACAACAAGTTCTCGTATATCTATCTGACACTACCGGCTACATATATACAATAATTATCTCTTACAAATATAATCATACGGACTCAGGGTCCACATAGAATTCTCCGTCTTCAGGGATCACGTGGTCAAGAAAGAATGCCGCCAATTCCTCTTGAATTGCTCGCATGCGAGCTGGTGCTAGGAGTTCATCCCGCTTCCGAAACATCTAATTTGAAGAAGGGGGTCAATACACACACACACACACACACACACACACACACACACATATATATATATATATATGAATGAAACTCAACACAAATGATGGTAATAAAATAAAATTGTGAATGTTGTTATTTACGTACTTCATATTGTTCGTTAGAGTACCCGCCCCGCTCACAGGTCGTGTGGTGGATGGACTCGCAGATGTAGTATCCACAGAAATCATTCCCTTGTTCCTGCCACAACCACTTTACAAGAAATAGAGGTCAATCAAATTGATAAGCAAGAATGCTAAATGGTATTGATGAAACTAGCGCTTGAATCACTAGGAGATGCGCGGAACATGCTACTATAGTACTTACTTTTGGGTGTCTAAATTCCAGCTCCTTCGGCAGTCCCGGAACTGTTTTGGTGAATTTTCTCCAAACCCTGCCGGACAAAGAAAACAATTACTTGATATCAGGAAATGAACAAAGTTGCTGATATGGTGGATAATGATCGATTTAACTTACTTCTTGAGGATTTCAGTCATGTTCGCATACTCCTTGGGATCTTTTCGTTTAGAGTCCAAGACGGTTACTACTCCCTGCTCAAGCTTAATCTCTAGGAGAATATAGTGGAAACTGCACACACATGCATAACTCATGAATTACATTACTATAACCTTGACTAATATATAAGGGAAACCGAATACGCACAAGACAGTAACACTCACCTGAAGTTGTAAGGAAAGAGTATTATATCTTTGTTTTGATTTATTACGAACGATCATAGCAAGTTGGCCTCGGTAGCTGCGGCATGAAGTTTAACCTGAGCTGCATCTATGAGATGTGTGTTAATGAACCCAATATCACCGACTTGTCATTTCTTCAATTCGGCGATCTTCAATCTGCATAATATAGTGAGGATGATTATAAATACATGCAATGAAAGAGCTAAGCTATATAGAGAAACTTAATGACAGAAGTAGTACTACTTACAGATAGTAGCAGGCGACCGTTGTTTTATCGAGGGCCAATTGATTGAAAAACTGATAGAACTCCTCAAATGGAACAGGCAACAGATCAATTCCAACAAGGTCATGCTCCTTTTTAACTTTCACATACAAAGTACTCCTCCCCCCAGAGTCTCTGCAGATTTTCAAGTACCAATCATGCAATCTTCGCATCATCGTTGATAGAGATCTTTCATCTTTGACGAGAGGCTTCCCGTACTCGTATCTTTGTATCTGCACCTCCATGGGTTCATAATGTACTTAGTCGGGCAGGTAATCTGCAAGATTGCTATAACCGGGCACAATCCTCGGATCATTATCGACGTTGTGGCTAGGCACCTTGAGCGGGGGGCACGATTGCTTCGCTTGTTCGCCAAGCTGGGCAATTTGTTTCCCAGCTCGTCGTTCTTTCAGCCTTTGATCACTGACAGTACTTCCCGACCGCTCCGCTTCGGCAAATTCCTTTCCAATAATGCGGTCATAGTTTCCTTTCGGCGGATCAGACTTTGGTGGTTTTGTCAGGGCAGCTAGAGTGCGCTTCACTTTCACCCGATCTACCTTCTCCTCCGGAGGTGGATGTTTCTTTGCTTTCACCCCTTCAAAGAAGTTCCTCACTTCTTCTCACGCGATCTCGGAGTTCTCTTCCAGGGTCCTCTCATATGGTAACTTCTCTGGAGTCTTCAGAGAAGGACCGAATCTGTATGTCCTCCCGCCTCTGGTTGTACTGCTAGACGCCGACCGAGCAGACGGAGCGGTTGTCTTCTTTACTTGCTTAAGAGGCTGAGGAGAAGGACTACGACGCGCCGGAGCAGCTGGAGCGGCGGCAGGTCTCTTCCGCCCTTGCTGATGAGGCGGAGAAGGAGGAGGCTGGCTGCTCGGGCGCGTCGGTGCAGGCGGAGAAGGAGGCGTAGTGCCGCCACGCGCCGGAGAAGGAGCCGGCCGAGGGCCCTGATCGTCACTCGCCGGAGGAGGAGGCGGTGGAGGCGGAGTGCCCTGACTCACCAGAGGAGGAGGAGGAGGCGGTGGCGTCCAGTTCGGAAGGTTGATGAGCTCCTTCCGCCATAGGCATGGAGTCTTCAGAGCAGACCCCAGCCGAGTCTCCCCTTCACCGGTAGGGTGGTCAAGCTGGAGGTCCTCAAATCCCTCCGTTATCTCATCCACCATCACCCTAGCATATCCTTCTGGAATCGGCCGGCAGTGAAAAGTTGCGCTGGGTTCAGTAGGATAAACAGAGCCAACAGCCGCCTTGACCTTCAAATTCATCCATTGCGTCATAAGGTGGCAATTTTGAGACTCCGTTATAGCATCCACGGTATAGATGGCAGGAGCCGTCAAGGCATGCTCTAGCTGAAGCAGCTCGGTGGAAGCCACACTGCTTCTGCGCTGAGATGGCGGGGTAGCTTCGAGGGAGGCTTCGGCAGTACGTTTGCTGCGATTTGCTTCTCGTTCCTCTATCGCGTCTACCCTTGCTTGCAGCGCCTGTATTTGGGTCTGCTGCACTTTTTTCCTCCTCTCATGGGATTTGTAACCGCCTGCGTCCGGAAACCCAACCTTCCACGGAATGGAGCCTGGCGTGCCTCATGTCCGTCCAGGGTGCTCAGGATTCCCGAGGGCCATTGTGAGCTCGTCGTTCTCTCTGTCTGGAAAGAATGTCCCTTCCTGCGCTGCTTAGATATACTGCTTAAGCTTACTGACTGGTATGTCCATTTGACCATTCGTCCAAATGCACTTCCCTGTTACAGGGTCCAGTGTTCCACCAGCCCCGAAGAACCAAGTCCGGCAACGGTCTGGCCAGTTAATTGTCTCTGGTTCGATCCCTTTATGAACCAGATCATTCTCAGTCTTGGACCACTTAGGCCGGGCTATGAGGTAGCCACCTGACCCCGTGCGATGGTGAAGCTTCTTCTTCGCAGCATTTTGCTTGTTTGTCGCCGACATCTTCTTACTCTTTTCTGATGTCTTGTGGGCCACAAATGCGGGCCAGTGATCTCTGATCTTCTCATATCTACCCTTGAATTCTGGTGTCTCATTATTTTCGACAAACTTATTCAGCTCTTTCTTCCACCTCCTGAATAGTTCTGCCATCCTCTTCAGAGCAAAAGACTTGATTAATTTCTCTTTAACTGGGTTCTCTGGATTATCCTCAGGCGGTAGGGTGAAATTTGACTTCAGCTCAGTCCAAAGATCATTTTTCTGCATATCATTGACATAAGACACCTTAGGGTCTTCTGTAGCCGGCTTAAACCATTGCTGGATGCTTATCGAGATCTTGTCCCTAACCAGAACCCCGCACTGAGCAACAAATGCGCTCTTTGTCCGGAGGGGTTCAATAGGTTGGCCGTCGGGCGCGATTGCTATGATCTCAAACTTTTCATCCGAGCTCAACTTTTTCTTCGGGCCTCATCTCTTTACCGAAGTTGTGCTCGATTCGGAGGGCTAGAAAAAAGAACAAAGACTTAATTAATATGTGTACATACTAAAACAATGAATGCATCAATCAGCTAGTCAGCATAGGCTTAACTAATATATATACCTGGCCGGACTCGGTTCGATCACCGGAGCCGTCATCACGGTCTCCTTCTTGCAACGACATTGGGTCACCGGAGCCGTCCTCATGTTCTTCTTCTTGCACCGGCATTAGGTCACCGTAGCCAGCTTGTTCACCCTCTCCTTCTAGACCATCGGTTTCGTTGAGAAACAACGAGATGGCATCACTTCCTTCTGCGATTATGTCCCTCAACAATGCATCTTTTGTTGCTTCGTCTAGGGCGGTGTCCATAGTTTCTACAAATATTTACAACATGGAAATTATTATTCAAACATGACAGATGGATATATTAGTGCCAAACATAGAACTAGCTACCTAATCATAGTAATCTATCGGGAGGGGGTATATATCGACAACGACGACACTACATCTATGTCCCTCGACGACCCTCGTTCCCGATAAAAAAAAGAGGAAGAAGAAGAAAAAAAAGAGGAGAAGAAAGAATAGAGGAGAAGATCTCCTCTATTCTTTCTTCTCCTCTTTTTTTCTTCTTCCTCTTCTTTTTTTATCCTCTTCTTCCTCTCATGTTCGATAGGATCGCCGAGGGGTCGGCAGGTTGCCTAGTGTCAAGGGATTCAACAAAACCATGTCTTCATCATTAGGCGAAAGTAACATGTGCATGATGGTACGAAGCTCTTCAAAGTTGTTTTGGAACGGAGTCCCAGATAGGATAATTCGCTTTTTGGTACAAAGTTTAGCAAGAGCCTTCCGAATATCGCTATTTGGAACGCCTTTGCTGAATTCGTACCAAAAGGCGTATTATTCTATCCGGGACTCCATTCCAGAACAACTTTGCAGAACTTCGTACCAACATGCCCTGGTTACTTCCGGCTAATGATGAAGGCATGGATTTTGTCACGACCGGTTTTCCAATAAAAATATTTATTGAGAAACCAATCTTTTGAGTCCAGTATGAGAGAAATCCTCCTCACTGGTAGACAAATTCTTGATACAATAAGCCAGTAGCATAAAATATATTACAGGGTCGAACTACGGTTGCTCAACCAAATTATTACAAGCACGCCAATAATTATACATAATGGCGGACATGACACAGTGGTGTGGAGGCATACTACTGACTCGAGGATAGGGCGGTGGTGGAAAAACACGGCGGGGAGAGAAATACAAGACTCTAAGTCTGTCATCTCATCGAGCGTCGAGGTGAGGCTCGATGAATTTATTTGGTAGCGAAAGCGGATATAAAACAGTGACCAAATCCAGGGTCACACGAGACTGACTGGGACTCCTCTAGGTGTCGGACTCGCTATCAAACTCTTCATCCATGAGATCGCCTTCGTCAGCATCTGGCCAAATCAACAAGCCAGTGAGTACTTTGAAAGTACTCGCAAGACAGTTCGGACGTAAGATATAACAAATGCATGCATGGATGCGTCATGAATAATTCACCAATGTACATTTCAAAAATTAGCATAACAAGGTAAGTAAAAAGGGAAACGGCGGTAGTCCGCCTGAAATCCCAACAGAACATAAATAACTACCGATCGGGTGTCTGAAGCGACGCCTTGAAAGGTGAACAAATAAATATAAGGAAATGATGCCACAGTCGGGCGTCTTAGCGACACCACATAAAGGGCTTAAAAAGAAATACCACAGACGGATGTCGGGGCGACATCACGGAAAGGGCTTTAAAAGAAATGCCACAGTCGGACGTCGGGGCGACATCACAGAAAGGGCTTGAAAAGAAATGCCACAGTCGGACGTCGGGGCGACATCACAGAAAGGGCTTGAAAAGAAATGCCACAGTTGGACGTCGGGGCGACATCACAGAAAGGGATTGAAAAGAAATGCCACAGTCGGACGTCGGGGCAACATCACAGAAAGGGCTTTAAAAGAAATGCCACAGTCGGACGTCGGGGCGACATCATAGAAAGGGCTTGAAAAGAAATGCCACAGTCGGACGTCGGGGCGACATCATAGAAAGGGCTTTTATTCACAGGTAAATAATACTCATAATAAACATTTAATTCATAAGAATAAATGGGTTAGTCCATCCACAGGGATAATCATTTAACCGGAGTTAACACTCAAGCGAATCACCGGAGTCTCTGCCATCAAAACTGACATTTGATTAGGATAAGATAATATCGACCTAGGACAGGGAATAGATGATTTGGAGGAATATATGACTCTGCAGAGTTGTACAAAATTTTTCCCATAGCCAACGGATTTCCGTAGTCACAAAGGACTAGTTCCGTTTACGGTATTTCGGAAGAAAACACAGCTAACCAGTACACACCCATCCTACCTCTCGATGCTAGGAATCACCCTAGACATCGTCCAAGAAAAACTTTTGAGACGGGGAGATCACAATCTCGAATAGCATGGGATCAAATTTATATACGCGCGCTCTAAGGGGTGCCCCCCTCTCGGTCCCAACCGGAAACACCCATGCCCCCTGACCGGATGACTGGCTTTAATCTAGGGCCATGGAACCATCATCACGGCCTCTCCTTTTGGTGTGTACCAGAAAAGCGGTTTGCAACTTACTAAACCATATTCCTTGCGGAAAACATGTGGTAGTACAGGGAAGGAAATGAGAGGAACTGGACCGATACGGTTTGACACTGAAGTCACATAGTCTGGCGTAAGACTGGCATGCTACGACACTGCCATCTCACCCATCCTCATGCCAACACATGGCCATTCATCCTCACATCCATTCACATATGGATCATCGAACTCACTTACCTCATTATCACATAAAATAACGTTCATCGATATGCTTCTCAATATGCCATAAAACTAACTAAATGCAAAACATGCCAAGACACTCATCATATCAAAAGTTCAAACATGCTTGCCTGGTTCAGAGTAGTCGGAACCTAGCTCGGTGAAGTTCGCGGCTCCGTCACCTCCTTCGGTATCTACGGTATAAAGAAAATATATGCGCTATCGTAAATACCAAGGAGTGCACAGAAAGTATACCAAATATTTTTCAAATAAATATGATAAAAAACTAGACAAAATTTTAAAGAGAACAGAAAAAGAATCAATCAAAAATACTTTTCTGTTTAAAAGTTATAAGGGTTTTTGTCCAGGGACTCATCTGTAATGAAACAGAAGATTTCCAGGGGCTAGCTTATAAAAACAGAAAACGTTTCGGCAGAAACTACGCCAGCTCAAAGGGAAAACGTACTTTGCCCGAAGGCGCTTCCAGAAAACGTTTCAACAGAGAGAGCAGAGAGGCTGACGGTGGGGTCCCACGCGTCAGGTTTGAATTTCAAAAAAAGGGCAAACGGAGCTCGTCGGTGCCCGAGAGCCGCGGTGGTCGCCGGCGGCGATCCACGGCGAGGCAGGGGGATCGGAGGGTACCTCCGTGCTCAGGGCGCCATTCCGCGTCGGTTGGTGGTGGTGGTGGTCGCCGGCGAGTACCACGTCGACGGCGAGCTTTGCTCCGGCGGACGGCGGCTCGGGTGGTCGAGGAACTCGTCGGAGAGGGCTGCAGAGGTCAAATTCACGAGGGGGTTAGGCTCCTGGTAGCTAGAGAGAGTAACAGACGGGGTTTGGGCGCCGGAGATGGCCTCACCGGAGCGAATCGTGGTGGAGGCCGAGGCGGATAGGGGTGGCCGGAGTTGGGGGAGGAGACCTCCTCGAGGTCCTCCGAGTGGCCTGGCGTGGTGTTGGTGAGGAGTGGGGATGAGGTGTGCACGAGGTTTAGCTCGGGGGCCCTTTTTATAGGTGGCCCGAGGCGGTTGCCGTGAACGGGGATCTCCGGCGAGTGATTACGGCGGTGCCGTGGATGTGCAGGGGGATTAGGGGCTTGGGCATCGTCGTTGAGGTCCACCGGTCCCATTTAGGCGCTAAACGGGCTGGGGTTTGGCGTTATGGGTGAGCTTGACGGAACGGGGGTGGCGCGGCCCGTCGGCGGCAGGGAGCACGTTCCGTGCTTGCCGGGCCATGGCGACGGTGCCACGGGTGTGCGCTGGCACGGCAGGGACACGCGAAGAGCCAAGGGGCTTTGGGCGGCGCTGAACGGCGTTCTGCCGTGGTGTGCCTTCTGTCGGCCACCACGGGAGGTCCCGACGCCGCAGAAGACGCCGGCGAGGGCGGGCCAGCGTGCCACCGACGCCAGGAAGGCTCCACGCACGCGTGTGAAGCTCCGGACAAGAGGGAGAGGCTGCAAGGAACGTGCCAAGTGCACTGTCTACGCGTGAGAGAAACTGACGAACGCAAACGACACTGAAACTGAATTTTTCTGAATTTTGAACAGCAGCAGTGCATGCAAGGTGTTCGACAGAATGAAATTGGCCTCTGGAGATTTTTCCTTGAGCTGATTTTTGGTGGAGTGGCTTCTCATTGCTCAAGTAGGCTGCCTGAATTTTGGTGGAATTTTTGGAGGAGTGTAGATATGAATTTCATCAAATTTGGCAAATCTGGTCCAAACTTGCAGAGACTGAATTTTGAAAATTTGAAAAGAGGAGGAGTGGATCAAGATGGTTCTGGGTTGTGGGTACCAAAGGACTATCCAGGAGAGTTGGTTTGAGGTCAAAACTCAAATGCAATAGGGTACTTGCTTTGAAAATCCCTCAGGCTCCAAATAATTTTCAGAATTGATTTGAGAGGAAAAATAATTAGAATAAAATCCAAAACTTGTTTGGATTAGTTGGGACAGAGAACTTAGGTTGATCACAAGGTGTAGGGGAGGTTTTGGAGGGGTTTTACCACATGGGCAAAAATGCCAAGTCATGGGTGGTTCCAAGATATGAAAATCCCAAATTTTCATAGAGTTCTTTTTAAAAGAAGAAGATTAAACTCCCAAAAATAAATTTGAGAGGGAACCAACAGAGAAGAAGTTTCAAAAGATTCAAACACCAATGTTTGAAAAAATAAAATCCTTGCCAAAGCAAAGGAAGTTTTTAAGAGGAAGGTTTTCTGAAGAAAAAATTTAAATGGCCTCTTTTCAAAGAAAACCACAAAGTTTTTGATAAAAGCCAAATTAAAATTTTGGAGTGTCACAACACCTACCCCCTTAGGAAAAATCTCGTCCCCGAGATTTCAGCTGATCCTTAAATAAGTGTGGATGCTCTGTCCGAAGAAAATCCTCGCTTTCCCAAGTTGCTTCACTGTCGGTGTGATTGCTCCACTGGACTTTGAAAAACTTGATGGTCTTCTGTCGGGTCCTCCTTTCAGACTCCTCTAATATTCTTACGGGACGTTCCCGATAAGTGAGGTCTGGCTGCACGTCAATGTTTTCATGGGATACTTGTTTCTCTGGGTTGCTTACGCACTTCCTTAATTGAGAGACGTGGAACACGTCGTGAATGTCGGACAAGTCTTCGGGTAAGTCTAGCTGGTAGGCTACAGTGCCTCTTCGTGCCACTATGCAGAATGGTCCAATGAATCTTGGTGCTAACTTTCCTTTAATCTTAAACCGTTGCAATCCTCTCATAGGGGACACTCTCAGGTATACGAACTCACCGGGTTCGAAGCTGACCCTTCGATGTTTCTGATCATAATAACTCTTCTGTCGACTTTGAGCGGTCTTAAGTCGGTCTCTGATTAGCTTGACCTTTTCCTCGGCTTCTCTGAGCATGTCTGGTCCGAAGATGCGGTTGTCTCCGGTCTCTGACCAATTTAACGGGGTACGACATCTTCGTCCGTATAAAGCCTCAAATGGTGCCATTTGTAGGCTGGCCTGGTAGCTATTGTTATACGCGAACTCGGCGTATGGCAGGCTTTCTTCCCAACTGGTTCCATATGTGAGGACACATGCTCTCAGCATGTCTTCTAAAACCTGGTTTACGCGTTCTGTTTGTCCATCAGTCTGTAGGTGGTATGCGGTACTGAAGGCTAGTTGGGTTCCCAGAGCTTGTTGTAAATGCTCCCAAAATCTTGAGACGAACTGAGTGCCTCTGTCGGATATTATAGTCTTCGGGACACCGTGCAGACAAACTATGCGGGAAGATAAATCCTGGCAAGCCTCTGAGTGTTGTAGGTCGTCTTCACTGGAATAAAGTGTGCCACTTTGGTCAACCTGTCAGTGATGACCCATATGGCATCATTCCCGTGTCGTGACCGAGGTAGTCCGACAATAAAATCCATCCCTATTTCATCCCATTTCCACTCAGGTATTTTGTTCGGTTGCAGTAGTCCGGCTGGTCTCTGATGCTCAGCTTTTATGCGTTGACATGAGTCGCAACATGCAATGAAGGCGGCTATGTCCCTCTTCATACCGTGCCACCAAAATCTTTCCTAAATATCCTTATACATTTTGGTTCCTCCAGGGTGAATTGAATATGGAGTGGTGTGTGCTTCAGCTAAAATTTGCTGCTTAAGGTCTTCTATGTTTGGCACGCAGAGCCTTTCTCCGTACCATAATATTCCTTCATTGTCTATTACGAATTCCGAGGCCTTGCCCATACTCAACTTTCTTTTGATGCCTTCGATGCTGGTGTGACCGGGCTGAGCTTCTTTAATTTTCTCCACAAGGTTGGGTCGTATTTCCAAGTTTGATATGGTGCCTTCTGCTACCATTATCAAGTTGAGCTTGGCAAATTCTTGTTGGAATTCGGGCCTCAAGCTGTGCAGATTGTTTTCGTCGGAGCTGGGGTTCCGACTAAGGGCATCGGCCACTACATTTGCTTTCCCTGGATGGTAATGGATACCAACATCATAATCCTTTACCAACTCCAACCAACGTCGTTGCCGTAAATTTAGTTCTGGCTGCGTGAAAATATATTTGAGACTTTTGTGATCCGTATATATTTCACATCGATTCCCAAGTAAGAAATGCCTCCATTCCTTGAGTGCATGAATAACTGCTGCCATTTCTAAGTCATGAGTGGGATAATTTCCTCATGCTTGCGAAGTTGCCTTGAAGCGTAGGCGACAACCTTGCCTTCCTGCATCAACACGCATCCGAGACCCTTTCTGGACGCGTCACAATATACTTCAAAATTCTTGTGTATGTCGGGTACAATTAATACCGGTGCTGTCGTTAACTTCCGCTTTAGCTCTTGGAAACTTTTCTCGCAGGCTTCTGTCCATTCAAACTTCTTATCTTTCTTGAGCAACTGTGTCATAGGCTTGGCTATGGTGGAAAATCCTTCAATAAATCTGCGGTAATATCCTGCCATTCCCAAGAAACTCCGTATGTCCGTTACGCTGGCTGGTGACTTCCAGCCAAGTACGGCCTTGACTTTCTCTGGGTCCACTGCGATACCGTCTTGGGTCAGCACGTGGCCTAGAAAGCCTACTTGTCTTAGCCAAAATTCGCACTTGCTGAACTTGGCATACAATTGGTGTTTTCTTAGCTCTCCTAGCACAATCCTGAGATGTTCTGCGTGCTCTTCTGGTGTCTTGGAGTATACCAGAATATCGTCGATGAATACCACGACGAACTTGTCCATAAACTTCATAAATACTTTGTTCATGAGGTGAACAAAATATGCTGGGGCGTTAGTTAATCCAAATGGCATCACTGTGAACTCGTACAGTCCATATCTGGAGGTGAAGGCTGTTTTGGGGATATCTTCCGTTCGTACCTTCAATTGATGGTATCCTGACCTTAAGTCAATTTTTGAGAATACCTTGGCCTGAGCGAGTTGATCAAACAAATCGTTTATCCTTGGCATCGGGTATTTGTTTTTGACTGTGACCATGTTAAGTGCTCGATAGTCAATACACAATCTCAGCGTTCCATCCTTCTTTTTGGCAAATAAAATTGGTGATCCCCAAGGTGAGGAGCTGGCTCGAATGTATCCTTTTTCCAGTAATTCCTTTATTTGCTTCTTCAACTCGATCAACTCGGATGGTGCCATTCTGTATGGTTTCTTGTATATGGGGGTGGTTCCTGGTGCTAGCTCAATGCGGAATTCTATTTCTCGGTCTGGTGGCATGCCTGGTAGTTCTTCAGGGAATACATCTGGAAATTCACACACTACTGGAACCTTGTTTAGCTCAGAAACGTCCACCTTATTTAATCTCGGTTGCCGGGGTATTTTTCCTTCCTTGGCTGATACTCTTATTGTCTTCCCTTGGTGGTGTGTGAGAATTACGGTCCTGTTGAAACAGTCGATAAAACCCTTATTGGTGGTTAGCCAATCCATCCCTAGGATGACATCCAGTCCTTTATTTTCCAACACAATAAGATTTGCGTGAAACTCCAATCCTTCGAACTCAATGACCACATTCTGACAGTAATTCTGAGTAACTTGCTGAATCCCAGGGGACTTGATGATCATGGATTTCTCCAAGGGAAGCATCGAAAAATTATTTTGCAAAGCAAAACTTTTCGAAATGAAAGAGTGAGAAGCTCCAGAATCAAACAAAACCATTGCAGGTATTGTGTTGACAGGAAACGTACCGAGTACGATATCCGGAGCATTTTGTGCCTCCTCTTTGGTTACGTGGTTCAGATGACCCTTCCTGTGGTTATTGTTGGGATTGAAATTGTTTCGCTTGGGCGCGGAATTGTTGCCGCCGTTGTTCGGCTTTGGGGTTGAATTCCTTGGCTTGGGGCACTGTTTGGCATAGTGCCCTTCTTCTCCACAAGCGTAACAAGTAACGCCGGGGCGATAGGTGAATTCCTTGTCCCTTGCATGAAAATTCTTGATTGGGCGTGAGACATTGGATGAGGATTTGTGTGTCCCACCCTTTTGAAAATCTGTCTTGCTTCGGTGATTGCGAGCATGATTAGTCTGGTCCCTTTTTCGCTTGCGGATATCTTCCAGACTGCGTCTCTCATTTTCCAGAGTAATGGCTTTGTCCACCAGTGTTTTAAAATCAGGAAAAGTGTGCACGACCAGTTGGCATTTAAGCGCGGGCGCCAGACCGTCAAGGAATTTCTCCATCTTCTTGATTTCAGTCATACGCTCTTCATTGGCGTAGCGGGACAATAGAGTAAATTGACTGTTGTAATCTGACACTGTCATGTTCCTTTGTTTGAGGTCATCGAATTCTCTCTTCTTGATTTTCATAATACTCTTAGGAATGTGTGCACCACGGAAACCTTCCTTGAAATCATCCCAGGTTATGTCATTTTCGTTGGGATGCATGTGCAGAAAATTCTCCCACCACGATGCGGCTGCTCCTGTGAGATAGTGCGGAGCATATAATACCTTCTCGGGGTCTGAACATTTTGCAATAATTAATTTTCCCTCCATATCTCGAAGCCAGTCCTCGGCTTCAAGAGGCTTGTCAGTGTGAGAAAATGTTTGAGGACGTGTCTTCTGTAGCTCAGATAACTTGGAATGCTGCTGATACTGTCCATGGTGATTTCCCATGTTGATGACTTGGTTCATCATTTCCCGATGTTGTTGCTGACTCTGCTCATAAAGGCGGCACATTTGTGAAAGTGCCGATTCACTGCCCTGTTGGCTTGACTGTCCCTGAGTGAACTCGTTGCTGGGTTGTGCATCATAATTTCCTCTGGTGGAGTTGGCATGGAGCGAGTCCAAGGACGAGACATTTTTCACTCTGGGGAATATTTTTGTAAAACTCATAAGAAAAGCGGAAAGAGTCGCAAAAACAAATCCATAAATGCATAAAGCTGGCAAATAGAATTAAATAACTCAGCTTACTTAAGAAAAACAAATCGACTTGCGCACGGAGAAGGACTGCTCATTACATATCTTACACGCGGGCGGTAATTATACAATACATCACTCAGGATATGCGTACATAATCCTGACATGTTATTTAGGCTAGTGCACTTCTCCAGATCCTACATGATGCGCAAACAGGCTACTTCTCACAACCTATGTACATATCTTACAAAGCGGTACATTACATGGCAGCTAGGCGTACTCAGGCAGAGATGTTGACGACCTCCTTTGCCCTGCCGAGGGCGAGGCGTAGCGAGGTTGGGGACTCGACTTCCTCCTCGCTAATGGGCTCCATACGTGTAGTGTTGCGCAGAGTGGACGGAGCGGTTGCCAGGGGCGGAGCAACACGTACAGGAGTGGGCGCGAAGGGTGGTGCAGTGCGCGCTGAAGTGGGTGCAATGACTTGGTTGAATTCTTCGGTAGAAGGCAGGCGACGAGTAGGCGTAAAAGATGCTGATGACGAGACCAAAGTCAGTGGCGGTGCGATGGGTAGGAGCTCCCTCCTGTTGGCAGCACAGCCATGAACTGAGTCCATGCGGGTAGCTACGAAGTCGTCCACCAGGTTGTCGAAGGCTGCCTCCAGGGCCCGGAGATACTCAATGAGCATCTCAAAAGCCTCGTCTCGTTCTCCTCTGGGGCAGGAGTATGCGTAGTGACAGGTGTAAGGCACATGGCACGGAAGATAACGGTAACGACGAGTCTTCATCACGGGAAGGACATCCCTGAGACGAGCTATCGCCTCACGGGCTGCCATCTGCATAGCATGCCTCTCCGTAGGCATGGCTCTTCCCACGAACCGGAAGCGGCGTAACTCACCACGCCCTCCCTTGAACTGCACCGCGGCCTGGTGCATGGTCAGACTGTCGTTGACTCGGTGCTGGCAGAGTGTGAAGACTGGGCGCACGGATGGCCCCATCGCGACCTGAACGATGAAAGAAAGAAGCTTGACGAACCCATCGGGCACGTTGGCGAAGGTCTGAGACTCGCAGCTGTTGTCGGCCATCTACAAAAGTAGGCAAAAATTCTGCAGGGTCAGATCATAAATTTATGCTGACTGACAGAAAATGACTACAATTGCAAAAATATAATTAGCTCTATCATGCTAATAACCAATTAGCGATCGCACCTAGTGGCTTCCTACAGTCAGCCTGGCTCTGGTACCAAGCTTGTCACGACCGGTTTTCCAATAAAAATATTTATTGAGAAACCAATCTTTTGAGTCCAGTATGAGAGAAATCCTCCTCACTGGTAGACAAATTCTTGATACAATAAGCCAGTAGCATAAAATATATTACAGGGTCGAACTACGGTTGCTCAACCAAATTATTACAAGCACGCCAATAATTATACATAATGGCGGACATGACACAGTGGTGTGGAGGCATACTACTGACTCGAGGATAGGGCGGTGGTGGAAAAACACAGCGGGGAGAGAAATACAAGACTCTAAGTCTGTCATCTCATCGAGCGTCGAGGTGAGGCTCGATGAATTTATTTGGTAGCGGAAGCGGATATAAAACAGTGACCAAATCCAGGGTCGCACGAGACTGACTGGGACTCCTCTAGGTGTCGGACTCGCTATCAAACTCTTCATCCATGAGATCGCCTTCGTCAGCATCTGGCCAAATCAACAAGCCAGTGAGTACTTTGAAAGTACTCGCAAGACAGTTCGGACGTAAGATATAACAAATGCATGCATGGATGCGTCATGAATAATTCACCAATGTACATTTCAAAAATTAGCATAACAAGGTAAGTAAAAAGGGAAACGGCGGTAGTCCGCCTGAAATCCCAACAGAACATAAATAACTACCGATCGGGTGTCTGAAGCGACGCCTCGAAAGGTGAACAAATAAATATAAGGAAATGATGCCACAGTCGGGCGTCTTAGCGACACCACATAAAGGGCTTAAAAAGAAATACCATAGACGGATGTCGGGGCGACATCACGGAAAGGGCTTTAAAAGAAATGCCACAATCGGACGTCGGGGCGACATCACAGAAAGGGCTTGAAAAGAAATGCCACAGTCGGACGTCGGGGCGACATCACAGAAACGGCTTGGAAAGAAATGCCACAGTTGGACGTCAGGGCGACATCACAGAAAGGGCTTGAAAGGAAATGCCACAGTCGGACGTCGGGGCGACATCACAGAAAGGGCTTTAAAAGAAATGCCACAGTCGGACGTCGGGGCGACATCACAAAAAGGGCTTGAAAAGAAATGCCACAGTAGGACGTCGGGGCGACATCACAGAAAGGGCTTTTATTCACAGGTAAATAATACTCATAATAAACATTTAATTCATAAGAATAAATGGGTTAGTCCATCCACAGGGATAATCATTTAACCGGAGTTAACACTCAAGCGAATCACCGGAGTCTCTGCCATCAAAACTGACATTTGATTAGGATAAGATAATATCGACCTGGGACAGGGAATAGATGATTTGGAGGAATATATGACTCTGCAGAGTTTGTACAAAATTTTCCCACAGCCAACGGATTTCCGTAGTCACGAAGGACTAGTTCCGTTTACGGTATTTCGGAAGAAAACACAGCTAACCAGTACACACCCATCCTACCTCTCGATGCTAGGAATCACCCTAGACATCGTCCAAGAAAAACTTTTGAGACGGGGAGATCACAATCTCGAATAGCATGGGATCAAATTTATATACGCGCGCTCTAAGGGGTGCCCCCCTCTCGGTCCCAACCGGAAACACCCATGCCCCCTGACCGGATGACTGGCTTTAATCCAGGGCCATGGAACCATCATCACGGCCTCTCCTTTTGGTGTGTACCAGAAAAGCGGTTTGCAACTTACTAAACCATATTCCTTGCGGAAAACATGTGGTAGTACAGGGAAGGAAATGAGAGGAACTGGACCGATACGGTTTGACACTGAAGTCACATAGTCTGGCATAAGACTGGCATGCTACGACACTGCCATCTCACCCATCCTCATGCCAACACATGGCCATTCATCCTCACATCCATTCACATATGGATCATCGAACTCACTTACCTCATTATCACATAAAATAACGTTCATCGATATGCTTCTCAATATGCCATAAAACTAACTAAATGCAAAACATGCCAAGACACTCATCATATCAAAAGTTCAAACATGCTTGCCTGGTTCAGAGTAGTCGGAACCTAGCTCGGTGAAGTTCGCGGCTCCGTCACCTCCTTCGGTATCTACGGTATAAAGAAAATATATGCGCTATCGTAAATACCAAGGAGTGCACAGAAAGTATACCAAATATTTTTCAAATAAATATGATAAAAAACTAGACAAAATTTTAAAGAGAACAGAAAAAGAATCAATCAAAAATACTTTTCTGTTTAAAAGTTATAAGGGTTTTTGTCAAAGGACTCATCTGTAATGAAACAGAAGATTTCCAGGGGCTAGCTTATAAAAACAGAAAACATTTCGGCAGAAACTACGCCAGCTCAAAGGGAAAACGTACTTTGCCCGAAGGCGCTTCCAGAAAACGTTTCAACAAAGAGAGCAGAGAGGCTGATGGTGGGGTCCCACGCGTCAGGTTTGAATTTCAAAAAAAGGGCAAACGGAGCTCGTCGGCGCCCGAGAGCCGCGGTGGTCGCCGGTGGCGATCCACGGCGAGGCAAGGGGATCGGAGGGTACCTCCGTGCTCAGGGCGCCATTCCGCGTCGGTTGGTGGTGGTGGTGGTGGTCGTCGGCGAGTACCACGTCGATGGCGAGCTTTGCTCCGGCGGACGGCGGCTCGGGTGGTCGAGGAACTCGTCGGAGAGGGCTGCAGAGGTCAAATTGGCGAGGGGGTTAGGCTCCTGGTAGCTAGAGAGGGTAACAGACGGGGTTTGGGCGCCGGAGATGGCCTCACCGGAGCGAATCGTGGTGGAGGCCGAGGCGGATCGGGGCAGCCGGAGTTGGGGGAGGAGACCTCCTCGAGGTCCTCCGAGTGGCCTGGCGTGGTGTTGGTGAGGAGTGGGGATGAGGTGTGCATGAGGGTGAGCTCGGGGGCCCTTTTTATAGGCGGCCCGAGGCGGTTGCCGTGAACGGGGATCTCCGGCGAGTGATTACGGCGGTGCCGTGGATGTGCAGGGGGATTAGGGGCTTGGGCATCGTCATTGAGGTCCACCGGTCCCATTTAGGCGCTAAACGGGCTGGGGTTTGGCGTTATGGGTGACCTCGACGGAACGGGGGTGGCGCGGCCCGTCGGCGGCAGGGAGCACGTTCCGTGCTTGCCGGGCCACGGCGACGGTGCCACGGGCGTGCGCTGGCACGGCAGGGACACGCGGAGAGCCAAGGGGCTTTGGGCGGCGCTGAACGGCGTTCTGCCGTGGTGTGCCTTCTGTCGGCCGCCACGGGAGGTCCCGACGCCGCAGAAGACGCCGGCGAGGGCGGGCCAGCGTGCCATCGACGCCAGGAAGGCTCCATGCACGCGTGTGAAGCTCCGGACAAGAGGGAGAGGCTGCGAGGAACGTGCCAAGTGCACTGTCTACGCGTGAGAGAAACTGACGAACGCAAACGACACTGAAACTGAATTTTCTGAATTTTGAACAGCAGCAGTGCATGCAAGGTGTTCGACAGAATGAAATTGGCCTCTGGAGATTTTTCCTTGAGCTGATTTTTGGTGGAGTGGCTTCTCATTGCTCAAGTAGGCTGCCTGAATTTTGGTGGAATTTTTGGAGGAGTGTAGATATGAATTTCATCAAATTTGGCAAATCTGGTCCAAACTTGCAGAGACTGAATTTTGAAAAATTTGAAAAGAGGAGGAGTGGATCAAGATGGTTCTGGGTTGTGGGTACCAAGGACTATCCAGGAGAGTTGGTTTGAGGTCAAAACTCAAATGCAATAGGGTACTTGCTTTGAAAATCCCTCAGGCTCCAAATAATTTTCAGAATTGATTTGAGAGGAAAAATAATTAGAATAAAATCCAAAACTTGTTTGGATTAGTTGGGACAGAGAACTTAGGTTGATCACAAGGTGTAGGGGAGGTTTTGGAGGGGTTTTACCACATGGGCAAAAATGCCAAGTCATGGGTGGTTCCAAGATATGAAAATCACAAATTTTCATGGAGTTCTTTTTTAAAAGAAAAAGATTAAACTCCAAAAAAAAGAATTTGAGAGGGAACCAACAGAGAAGAAGCTTCAAAAGATTCAAACACCAATGTTTGAAAAAAATAAAATCCTTGCCAAAGCAAAGGAAGTTTTTAAGAGGAAGGTTTTCTGAAGAAAAAAAATTAAATGGCCTCTTTTCAAGGAAAACCACAAAGTTTTTGATAAAGGCCAAATTAAAAATTTTGGAGTGTCACAGATTTCTTCAATACTTTGACACTAGGAAACCTCTCTCTACTTCCGGCCTTCGGTGTCGGACACTACATCCACGTCCCACAAGTAACGTGGGCGTCGAAGCCCGCGCCACTTGTGGGATGTGGGTGTAGTGTCCGACACCGACGGTACATGTATCTCACACCGACGATACTTTCTATTTAGGGTTTCTCCTCTACCGCTCCTCGACCTCTCGAGGACCCTCGTTCCCGATAAAATAAAGAGGAAGAAGAAGAAGAAAAAAGAAGAGAAGAAAGAATAGAGGAGAAGACTTCCTCTTCTTCCTCTCCTCTTCTTCTCCCTCTTCTTCCCCTTCTTCCTCGCCTCTCTCATGAATGTCCGACGTTCTCGACCCCCCCCCACGTGTCGAAGAAAAAAAAGAAGAAAAAAAAGAGGAGAAGAAGAAAGGAATAGAGGAGAAAAGAGAAAATAGAATATATTCTATTTTCTCTTCTTCTCCACTATTCCTTTCTTCTTCTCCTCTTCTTTTTCTTCTTTTTTCTTCTTCTTATTTATTTCTCCTCTTCTTTTCAGTAGAGAAAACCCTAAATAGCTAGCAAGTATCGTGGGTGTGAGATACATGTGGCCTTCGGTGTTGGACACTACATCCACGTCCCACAAGTGACGTGGGCGTCGAAGCCCGCGCCACTTGTGGGATGTGGGTGTTGTGTCCAACACCGACGGGACATGTATCTCACACCGATGATACTTTCTATTTAGGGTTTCTCCTCTACCGCTCCTCGACCTCTCGAGGACCCTCGTTCCCGATAAAATAAAGAGGAAGAAGAAGAAGAAAAAAGAAGAGAAGAAAGAATAGAGGAGAAGACTTCCTCTTCTTCCTCTCCTCTTCTTCTCCCTCTTCTTCCCCTTCTTCCTCGCCTCTCTCATGAATGTCCGGCGTTCTCGACCCCCCCCCCCACGTGTCGAAGAAAAAAAAGAAGAAAAAAAGAGGAGAAGAAGAAAGGAATAGAGGAGAAAAGAGAAAATAGAATATATTCTATTTTCCCTTCTTCTCCACTATTCCTTTCTTCTTCTCCTCTTCTTTTTCTTCTTTTTTCTTCTTCTTATTTATTTCTCCTCTTCTTTTCGGTAGAGGAAACCCTAAATATCTAGCAAGTATCGTGGGTGTGAGATACATGTGGCCTTCAGTGTCGGACACTACATCCACGTCCCACAAGTGACATGGGCGTCGAAGCCCGCGCCACTTGTGGGATGTGGGTGTAGTGTCCGACACCGACGGTACATGTATCTCACACCGACGATACTTTCTATTTAGGGTTTCTCCTCTACCGCTCCTCGACCTCTCGACGACCCTCGTTCCCGATAAAATAAAGAGGAAGAAGAAGAAGAAAAAAGAAGAGAAGAAAGAATAGAGGAGAAGACTTCCTCTTCTTCCTCTCCTCTTCTTCTCCCTCTTCTTCCCCTTCTTCCTCGCCTCTCTCATGAATGTCCGGCGTTCTCGACCCCCCCCCCCACGTGTCGAAGAAAAAAAAGAAGAAAAAAAAGAGGAGAAGAAGAAAGGAATAGAGGAGAAAAGAGAAAATAGAATATATATTCTATTTTTCTCTTCTTCTCCTCTATTCCTTTCTTCTTCTCCTCTTCTTTTTCTTCTTTTTTCTTCTTCTTATTTATTTCTCCTCTTCTTCCTCTCCCCTCTTCTTCTCCTTTCTTCCTCTTCTTATTTCCTTTTTCCTCTCATTCTTTTTCTTCTTCTTCCTTCTTAAAAATACAAGAAGTAGTATTGCCTAATTCATTGTTCATATGAATATACAAACATTTGCATATTTACAATAATTAATATCACCAAAAAAATCTATGAACAGAAAAAAATCCTAATTTTTCTAAAAAACAATCTTTTGCATTGTTCACATACACATATACATTATAGCCACATACACATATACATCACATATGAACAAAAAAATTAAAGTAATAAAAATAACAAAACAGAGCCGGGTGGCGGCTCACAGCGCGGGGGCAGGCGAGGGCGCCGGCGCGCGGGGGCGGGACGGGGCAGGGGCTGGGCGACGGCGAGCACGGGGCGGCGACGGCGATCCCGTAGCAGGTGAGCTCGAGGCGACGGCGGGGGCGGCGAGGGCGCCAGCGCGCGGGCGCGGGATGGGGCAGGGGCAGGGCGACGGCGAGCACGGGGCAGGGGCGCGGGGCGACGGCGATGGCGAACACGGGGCAGGGGCGCGGGGCGACGGCGAGCACGGGCAGCCTGACGGCGTTGTCGGGGCGAGCTCGGGCAGCCTGGCGGCGGCGTCGGGGCGAGGAACTGGCGATGAAATCTGAAAAAACGCTAAGTCTTTGCTTATATAGAAAAGGCTTTGGTCCCGGTTCGTGGCACAAACCGGGACCAATGACCCCCTTTAGTCCCGGTTGGTGCCAGAACCGGGACCAAAGGCCAATTTTTAGCAGCCCAAAGGGCGGGAAGCGGCGGCCTTTGGTCCCGGTTGGTGCCACCAACCAGGACTAAAGGGTGGCATTGGTCACGGTTGGTGCCACGAACCGGGACCAATGCCCCCTTTAGTCCCGGTTGGTGCCACCAACCGGGACCAATGGCCTTTGCTGCCCCGAGCCCAAACGTTTAGTCCCACATCGCTAGCTGAAGGGCGCCGGCACTGGTTTATAAGCGCTGGTGTGCCCACCCATTCGAGCTCCTCTCTAATGCAGGCTTTCGAGCCTAAACTTGCTACTGCCTGTGGGCCTTCTGCGGGCCTGAATCCTGGCCCATGTAGGGTTTCTAGTCGTATTCAGGCCGTGGAGGCCCAATAGGAGGCATTTTTTTGGTTTTTTCTTTTTTATTTCTATATTTTTTTGGTTTTTTTTATTTCTACTTACAACTAAATACTTACAGTTTTTTAGTGATTTCTTTTTGCTTTTAGGTCACAAAAATTATAAACTTTCTGTTAGTGCCATTAGTTTTAAATTTTAAATAGTTTAAATTTGACTTTTTAAAAATTTGTGTAAATCACTAATTTATGAATAACTTTACTATAAAAATAGAATTTTTTCTATTTATTTTTTTATTTCTACTTAAAACTAAATACTTACAGTTTTTTAGTGATTTCTTTTTGCTTTTAGGTCACAAAAATTATAAACTTTCTGTTAGTGCCATTAGTTTTAAATTTTAAATAGTTTAAATTTGAATTTTTAAAAATTTGTGTGAATCACTAGTTTATGAATAACTTTACTATAAAAATAGAATTTTTTTATATTTATTTTTTATTTCTACTTACAACTAAATACTTACAGTTTTTTAGTGATTTCTTTTTGCTTTTAGGTCACAAAAATTATAAACTTTCTGTTAGTGCCATTAGTTTTAAATTTTAAATAGTTTAAATTTGAATTTTTAAAAATTTGTGTGAATCACTAGTTTATGAATAACTTTACTATAAAATTATAAATTTTTTCTTCTTTGCTATTTATTTTTTATTTATACTTACAATTAAATACTTATAGTTTGATTTTAGGTCACAAAAATTATATTCTTTTTGCTATTGAAGAATATTATAGTTTTATTTTAGTTGATCATAACATAATATTTTAATTGATTGTTTTTATTTTCATAAAAGTTTTGTAGTTTATTCTGTTTGCTATTAATTCATTCTTTGAGCTAAATGACTCTGAAATTGAAAGCATTTCAAAATGAACTCTGAAAAGGTTGAAAGTTGGCATGGTATCATCATTTCACCCACATAGCATGTTCCAAAAAGTAGAGAGGGTTACGACAAAAACTTGATGCACTTCGTGTACAAAATGGACAATCACTTTCAAAGTATCAAAGTTTCAAACCATAAGACATGAAAGCATTTCAAATGAACTCTGAAAAAGTTGAAAGTTGGGATGGTATCATAATTTCACCCACATAGCATGTGCATGTACAAAACGGACAATGGTAGCATGTTCGTCTGTTACAAATTTGGCATGGTATCATCATAATAGTTGCGGGAGAAAGTATTCACTTTTTCTTCGCTTGTGTCATTTGCTTATTGCGCCGTAACCATGGATAATCTTCATTGTTTATCAGGATGCTTGGGTCAGCCTTGACATTGAAGGGAGGAATTTCATGAAACTTTTCATAATCTTCAGACATGTCTGTCTTGCCGTCCACTCCCAGGATGTCCCTTTTTCCTGAAAGAACTATGTGGCGCTTTGGCTCATCGTATGATGTATTCACTTCCTTCTCTTTTCTTTTTCACGGTTTGGTAGACATGTCCTTCACATAGATAACCTGTGCCACATCATTGGCTAGGACGAATGGTTCGTCAGTGTACCCAAGATTTTTCAGATCCACTGTTGTCATTCCGTACTGTGGGTCTACCTGTACCCCGCCGCCTAACAGATTGACCCATTTGCACTTAAACAAAGGGACCTTAAAATCAGGTCCGTAGTCAAGTTCCCATATGTCCACTATGTAACCATAATATGTGTCCTTTCCGCTCTCGGTTGCTGCATCAAAGCGGACACCGCTATTTTGATTGGTGCTCTTTTGATCTTGGGCGATCGTGTAAAATGTATTCCCATTTATCTCGTATCCTTTGTAAGTCAATACAGTCAAATATGGTCCCCTGGACAACAAGTACAACTCATCACAAACAGTGTTGTTACCTCTGAGATGTGTTTCCAACCAACTGCTGAAAGTCCTGATGTGTTCACATGTAATCCAGTCGTCGCACTGCTCCGGGTGTTTGGAGCGCAGACTGTTCTTGTGTTCATCGACATACGGGGTCACCAACGTAGAGTTCTGTAGAACTGTGTAGTGTGCTTGAGACCAAGAATATCCGTCCCTGCATATTATTGAGTCTCTTCCAAGAGTGCCTTTTCCAGTCAGTCTCCCCTCATACCGTGATTTAGGGAGACCTATCTTGTTAAGGCCAGGAATGAAGTCAACACAAAACCCGATAACATCCTCTGTTTGATGGCCCATGGAGATGCTTCCTTCTAGCCTAGCGCGGTTATGGACATATTTCTTAGGACTCCCATGAACCTCTCAAAGGGGAACATATTGTGTAGAAATACGGGTCCCAGGATGACAATCTCGTCGACTAGATGAACTAGGACGTGCGTCATGATATTGAAGAAGGATGGTGGGAACACCAGCTCGAAACTGACAAGACAATGCGCCACATCACTCCTTAGCCTTGGTACGATTTCTGGATCGATCACCTTCTGAGAGATTGCATTGAGGAATGCACATAGCTTCAAAATGGCTAATCGGACGTTTTCCGGTAGAAGCCCCCTCAATGCAACCGGAAGCAGTTGCGTCATAATTACGTGGCAGTCATGAGACTTTAGGTTCTAAAACTTTTTCTCTGGCATATTTATTATTCCCTTTATATTCGACGAGAAGCCAGTCGTGACCTTCATACTGAGCAGGCATTCAAAGAAGATTTCTTTCTCTTCTTTCGTAAGAGCGTAGCTGGCAGGACCTTTATACTGCTTCAGAGGCATGCCGTCTTTTTCGTGCAAACGTTGCAGGTCCTCTCGTGCCTCAGGTGTATCTTTTGTCTTCCCATACACGCCCAAGAAGCCTAGCAGGTTCACGCAAAGGTTCTTCGTCACGTGCATCACGTCGATTGAGGAGCGGACCTCTAGGTCTTTCCAGTAGGGTAGGTCCCAAAATATAGATTTCTTCTTCCACATGGGTGCGTGTCCCTCAGCGTCATTCGAAACAGCTAGTCCACCGGGACCCTTTCCAAAGATTACATAGTGTAAATCATTGACCATAGCAAGCACGTGATCACCGGTGCGCATGGCGGGCTTCTTCCGGTGATCTGCCTCGCCTTTGAAATGCTTGCCTTTCTTTCGACATTGATGGTTGGTCGGAAGAAATCGACGATGGCCCAGGTACACATTCCTCCTGCATTTGTCCAGGTATATACTTTCAGTATCATCTAAACAGTGCGTGCATGCGTGGTATCCTTTGTTTGTCTGTCCTGAAAGGTTACTGAGAGCGGGCCAATCGTTGATGGTCACGAACAGCAACGCCTTAAGGTTAAATTCCTCCTGTCTGTGCTCATCCCACGTATGTACACCGTTTCCATTCCACAGCTATAAAAGTTCTTCAACTAATGGCCTTAGGTACACATCAATTTCGTTGCCGGGTTGCTTAGGGCCTTGGATGAGAACTGGCATCATAATGAACTTCCGCTTCATGCACATCCAAGGAGGAAGGTTATACATACATAGAGTCACGGGCCAGGTGCTGTGATTGCTGCTCTGCTCCCCGAAAGGATTAATGCCATCCGCGCTTAAAGCAAACCATACATTCCTTGGGTCCTTTGCAAACTCATCCCAGTACTTTCTCTTGATTTTTCTCCACTGCGACCCGTCAGCGGGTGCTCTCAACTTCCCATCTTTCTTACGATTCTCACTGTGCCATCGCATCAACTTGGCATGCTCTTCGTTTCTGAACAGACGTTTCAACCGTGGTATTATAGGAGCATACCACATCACCTTCGCAAGAACCCTCTTCCTGAGGGGCTCGCCGTCAACATCACCAGGGTCATCTCGTCTGATCTTATACCGCAACGCACCGCATACCGGGCATGCGTTCAAATCCTTGTATGCACCGCGGTAGAGGATGCAGTCATTAGGGCATGCATGTATCTTCTCCACCTCCAATCCTAGAGGGCATACGACCTTCTTTGCTGCGTATGTACTGTCGGGCAATTCGTTATCCTTTGGAAGCTTCTTCTTCAATATTTTCAGTAGCTTCTCAAATCCTTTGTCAGCCACAGCATTCTCTGCCTTCCACTGCAGCAATTCTAGTACGGTACCGAGCTTTGTGTTGCCATCTTCGCAATTGGGGTATAACCCTTTTTTGTGATCCTCTAACATGCGATCGAACTTCAGCTTCTCCTTTTGACTAATGCATTGCGTCCTTGCATCGACAATGACCCAGCGGAGATCATCATCATCGGGCACATCTTCTGGTTCCTCTTGATCTTCAGCAGCTTCACCCGTGGCAGCATCATTGGGCACATTGTCTGGTTCCTCTTGATCTTCACCAGCTCCCCCGTTGCAGCATCACCGTATTCGGGGGGCACATAGTTGTCATCGTACTCTTCTTCTTCGTCGTCTTCCATCATAACCCCTATTTCTCTGTGCCTCGTCCAAACATTATAGTGTGGCATGAAACCCTTGTAAAGCAGGTGGGAGTGAAGGATTTTCCGGTTAGAGTAAGACCTTGTATTCCCACATTCAGTGCATGGACAACACATAAAACCATTCTGCTTGTTTGCCTCAGCTGCATCGAGAAACTCATGCACGCCCTTAATGTACTCGCGGGTGTGTCTGTCACCGTACATCCATTGCCGGTTCATCTGCGTGCATTATATATAATTAAGTGTCCAAATTAATAGAAGTTCATCATCACATTAAAACCAAAGTGCATACATAGTTCCCATCTAACAACATATAGCTCTCCAGAGCATCTAATTAATTAAACCATACATTGAAACTATGTAAAACATTTCAATGCGAAAACAAATGCGATCATAATCGCAACCAAGGTAACAATTGATCCAACATCATAATGATACCAAGCCTCGGTATGAATGGCATATTTTCTAATCTTTCTAATCTTCAAGCGCATTGCATCCATCTTGATCTTGTGATCATCGACGACATCCGCAACATGCAACTCCAATATCATCTTCTCCTCCTCAATTTTTTTTATTTTTTCCTTCAACAAATTGTTTTCTTCTTCAACTAAATTTAACCTCTCGACAATAGGGTCGGTTGGCATTTCCGATTCACATACATCCTAGATAAATAAAATCTATGTCACGTTGGTCGGCATAATTTTCATAAACAATAAATGAACCAATAGTTATAAAGATAATATACATACCAAATCCGAATCATAGACAGGACGAGGGCCGACGGGGGCGGATACCAAAACCATCGCACTATATAAGATGCAATAATAAATGTAAAAAAATGATACAAGTATCTATCTAAACATACAAGTAAGAATATTTTTCCTTTCAGAAAGAAGATAAGAACAAGAGGCTCACCACGGTGGTGTCGGTGATGAGATCGGCGCGGGTGATCGACGGCGGTGAAGACGGGGACGGGGCGTGACGGACCGCTAAATCTAGACAAATCTCGAGGAAAATGGAGCTTGGAGGTCAAGCTTCGAGAGGAGAAAGCTTAAGTAGTGTGGCTCGGGCATTCCATCGAACACCTTGTGTGCATAGGAGGTGAGCTAGAGCACCACCAAGCCCAAACCAGAAAAAAACAGAGCAGTGTGCTCTGCTCTTATGCGAGGGGGTATATATAGGCACCTCATTGGTCCCGGTTGGTGGCATGAACCGGGACTAAAGGGGAGCCTTTGGTCCCGGTTCAAGCCACCAATCGGGACCAATGGTGGTGGGCCAGGAGCGAGGCCCATTGGTCCCGGTTCGTCCCACCAACCGGGACCAAAAGGTCCAGACGAACCGGGACCAATGGCCCACGTGGCCCGGCCGGCCCCCTGGGCTCACGAACCGGGACCAATGCCCACATTGGTCCCGGTTCTACACTGAACCGGGACTAATGGGCTGAGCCGGCCTGGACCATAGCCCTGTTTTCTACTAGTGATGGGCCGGCCCAGCTGTAGGTCCACAAGATTTTGAGGACCCTAGTAGGCCGGCCCATTAACTGGCTGCCATGTTTTGGGCCAAATGCAGGCCCATATTTGATCCGGTCCATTAATGGCCTCCCACACTCCGAGCCTAATAGTGGCCCATAGGAGATCCGTCCCGTTAAAAGCCTACCATGTTCTGGGCCAAATTACGGCCCAGATCAGGTCCGGCCCTTTAAGAGGCTTTGGGCTTAATTATGGCCCATATCAGATTCGGCCCGTCAACTGGACACTATGCTTTTGGGCCCACTTGCTAAAGGCCCACTTAGTAATTCGGCCTGATATTAGTTTTGGCCTGTTAAGGGCCCGTTTAACATTTCGGCCCTATATTAATTTCGGCCTGTTAAAAGCCCGTCATATAGTTGGGCCTAACTACAACCCGGTTTGCATTCGGCCTGCTCGCAGCCGATATCTGATTGGGCCTAACAAGGACCGAGACAATTTTGGCATGTTAAAAGCTCGTGATTTGATTCGCACAATCATGGGCCGGGGTTCATTTCGGGCTGCTACCAGCCCGTGAGTTGTTCGGCACATTTCAGGCCCAACCTACATCGTGATTGCATGATGGCCCGATTATGTATCGTAATTTTACGGTTTGGCTGGTTTACTGCGAAGACAGGATATATATATACAGTAAAATAACTACAACATCGTGAATAAGAAAAAACCTAGACTATACAATAAAGAAATTACGGCATATTACATCCACTGGGCATCAAAGTTCGCCACTATGATAATAAAGCACAAGCAGATAGCAGATTACATACACTGGGCATCAAAGATCGCCACCAGTGCAAATAAACACGCCGACAAAATAATATACAAAACCGATAGCACTTCAATAGAGGTCAAGAAAGGTAAGCCCTGCTGGGGAGCTGCAGCACAAGCAGCTGAGCAAGATGATGAGACTGCGCTTGTTCAACACTTATATCTTCCTCACTCTAAATGATAAACAAGCAGACAGATGACTGGTTTTGCACATAAAAGTATCAGTGCTGGCAATTCATCACATTTCTTACTGACGGATAAAGTGATACAGTTTAAAATTGCATTAACACTATATGGTATTGTTCAGGTCAAGATATGGCAGGAAATGACATTGTGAAGGAGTTGGCAGCTTCACGACACCACTGGATTACAGATCAAGAACTCATAAGTATCAATGGTTAGTGTGCTGTCAATTTATACCATTTCAGATTGGCAAATAAAGAGATGGTTTAAATAATAGTAGAATGATATGACATTGTTCATAGTTAAGACATTGCAGAATATGACATTGTGCTGTAGTGGGTAGGTTCACCACACCACTGGATTACGGATGAAGAACAGAAGCATACATGCAGTGCAAAAGAAGATCACTTAGTCTGTATAGTTTAATTTACATGGTATGAAGAAGGAACTTGGTTATACAACTGAAAACTTAAATTGAGAAAGGACAAACTTTTGTTTATGAACTACATAATAAACTTTAAACAAGCAATTTGATGAAAACACCAAAAATAAACAGCTGTTGCAGTCATGCCTAACCAAATATATACAACAAAGTTTGAAGGCTTGAGATGGACAAACTTACATTATTGGTGAAGACAGGCTCTATAAAGGCCTTGTCCATGCTGATGGGGGGGGGGCAATTCAAGAAGTTTACCACAAAATCTTCTTCAAAAGCATTGCCTTTATTGTACATTTTGTTAAGAGTAAATATAGATGTGATAATATACGAAAAAATGGAGAATATTTAAGATAAGATGAAGAGTGATGCTACATAACCAAGTAGCTATAAATGTAAGTGCAGCGATACAAGCAAAAGGTATAGCCAAGAGCAATGCACAGCAAAACTTCTTCAGTACCAACCTTATGGTAAGAGTAATATAGATCTGATGTGTGAAAATGGAGGGCAAAGGTAAATAAGCTGCAGAGTGATGGTACGTGAACAACTACCTATCATTGTAAGTACACTGATAAAGGACAGCATGTACTTACAAGAACAATGCAGAGCTAAAAAAACATTGGCATTGGATATATTCTACACTAATGTAACCATTCATACAGATCAGATAATTTGGAGCAAACAATTGATAAGCAAGTTATCATGCATACTGCTGTCACATAATGAACCGGGTATGTATGCAAGTACAGTGATACAGGACAACAGGTACTAACAAAAGCAAAGCAGCGGGCAGCATATTTGCAATATCATGTCGTTCTTGTCAAACCGGAATTCTTCTTCGAGCAGATTTCCTGCAAAAAAGATCCGTAAGGCACATGCAGAAAAGTAGAAGTTCAAATTGTCATGTGATTTCATAGACAGTACCTCATTCTGGGAACGAGACCAGTGCATAACAAGGTTTTTCCATTCAATGTCTTCTAAATTTAGCACAGGAGACTTCACCGGAAATTCGTTTATAGACTTGCCATCAAAGCGTGATTTCCTCAGGTAACACCGATACCGCTGCAATGCTTCCTTGAAAAGCACAAGCAAGCTTTGCTCGTCATGACTATCCAGATTGACCCTCGCCTAGTTACAACAATGTAATGTAAATCATTGATGTGTTCAATCAGCAGAAAACATGAAAATAATAACCATGAATAATAGCACTTACACGTAAGTTGGACAGGAAGATGTGAAAATGGTGTTTGTCTTCACAATAATCTTCCCATGATGGGAATATATGCACGTAGTCCCTAACAACATTGAAATCATTGTCTTTTAAACTGGGAATAGATGGAATGGGTTCCAATCTGTAGGAGTTGGCCGTCTCTGCAGTTGGGATAGGTCTTCGGCCGGTGGACTTGTTGTACTTTTTGTTGGAGTGGGATTTTTCTGTGGTACAGCTGGTGCTATGCCAAATGAAATCGGTATACCTTTTGCTGGAGTGCAGGTCCTATGTGGTGGGGCTAGTGGTGTGGCCAGTGAAGTATGGGTACAGTCTGCTGGAGTCGGTCCTACATTTTGTGTCACTGGTTGTACAACCAATATAAGTGGGATGATGTCTGATTTCTCCGGCACCACCACGTTTTTCAAGGACTTTGCTGGTGCTCCTTCAGGTTTGGCAATCACCCTCTTCCTTTTTGATGTCTGATGCACAAGAACAACATTTGAGTGGAAAAACATGGTATGATGACAGATGGAATATGTATTGATAATGGATGGGCATGGCGTCTCGACATATATGATGAGTAAACTAAGCAGATGGCGGTGCAACAAAGTAGAATAAATGCAAGACAACATATGCAAGATACCCGCAATCAATAAAACATTGCCAAATTAGAATAGGCACCTTGATGGGTGAACAGGACAGGCCATCTGCCTTTGACTCCTCGAGGTTAGAATTGTCATTAGGATCATATTCTGAACAAAAATCAACAGGTGGGGAGCGTATGAGTTTCATTGCATCTAGAATGGCACTCAATGCCTTGGTGCCAATTTTGTAAGTCATTGCCGTGTTTAGCTTCAAGAGTGGACTGCTGCTAGTGCGACACAAAGCAGCTACACAGATCATAGTGTAGATATAACGGGAAAACCTTAAGCATCAAAGTAAAATCAGCAAAGTGGAACTTGCTGGAATATATGTGCTAGTATTGCCGGTACGGCTAGAAAGGCTTCGGATACCGGCTCTCTTCAAGTGAAGGTGCGGTACTATTAATATCAATGTAACTCTCAAAGGCGACACAGCTCCCCGTATTTCCTTGCTATTCTTATAGGATTTAAGTGGGCAGGCCACTACAAATCCTATTCCTATGTTTACAAGATCCTACGAATCAAAGAGGCTCAAAGTGTCCATCACAACCGACCGTATAGACCTCTACACTGCAAATGTCCCTGCTCATCTTCAGTACAAGGAGCATACTGTACTACTATCATACTCCCTCCGTTCCAAAATATAACTCTTGGTAGAGATTTCCACTATGGATCACATACAGATGTATCCAGATACATTTTAGAGTGTAGATTCACTCATTTTGCTCTATATGTAGTCCATGGTAGAATCTATACAAAGACTTGTATTTAGGAACGGAGAGAGTACATCTTAAAGAAGAATGGAAGAGGAACATGGTAAAGAAGAGCAAGCAGATTTTGGATAATAAAATGTTGGTTGCGCAGTGCCCACACATGATGAACCAGAGCGCATTAAGAATGCAACTCCCAGCTGTCTCTCGATCATTTCAGAGGGTTGGATGAAGATCCTACGTCTCCTAACCCTTCTTCTTCCTCATCTCCGATTCTTCCCATACAGAACACCGCACGGGACGCCGGCCGGACCAGGGCCCCCACCGCATGTGTTCCTCCGCCACTCCCACCCCCACCCCCGCCCCAACCCCCACCCGTGTCGAGTTTTCTTTGTTCGGCGAGGCCCCACAACCACCCGAGCCCCTTCGATCGCACCGGCGAACTCCGGCGAGCTCTGAAAAATCGACTGACCAAATTTTGAAATTTAGTCTACTGTGATTTAACTAGTGTGGAATATAAAAGGGGAAAACCATAAGCATTGGGAGTATAGTCTTGAGCGTGCCATGGCGGATCTGAAGGTGCAAACCGGACAAAGGCAACTTCGCAACCAGGACAAGAAATCAGGGTAAAGCAGTGGCGATCTATTTTCTTGCTGCGATAAATAAGTCGAGCAGATACGAAAGAGTACCGCCTCTGGTGCAGCACCGTGTACGGATATGCTGAGAATTTGATGGTGCTACGGTAGCGATGGATGTCGGCGGCGTGGAAGCAGATCTAGGAGGGTAGACGGTGGCGGCGGGGCACGATGGACGAGACGGTCATAGGAGCGGCGCCGACGAGGTGGACGACGACGGGGATGAAGCAAGAGGACGGGATGCAAGGATCCCGGTCCAGAGCCGTGGATGAGAGAGGTCGATCTCTTGTAATGGACGGCGGCGTCGGGGTATCAGCTCCGGCATGGTGGTGGAGGACGGCGGTGGATGGGGTGGCGGACGGCGGCGGACGGAGGAGGGTGGGGTGGAGAGGGTGTTTTGGCGCCCACGGAGTATGAATGGGGAAAAGGGAGGTAGAGACGAAGGGGGGAACCATGTATTCAGGGCGCGCTTGTCTCAAATGCGAGGAAATTTACAAACTTAGCCCCCGTTTCAAATTTCTACTACATCACAGCAACATTAGTCGGTTGGGGATAGGACGGTAATCTTGCATACACCGAATATTTGCCGATGAGAGTTTGTTTTTGGCGCCCACCGTGTATGAATATGAATCGGGGAGGGAGACGATTACGGCCGAGGACACACTGTGTTTTGGCACCCACCGTGTATGAATCCGGGTGAGAGGCGGTTACGT
This sequence comes from Triticum aestivum, assembly GCF_018294505.1. Lineage (NCBI taxonomy): Eukaryota > Viridiplantae > Streptophyta > Magnoliopsida > Poales > Poaceae > Triticum > Triticum aestivum. Next base: position 285,073,833 of record NC_057806.1, on the reverse strand, counting down.
CACGTTTGGGTGAAATTACAAACCTACCCCTATCGAAACCTATAGAAATCCAGCAGATAAGCTTTGCGTGGCAGGGATAGGCAGTAGTGATTTCCATCTCGCAGATTTTGGTTTCGGGCGGTTATTGCGACTTTCCCTGCTTCATTCAAATTTTGCAGAGTGCACGTTTACCATGCCAACTCAATTCGAATCCCGTTTGTATTCTATTTTTTTCTGGGCAGGATCCATTTTCAATTGGAATTACATTCTATATATGCATCATTTTTTATATATACTTTCGAAAGCACAACAAAGAATTCTGCTCCTTTATATATATAATATGATTTACAAATACAACGATCTCGAAATCTTAAGGTTGAATTCGAAAAAATGTAACCAAATTATGTTCTACTAAAATGTATGGATCAGTAATATCTACATATTAAATAACATAGATGTGCGTGGATTCATATGAGTATGCATGTTTGATAGATCAATTTTGGTTCGAGTATGGATTACATGTATCATCATCTCGAATTCAAATATTTGAATCCCTTTTTTGTTCACTCCTTTCATGCCCATCTCTCTCGCATGCATGCTCCTTCAGGTAGCTATCACTCTCTTTTCTCCAGCTCACCCGCACGCTCACTTCATGTTTCTCCTATCCTCGCAAACATGGTCTCTCGACGTCTCCCTTGAGAAGTGTCACACTCTCCCTATCATTATACATTACACGGTTTTCATTATCTCTCACGTATCTACTGTTCTCTGGTATCACTCGGTACCTAAACTTTCTTTTTCACCGCCACACACACACAGTCTCCACTCGTCTTTCACTTTGTCTTTCTCTCTATGGGATTCTCTCACACACCCTATATATCTCTACATATGACTCATACCACTAAAGTTACTCTCTCTCTCTCCTATAGACACAACATTTGTTGTGGTCTCCTTTTCGTCTCCAATCCAGACTGACATTATTCATTTGTTTACCGATCAGACAACCCCGACTACCGTCTCCTCTCTCTCTCTCTCACACACACACACAACTCCTGCTTCCACTCCCCTTCCCGACTACCGTCTCTCTCTCACACAGCCAAAATTCTCACTTTCTCACCCCGACTCGTATTTCTCTCACAAATATTTATCGACTAGCTAGCCTCTAGATAGGTTTATACACCCGCACACTCGTGCTTCAAGCGCCGCATACATGTCTCTCTCCCGCTCCTTGTATTTATGTAGATTTTTCTTCCCTTCTTGAGACACGCCCTCTCGATCGTGCACACACAAACTATCGCCTCATTTTAAGATGATACCTATCGCACGCACACTCCTTGTGTCTTTGTCACACATGCACTCCGTCCTCCTCCACTCCCCTCTCTCTCACACACATGGGCTTTTTGCAACAACTAGCAAGATTCCCATGCGTTGCACGGAACATCAAGATGCATTTGTATGAGTAGTTTATCTTGTGGGGGAAAAGGATGAATGAGGGAAGGCCGTATTTGCAAATGTGGAGAGGGGGTGTGGGTATCTTTTTGCAAAATTGCCATAGTTTCATTCCTATCCGTCAAATATAGATCGGACGGCCTATATTGCAGGATGGCAGGCACAAGATCATCACTGACAATGCTTTTTATAAGAGTAGGGATAAAAAATAGAGTTGGTGATGATGGTGGGCCTGCCATCCTGCAATGTAGGTCGTCCCGATTTATATCTGACAGATAGGAAGGAAAATATGGCAATTTACCCGCACTCTTCACCACATTTGCAGATAAGGCCTTCCCTCATTCATCCTTTTCTCCCACAAGATCTTGATGTTCCGTGCAACGCTCGGGCATCTTGCTAGTAAGAGTAGAAATTAGACATACACCACTTCTCAAATCTTGAAACCAACAACATTCCTCCCTTATCTCATCAAAACCGCCAAAGGAATATATTTTGAGTGAAACATAACATATTTTTAGTGATATACGTATTTCAAAACTAGACTTTTTTTCTATCAAATTGATGAATATGTATTAATCTACTTTGATCGTGTGGCAACGCATTGGCACATTGCTAGTAGTTATTATAATATTTTGGACACCAGACAAATGGTGGAGTACATATACGAAGAGAAGAGGTGCACACACGCAGTTGGCCTCTCGCTGTCTCGCACACATGAGTGTTACGTAAAGGCGATGTTAACAAATAAACCCTAAAACCCTAGGTGCACGATTGCTGCATTCGCGGGTACCGGGTACGTGGTGGAGCACCTTTGTAGGAATAGTCAGCTGAGCACTCCTCCTTGCCGCGTAATTGCTCTGACACGGACGCGACCTCTCATAGCGTAGGCATTGAACCAGCGCGCCGGCCAAGAGGGCCGCACTCGCTGGAGGCCCGGCTGAGCACGCCTCCTCGCCGCGTGCAACCAGCTTAAGACTACCCCGTCTGCCTTCATTGAATCCGCGCGTGTGCTAGCAACACGTCCTTCCGCGAGCCAGCAGGCATTTTATAATACAAAAAATGACTAAAATATTATTAATTTACGCATGGTCTTGACTTGTTGTGCTCGCACTGGTAGCAGGAACTAGTAGAGGATTTTCTTTATTTATAACTCTCCTCACATTTTTTGGCTTTGAAGTGAATCATGGTTGTGGACATTATGTATGAATGTGCAGATATCTGTGAACATGAGTTTGATGTGGAAGTTGAACTTGGAATGTCGGGCTTGCGCGTGAACTATACCATGTCCAATGCTTCGTCTGTTATTGTTTGGAAAGTAATTGTTGTTATTACATGACCCGAAAAAATACATTTTGTGCCACATCAGTAGATGCACGGACATCACAACAGGCATGCTGACTGGATAAACATTTGAACCTAGCTATTATGAAGGAAATTTTGTATTGACAACAGTTTTAGATAGCAGGAGACGCCTAGCCTGCTCTGCCTCTGCTAGCTTATTTCTGGCTTCTTCCATCTCTTCTTTGGCTTGGGTGAAGAGAGCATCTGATTGCTCTTTTCGCTTCTTCAGGAACTCAGCTACATTCTCAAGGGCTGCTGCACGCTTTCTTTCAGCCTTTACTAATGCCACGAGGACACGAACAGCTGACGACTCCACCTGGCTTGTGTGTAATCCAGCATCATCTGGGAATTTGCACCTTGTGTCTAATCCAGCATCATTAGGGAACTGGCACCTTGTGTGTAATCCAGCCTCATTTTGGAAACATGATCTCGAGGTTGACCATACTTCCCTCCTCGCAGGAACTGCATCCTGACATGAAGTTACTTCTTTTTTAGATCAATACTCAGAGCAACCTAGATCCATTTAGTAGAAGCCAGATAAATAGAACTCGGAGAAGTGAATTCAAAAGGAAAATAATAATAAAAACAGGCTACAAGGTGAGAACACCCACTTCCTACATCAAGCTAAAAACGAAAGCATTAGGATGATTAATACTCTTCTTATTACACATCAAAGAACAACACGCTTAAGAGAAACAGAAACTACAACATATACACATCGAAGAACACGAGGCTACACGAAAGTAATTGAAAGGGTGTTACTTACCAAAGCTCGTTTTACAGGTTCAGTGCAGCTCCTCTTTAACTTGCCACGCTCCTTGAAGATGTCCTAAATATCCCGTGTTTGGTCTTCATTGCTCCTCTGCATGTTCACACTCGTGGTTTTAAAATCTCAACATGGCAAGAAAAATATACTACTAGTAATACTCGCGCATCTTGTGGGCAACATTAAAGCACTCGTCTGCCATGTTAGAGCATCTCCAACAGAATCGCAACGCGCGGCGCTTTAAAAATCTCAACATGCTATCTCTACTCTCTTCTCTTATCTACTTCCTTTACTATCTACTTTTTTTCCCTATACTTTTTTTTCTTACAATATAGGCCGTCCGATTTATATCTTACAGATAGGAAGGAAACAAATGGGAATTTTGCAAAAAGATACCCATACCCCTCTCCAGATTTGCAAATAAGGCCTTCCCTCGTTCATCTTTTTCTCCCATGAGATAAACTACTCATACAAATGCATCTTGATGCGTGCAACGCATGGGCATCTTGCTAGTTCTAAAAACCTTTCCATCATTTGCCACACTACTGGTTGCAGATGAAAAACCTACCCAAGCACAGCGCGATACAGGAGCGACGCACAATTACAAGCTGATATTCTGTTGGACAATGGAGGCTATAACCAATTACTTTTACGGGAACAATAGCACCCAGGAAATTTGAAGGGTAGGTATGAACAAAATTGGAACTGCACATGTACTGCTAAGTGATTCAATACACACATTACCAATCGAGGAGGAGAACGATGGTCGCGGCGGCCTCTGTGAGTCATGGTCGGCAACGGGAGTCAGTTCATTGTCCATGATGGTGGTACTTCTGCGCTTGGCGTCGGCTTCCGGGAAGCAGATCCGAGACCGTGGAAGACGATGCCGGGGAAGAGGCTCCATGTACGACGACGACGGTGGACCGGCTCCAGTGCGGCGTATGAGGTCGTCGATGAGGCAGATGCGCTGTGGTGGACGAGTGCGCCGATGTAAAGGGGAGGAGCACGAAGGCTGCGGTGCCGTGGAGAAGTCTATTTTGCGGTGGGGATAGAAAATGGGGAGTATTCAGGTGTACTACTCTGGGTGCCAGGGTGGGGTTGGCTGGGTAGGGTGAACCTGAAGTTACGAAAACAGCCCCCTACCAAGCGGCATCCGTAGGCCTGTTCCGAAGGCTATGATGGTAACTTCCCACTACTCGAATCAGGGTCGCGGGAGATTTTCCCGCCGACCTCAAAATTTTGTGACACTGGACTCCCCGTGTGGCGTGTTGAGTGATTCGGCTAAGCAACTAGCGAGTAGTAGTAGTAAACTCTGCATATTAGGTTTGACCGAAGTCAAACTTCCTAAAGTTTGACCAAGTTTATAGAAAAATATAAACATTTACCATAACAAATATGTATGATGTGAAAGTACATTCAATAATGAATCTAATGGTATTTATTTGTTATTGTATATGTTAATATTTTTTGTTATAAGCTTTCTGAGAGTTTACAAAACTTGACTTTGACCAATGCTAATACGCGGACTTAAATAAAAACGGAGGGAGTACACATTTGTTTTCTTAGTTTGTAGTGAACTAATCATTTGTTGAAATTGTGAAATAAATATATTAGGCTATTGACTTCGAATGTAATGGTCTATACAATTCAATAGTTACAATCATTGTCGAATCCCAAGATGTATACAAGGTCTATAGTACTTCACAACATGCTCAAACTCACATAATCCCAGTCAAATGAGAATCTAAATGCATTTCATAGTTATTACTTTGTAGGATGCAACAAAAACAACCATAACTCTACATCAGCCATTATAGAAGCAACATTTTGACATATCCCAATGTGTGAATGAAACGTGCAGAGAGAGCTTTTGAAGATGGAGCAGATAGGGCGGGAAAGATTGTATGTATGTGGACGAGAGAGTAGGAGACAAACCTAACGAGACAAGAGAGAGAGAGATAGAGAGAGAAAGAGAGAGGAAGAAGTTAGGTCTGTGAGAAAGATGGATACATGTAATATACATGAGATGCGTGTGCATCTGGATTCTGTATACGTGGAAGGAGAAGAGACAACATGTTTGATGAGAGAGCTGGAAAAACATGGACGAGAGGGGAAGGATCTCGTGGGTTGAGGGATTGACAATTTTTGTGCGGGGGAGAGAGGGATTGGTAATTTTGTGCAAGAGAGAGAGAGGGTGGGGGGAGGAGTCAGTCAGCCGTCGTCACATCACCCTGCTTCCAAATGACCCCGCATTCTCTAGCGCGGTGTGGTCGCCGTCTTCGATCTGCTCGATGCCCTCTTTGAAGATTGAGGTGTTGTGCATGTTGGGGTGCAAAGAAGCACAAGCGAGAGTGGTCGCCGTATAACCTTGGATGGGGATGAATTGTGTGCTCGGGGGAGTGTGTGTGTGTGTTGTGCTGCCTGTGTCTCTCTGTGTGTGTGTGTGTGTGTGTGTGTGTGTCAGATATTGAGAGAAAACAAACCTAAGGAGAGAAATGGGTATTCAGGAAGAGATTTTGCGGGCCTTGAGGTGGGCAGGGGCCAAGTGAGGGTGTCAAAATGTGCGCGTTGATGCATGTGTTGCATGCGACCGTGCGAGGGACGGACGAATCGAGAGAGATGGTTGTTGTGTTATGGGTGCTCCTCTCTCTATCTCTCTCTCTCCCTCCATCTCTCTCTCTCACACACACACAAGTAAGGCCCTGTTTGGTTCCAAATAAGTCCAACTTATAAGTCGAAAAGTGCAAAAAGTGACTTATTTTGCCAAACGAACCCAACTTATAAGTCACCCCAACTTATAAGTCATAAGTTGCTCCATCCCAAATTAAAACTTATAATTCACCCCTTTTTATGTGGGTTCCATCACCTTTACATTAAAAAACAAGGTGGGAAGGTGTGGTCAGGTGACTTATAAGTCAAATGAAAACCAAATAGGCGTGACTTATAAGTCACTGATTTTAAGTCACCTGACTTATAAGTCAGGTGACTTATTGGAACCAAAAAGGCCCTAAACTAGAAGACCGTTCTCTCATGTATACACAACGTATCGGCATCTGTCTATGTCTCACTCATGCATGATCATTTACACATTCACACCTCTCTATGTCTGTATCACACGCACACCATCTCCACATTGCCCTTCCGCCACAACACACATATGGACACATACACACGTTCTCTCTCAGTCACACACACAAAATCAGTATTAAAAAAACTAGGGCGCAACTAAAACGTCCAAATCCAAATAAACATGAACTGGAGCTAAATTCAAATATATGGAAATATTGCAGTGTCAAGAACTTCCACAGGAAAAAAAGTTGAGTAATATTCAAGGATTGTTTTTAGACACACAAAAAGGTTCGGTGGATGTCCTTCGAGCGCGACACGGTGACGCACCGTTCGATCGACCGTGCGGCCATGGTTCACGCGCTTGCACAGGATTCCGTATCATGGCTGTGGTACTAACTAATAAAAGCGCTGCCTAAGTCTAATGTTTACGTGTACTAGTACGGTTTTCTTTTAAGTTTGACCAACCTTATATATATAAAACTAAAGTAAGCTCGCACACGCGCACTTATCAATATGCCGCCGCCGTTGTGCATGCCGGCGCCCGCCTGCTTCGGCCAACAATTTCTCGCCCATCACCGCCGTGTCGCCGCCATCCCTGTGCCATGATGCCGAAGGCTCGCCCGCTCACGTCGTCTGCAGTCACTCCTCGCGATGTCGCCGCGCTGACAAGCACGCGAGCAGCTGGTGGAGCCGCGTCTATGCATGCAACGTACGAAGAGGAGGATGAGCGCGTGCTCCAGCACGCCGGCGAGGAGGAACTACCGTGTCATTGTCGTTTCCGGCCGCGCTGAGGAGGCGCGCATGGTGGCTGTCGCGGCGGAAGCCGGTCGCGCGCGCGTCGAGCCCGCAAACCGGGTGCGGACGCGGAATCTACCTTCGAGACCTTGAATGCCACGTGGATCCTGCAATCTGAAGGAGCAATTTGGGTCAGTCGACTCATGTGAGCCGTTTGATGCAACATGGATGGCTAGAAGGGCTTCTTCCACCTCTTCTGTCGTCTTCTTCCTTCGCTCCGTCAAACTTCTTTCACAAATTGACTGGCCCAAATTATACTACTAGTACGAACGTATTAAGTACAGTAAGAACACGAAGATACGAGCAGTAGTACCAACTGCAAGAAGAACAGTAGTAAGACATAGTACTAGTACTACTGTACGTACTAAAGAGTTCAAATAACGAGAAAGAACATAAACATAGTTCTGTTGGGGCCTCAGCACAACACACCCTTGAAAATAAACTAAGCAACTAGTCCGCTTGACACTGCAGTAGAACCAGCATGAGCGACGGCACTGCCACCTACTCGGAGTCCGAGTCCACGTCCTCGACTTCGTCCTCGTCCCTCTTCCTCTTCCTCTTCGCCGACGCTTCTTTGCTTGAACCGGACACTGGGCTCTGCTTCTTCATCCAACCCTTGTAGATATTTAAACAAAGGTAGGCATCCATTGCTGCGTACAGGATGTGATCTTCATCTAATGTCTTCGACTCCCATGCATGATGAAACTCGTGATGAGGTTTCTTCAGTTTAGCGTACGAAGGATCAATCATGGCTGCTGCCAGGGTCAGCATTGAAGGTTGAGAGGAGGACACCAGGCTTGCCTTCTGGAGATCGAAGGGCTGGCCTACAACGAGACCTATCCGACGCAGGACATCCCTGTCGTTCTTAAAGCCTACAGTAACGAATTTCACTCTTTTGTCCTTGAGGAAGTTCTTAAAATCCTGGCACTCAACGTCGGCATGGCATATGTGGTAGACCAAGCAAACGTTATGTACGCAAACCTGGATCACGGCGGGCTTCTTCCTCTCTTCGTCCTTTAGATCCTTCTCTCGTCCCAGGACTGTGGTGTACTCAACATCTAGCCCAGCGACCCACTCATCCGTTGAACTGTTGAACATGCGTAGGAAGCGAGCAAGCCATGCTTTCACCGTCTCGGATCCACGTGTGTAGATGACGATGAACTGATCGCCGGTGATGGCTCTAACCTGGTACTCAGCGGCGACCATGGAGATTTGGGAGGCCATGGATTTTGGAGGAGGGTTAGGAGAAGTTGAACTGTTGTACCCCGCAAAAAAAACTGGGAGCGAACTAATGTGAAAGGACGGGACGACTGGGAGCGAACTGTTGTAAGGTAGAAGACGGGGACGAGTAGGGCGTGCGAACGGCGTGGGGTTGCTGGCTTGCCCGGTGGATAAACGGCTGCAAGCCCCCAAAGAGTTCTCGAGAACTATGCGGGACCCACTAGATGTCATGTCTACTAGACCCATATCGTAGGCCTGACGGTATAGCTTCTGCCTGTTCGCACGCCATGCCGGCGCGTGGATGTAACTTCACTTAATTCCGTCAAACATCGCGCCTCCCACGACCTTCGCCTCCCTCGCGCGGTCGCGCCCTTTGAGACTTCGACCGGCTATAAATGAGCAATTTTTTTGCCTTTTTTTAGACAAGCAATTTTTTGCCTACTCCGCATGCATGATACTCCCTCTGGTCCTTTTTACTCCCGTCAACCATTTGCAAAGTGTTTGACCAAATTTATACTTTTTTGAACACCACCTTATATTAATTAACCAGCCACACCAGTACACTCATTCGATACAATATTCACCACACAGGGCGGTACGTTATTTACAAGAATACCATCTAATCTATTGTCAAAGCTATACTTAGCGATTAAGTGTGCCACCTTATTGGCCGAACGGCTAATCTTTGACAATTGAAGATTGTTGATCAACTTCGAGATGCTCAACGCTTTCATCTTCAGGTCACGCATAGCAGACCTGTCATAGTCCCCCGATGCAAGAGACGCTACCACAAAAGCGCAATCAGTCTCTAAAATTACAGGATTATGAAGAGAAATACCTATGTAGAGACCGGCAATGCAAGCCCTAAGCTCCGCTTCCTCCACGCTTTGACAGGCATCAATGAAATCCCACGACCAAATTTATACTAAAAATATCAATATCTACAATACTGATTATAATGAGTATAAGAACTACGTTTTATAATGAGTGTAAAAATATTGATTTGACATTGTGAATGTTGACACATTTTTCTATAAGTCTGGTGAAAGTAGAGGTACATTGACTTCAGACAAAACTTAAATGCACAATGCAGACTAGTTCCTCCGTCCAGGTGCGTGCCATGTCCTATCTTGTCATCACAACAAGGTTAGCTATTAGAGTACCACTACCTCCCTTCTAGTTTAAAGGGCTCGATTCAAAATTTTCACCTACTCTTAGCAAGATAGTAGAGGCGGTGGAATAGTTTTTGAAGTCTGCAAAAGTACTCAACTAGTGTTGTCGTTCTTCACAAAAAATGTGTTTACCAATGCATGCATGAACACTAGTTACTCTAACCCCCTCTCTTCTTTAATTCTTTGCCACATCAGCATGTTTGCTATTCCCGTGTGCATGATACCAGCTAAGATACCACCATTATGGCCAGCCTTAATCATCGCATGCAATAATTTAGTGCACCTTGAAATATGAACATGTGTGGGGCGTGTATGTTTTTAATGACTTGAGACTATACCTAGCCCGGCATGCAAGATGACTTATTATGCACCGTTCCCCATACCTGCAGGAAGCCCGTTCGTCTCCAAATCTTTTCCTCTCCATGTGTGGAAACAATATGCCTGCCAAACTCTCCTTCTCCCTCCGGCGGTCCCACCACTCCACCCCGTGTGAAAAAATCTGCATGCATGACTCTCCTCCCCCACGCTCGTCCAATCCGTTGTGACCAGCAATATTTCCACCCCTTCGCTCCCCCGTAATTTACTCCAACAAATATGCCCACGTAGCTGTTACTTAACTGCAGGTGCATTGGGTCACTGACATATGGGCCCAACAGGGGTCTGGCCCACATGTCAGTGACGCAACTGGACCTGCAGTTAAGTCAGTGCAGCTCAGTCCATATCTTACGTAGGTGTGCCATTGCTCGCTATAAATACTGCGCCTCCCACGACATCGCTATCTCCTCCCCCTCATGTTCACGTTCATCGCTATCTCCTCCCCCTCTCTCTCACGTCGATCCTCCAGCGACTCCGGCATGGTGAACGGGTAGCACGTCTCGTACTTGATGTTCTCCGCCAAGGGCTAGCAGTGACCGCTGCACGCATCCGTGAGGTGATGCACCATGTCCGCCGGCGAGCCACAAAACGGCATCGGGCACTCATAGCAGTGGACGAAGGGCTCCTTGGAGGCATCGACCAGGCCGTCCATGAAACGGGAGTGGCTGTAGGGGACGTTGCGCCAGTTGAATATATGAGCAAGTTACTATGAGATTTAATCCGAATAAGCACAAAATAAATCATGAATTCTACCACGATTTCGAACAGGAAGGACAGAAACACATACGGTGCAACGGGAGCAGCACCGTTGGCGTTGAGGTTGTCGCCCATGTCCAAACACCACGTAGACACAGTCCTTGAGCATGGTTCGTAGTCGTTCCACGCTCGGGCATTGAAGTTTGTAACTATTTTAGATTAGAATATACTACTCCTCCGGTGCTAGTAGTAGAGCAGAGTCCTACTCTACTACTCTACTCAAGCAAGTTAGGGCATAGCACTGTAGGGAGTACCAGTACTGTGATCACTCAAGCAAGTTGTCTGGCATCGACATGACCCTACGCTGCTGGTATGTGTCTCGTAAGTCAAGCGGCGTGCTGTAGTCATCATCACCTGTCCACTTCCCGCAGCACATATTCGCTTCTCCATCTTTGTCCGCACATAATCTCGTCCAATCTTCCATCCCCGCTAAGGCGCCTCCCCCCTCGTCCGAAACCCAAGCACTAACAATGGCAGAACCGAGCAGCGTCCGCCGAAAGAGTGGCTGGAATTCGCTCCCCACAGAGGTAATCAAGCTCATTGTTTCGCGTGTGGACAATCTCAGTACCATGCCGCTCGCCGCGTGCTCGTCGGGGCTGTACCGTTTACTCAAAGCCCTCAGGCCGGAGCTTTTTAAGCCAGCTCCTTGCTTGCTGATGCCGCCTGATCTTCAGAAACGGCGTGTCACGCAGCATAACGATCGTAGGGTGGCGAGCATCAACCCCCTTGACTGCGATCCGATCCCCGTCAGCCTCAACTACATTAACGGTATGTACTGGGTCGGCATGAACACGTCTTGGATGGTGCTCGTCGACGGTCGCGGCAGCTGGATGCTCGTGGAGGTCTACACCCGGCGATTGATCCCCCTTCCTTCGATTAACACTGCACTGCTTTGGCACCGCGGCCCAGAATACTCGGAATCTTACAGTAGCCAACATGATACCAAGTTTGATTTGCTCAAGGTTGTAATCTGCCAAGTGCCCACAAGATCTGCGAATTATAAAGACTTCAGGCTAATTGCGTTCTTCAACCGCGGTCTCGCCTATCTGACAGGTCACTGCGGTAAGTGGATAAATCTGCACGTCCATCGCAGGATCATACATCCTCCATGGTTCTCTGATGCCATTGAACACAAGGGCTTCATTTACGCTGTCGACTCCTTCTATGGCTGGACGTATTGCTGGCCTACTCCAGTCATCGCTACAAACGGCTGTTACAGCAGTATGTTACTTTCCTATGATATCATGATGGCTTGCTTATATTACTGTCAACATTTGCTGAAAAAATATTCATGCTCATAACATGCTGTTCTTAAGATTGACTAAATCAAGAGCCCTTTTTTATTTGACTCCAACTTGATATGATGTTGTAGGCCGCCTGGTGTCCCTACCCTTCCTAATCCCAGAACCTTTCAAAGAAAAGCGGCATGGCAGTTGCAGGTGGTTCCTGGCTCGATCAGACGACGGCGAAAGATTGATGATCGTTCGCACGTACCGGACGTGTTGTTTCGCGGAATACAATCACAGTCACTGCAAGGTCTTTGAGCAGGATCCCAGCTTCTCTGGGCCTTCAGGAATTTTTGACTGGAGGCTGGTAAGTAGCCTTGGTACACGCTCTCTGTTTGTCGGACTGAATTATCCGATTAACCAGGAGATAACCGACGGCAAGGATCATGATGGCAGCGCGGTTTCGTTCATCAGGCAAAACTGTGTGTACACAGCGTACCATGCGTCTCTGCATGCACCATACCCTGATATGTGCCGCCACGCTCTGCAGCCCAAAGTAGGAGAGAGGGTCGCAAGTATCAGACTTCGACCTGCTGGCTGGAGTTTCCCCCGTCAGGCACCCATCTGGTTCAAGCCGTCAGCCAATCTCCACAGCTTAATAAATAGTAACGTCTAACTGAGCCAGTTAGTTAGATGCGTACACTTGGTGTAGTAGGATCTTTATTTAGTTTGATGCATACACTTGTTCTTTTTTGGTAGCCCTTTTGTAATGATGGCTGATGTTTGGTTTGGAAGAGAGAGCTGTGTCTTCACTCTTCTGGCCTGCTTACTGCTTCTGTTGCACCCCCAGCCCTGGTTGCTGCTGCTGCTGTTTTCAATGTACAATCAGTAGTATATTTCGTCTGTTGGTTGAATAAATGTGTTGTTAGAACGACAAACACAATGTTTTGGAAGTCGTTGCACGGTTCGATCCTTTAGTGCCCCGTACCGTACGTAGCGCATACTATTTTTCGTACGGAACACATTTTCCACTTGTTGATAACATGCAGCCCACTGATGAAGGCCCAATAGAGAAGCCCATAATTAACTGGAAGGGAGGCTCTCACATGAATCCGGCCCAGGTACATGCTCATGGTCCCCTAAACATAAATAAGTAAATAAATAAATAAATAAAGCTAAATGCTCATGCACCAGTTCTTTGGGAAAATAGGTAGCCCAGTATTTCTTTTTGAAGAATACCCAAGCTAGGCCTATTTGTTTTCTCCGAATTACTGGGCTGCAAATCTTTCAAGACGAGGAGGGATGCATTCCGGCCTGGCTTAAGAGTATGGTCAATGTCTGTTAAAAGTAATATCAAAAGGGGTTGAAAATTCCAAAAAATTATAGCAAATGGGATATAAGTTTCTTTTTTTGTTTTTGTTCTTCACTGATATCTTATACGTATTTCATTGGATTTAACATGACATAGTACTAATTTATTTTTAAATTTGTTTTAGTATGGCTATTAATTTTTGGATTAAGAATATTTCGTTCCCCAGCAAAAATTTGCGAATTTTCAAAATTTCCCACATATTTAGTTAATTTTTTGACCCTGGTACTGACCAGAAAATGGCCAGCAATTCTAAAAATGGAAAACGGGCTGCAATAAATTCCATATGAATTAGAAAATGAGTAAAAATTATAAAAATAATAGCAAATGGGCTGTACACGCCACAGATTTCGAGGCTGACTTGTTTACGCAAGGCTTTGTCAATGAACACACGATTCTAGCAGTAGTGATTGTTGGATGTCCATCCAATGGCTGACGTGCTTCTTCAATCTCTGATCTTCCTGCTCCAGCCGCCTAAACTAGCGCCGGTGGGACTGCCTGCTCCCTCCTCTTGTGGCCCGCTGTGATGCCGCGCAGGCTTCCCCGGCCCACCCTACTCCCTCCGCTGGCCTGGCCGCACGCAATCAACTGCCTCCTTATTACGCGAAAAAAAATGATTCCTCCCACTGACATCTGGGGCACACCGGTTGGGAGGCTGAGCTGTGGGCCTACTAAGTTGACACGTATGTAGGGCTTGTCAACTTAGTCAACAAACGATTCTAGCAGAAGTAACCGGTGGATTTGAATCGAACAGTCCTGCTGCTTCTTCAATCGCTGCTCTTCTTGCACCAGCCGCCCAAACCAGCGCCGGGGAGACCGCTTGCTCCTGCCTCCAGTGGCCGGCTGTGCTACCGTTGAGGCCTCATCGCCCCCTACTACTCCCACCGCTAGTTAGGCCCTGCGGCGATGGCAGCCTCACACCACAGCCGAACCAGCGAACCCTCGTACTCCTCTCTGCGTGGGCATCCACTACCCTTCTTCCCTGGCTCCGTGTCGTCCCCTTCCTAGGCCTCGCCGTCGTCCACCGCCTTGGTGCTCTCGGCGCGCGTGGTCAACGTGGTCAATGACATTCCATCGGAAGAGTACTCTACGTGGAGAGGCTGACAGCTGGGTCCACGGCCACATCCCAGTTTTTTGTGATTTGCCAAGTAAGTCGCTTTGTCAGGCCTGTTGGGCTGCAAATATTTCAAGACGAGGAGAGCTTTCATTCGGCTGGCCGAGAAAATGGCCCATCAGTAATGAGAAATGGGATGTACATTTTTAAATCACATCAAACCGGCAATTAGTTTCAAATATCTTTTTTTTCATTTCGAGATTTTAAATTACATTAATTTTTATGCGTGGAGAATTTGTTGGATTTTATATTGATATACATTTATTTTTAAAATCAGTTTGAATGTGAGTCGAAATTTCAGGATTAAAAAGAGTTCGGACCGCACCAAAATATGCAAAATTTCGTATAATTTTTTAAACGTGGCCACAATATGGGCTGTAATGCTAACAAAAAGAATATGGGCTCCAAAAAAACCTTAATAATTAGCAAATGGGCTGTAAATTAATAGAAATAATGGCAGATGGGCTGTATGCTGTTTTCCACAGATTTGAGGCTTTCCTAAAAAAAGGTTGATGCACAAGCAGTGACTGTTGGATGGCTATCCAACGGCCGTCGTGCTTCTTCAATCTCTGCTCTTCCTGCTCCAGCCGCTCAAACAAGTGCCGGCGGGACTGCTTGCTCCCTCCTCCCCGCGGCCGGCTCTGCAGCTGCGCGGGCCTTACCGCCCCACCGTACTCCCATCGCTGGCCTAGCCATCCCTCTACTCACCCACACCTGCTGTTATTCTCTAGCGACGGTAGAAGAACCAGTAAACCCTTGTACAGTCGTACTCCCCTCCGCATGGGAAACAACTGCCGAGTCATCCCTGCCTCCGTGTCGTTCCCTTCCTAGGCCTCACTGTCGTCCACCGCCCTGGTGCTCTCGGCGTGGCCTGGTCAATGTGGTCAACAACCGACATGCATCTGAAGTGGACTGTACATGGAGAGGCCGACAGCTGGGTCCATGGCCACACGCAAGGAAATGCCTCCTTATTACGCGCAAAATAATGATTCCTCCACTTGACATCAGGGACCCACCGAAAGGGCCTCTGTATTTCGCAAAAAAATGTTAACGCCGCTGACAGCTCGGACCCACCAGCTATATCTTCGCACGCAAGGAAGTGCCTCCTTATTACGCACAAAAAATGAATACTCCCCCTGTTAGCTAGGACCCAGTATAGTGGCAGGCTGACTTGTGGGCCTACTAAGTTGACGGGGACGGAGGGCTGTGTCAACTTAGTCAATATGCACGATTCTAGCTCGAGTGACCGTAGGATGTCCATCCAACGGCTGTAGTGCTTCTTCAACCTCTGGTCTTCTTGTTCCAGCCGCCCAAACCAGCGCTGGTCGTGCCTCGTGCTCCTACCTCCTATGGCCGGCTGCTATGCGGCGTGTGACGCCCTGAGACCGATGCGCCAGGTGTCTTCCAGTTATTCGTAGTTGTTGCCTTGTCATTTGCTTGCGTGTTGCATATTATCATGTCATCATGTGCATTGCATCATCATGTTTTCAAAACTTCCATCCGTTCGGGTTCCCCCCAGTTCCATCCGTTGTTCGTTCTGAGCCCAGACACACTTGCACGCGCCCGCGGCACCTCCGAAATATTATTTTATAAGTGGCATAGAAATGCTCCCGGAATTGGTCAAAAGGTGGCATGCGGTGTTGTTTTGTTGTCAGTAGGCCGCCTGCCAAGTTTCAGCACATTCGGAGCTCGTTTGATAGCCCAACCGTTAAACTTATAGCAGCATTATAGCCGGTCAATCATCGGACGTTTCCGGGATCCGAAAACATGTGCGGGGCTGCCCATCTTCCTCTCTTCTCAGCCCACTGGTCCACTTGCACAGTCCATCTAGCCCACCTACCTACCCCTCCGCTCTGGGTGTCCGATCGAGATCGAACGGCTCCGAAACGGCCTAAAACCCCCTCCTCTAGCCCTCCTTTTCCTATTTAAACAAACCCTAGTCCATTTTTGGACTAATCCTAGTCTAAACCCTACCTCTAGCCTTCCCTAACCCTCAGCCGCCGCCACCTCCCACCTCTGCCTCGTTTTCCGTGCCGGCCAAGTCCTCCACCGCCACTTGTCGCGCCTCCATTAGCCGCGCCGCCACCTGACCGCGCCCTCCTCCAACCCGGGCGTGCCATGCATCCCGGCCAACCTCCCACCACCGCCAAGCCCGCCAGGACCCGCTTCAGGCCCTGGGAAGCCCATCGGGGCCCAAGCGCTCCACCGCCGTCGCCCGAATGCTCCGCCCCCGAGCGGCGCCGTTCCCGCAAGGAGAGCCCCGACCTCCTGTTCGCCCTCGTCGCTGCCTCCCCGCCAACGTCGCTGGAGCGTGGCCGCCGACGAGAACCTCCGCCAGGAGAGCCCCGACCCCAGGCAGATCCGCTGCCGCACCATGTCTCCTTTGCCTCCTCTATCTCTCTGCCTAACCCCCTTAGTTTTCCTTCCCCGCAGGCCCGCCACCGCCATGTTCAACCATCGTCGGAGCTCCGCATCGCCGTTGCAGTTGGCCAGATCCGGGCCAGGCGCCTCGGATCCGAGCTCCACCGCCGCAGATCTGACCTCCCTTCGCCTCCCCGAGCGGATTCGCCATCCAATGTCGTCGTTGACCGCCGGAACCGCCGTCGCTGCCTTCCCGTGCAAGAGGAGGACGAGCCCCTCGCCCTACATGCCTCCTCTGCCCGCACGCGCATGGGCTCCCGCATCACAAGGCCCAGCGCAGCCCTCCTGCAGCCTGTCTTTCTCCTCCTTGGATCGGGCCGAAGCCCATTGGGTGAGGCCACCCCCCTGAGCGCCTTCCCTTTTTTCCCTTGCTGTTGGGCCATGCTCTGTACGCCCAGTTTCGGCCCGTATAGTGTTTTTCCTCTAGGAGAATTTAATCAATGTCTAGGGGATTTCAGCTTTACACTAAAGCCCCTCTAGATCATGCATTTAATATCTCACAAACATGCATCACATGTAAATAACTTATATATGAAAAATGCTTAGTTTTTCATCTAGTTTCATAATAGGCCATTTTCATCCTTGTTTAAAATGTTGTTTTTTGTAATTTTACCCATATGCCATGCTAAAATGCTTTATTTCATAACTTAATAACCGTGACTCTGAATTTAACAAACTTTATATGTATTCGGGGTAGAAAATGCCTAGTTTAACATGATGCACTCATCTAGCATGGTTAACAACTCTAAAATTATGTTTAGGGCAGAACAGTACCAAACCTAATATATGCATATGAGGAGTTTCCGGACTTGTTGTTTTGTTGTTCCGGCCTCATTTAAACTTGCCTAGATTAGATAGTTTCATCATGCTTCACCTCTTGCCATGCTAACAACATTTAATCTTGTTGGGTACATAAACAAGAGAGAATTAAATAAGTCATGTGGTGTTTTATTCAATATGCAACTCCGTTGCATAATGAGCTCCACTTAATTTGTAGGATTGTTTGTGCACTTTGCCATGCCATGCCTCATTAAACCGGACATGCATCATACTTGTTTGCGCATCGTGCCATGCTTATGTGGTGATTGTTTACTATGTTGTGTGCTTCTTTCCGGTGTTGCTTCTTCGGGTTGGTTCCGATAATGTCGCGTTTGTGAGGACCCGTTCGACTACGTCCGCTTTGTCTTCTTCATGGACTCGTTCTTCTTCCTTGCGGGATTTCAGGCAAGATGATCATACCCTCGAAATCACTTCTATCTTTGCTTGCTAGATGCTCGCTCTTTTGCTATGCCTATGCTACGATACCTACCACTTGCTTATCATGCCTCCCAAATTGCCATGTCAAACCTCTAACCCACCATGTCCTAGCAAACCGTTGATTGGCTATATTATCGCTTTGCTCAGCCCCTCCTATAGCGTTGCTAGTTGCAGGTGAAGATTGAAGTTTGTTCCTTGTTGGAACATGGAGATGTTGTTCCTTGTTGGAACATGTTTACTTGTTGGGATATCACAATATCTCTTATCTAATTAATGCATCTATATACTTGGTAAAGGGTGGAAGGCTCGGCCTTATGCCTGGTGTTTTGTTCCACTCTTGCCGCCCTAGTTTCCGTCATATCGGTGTTATGTTCCCGGATTTTGCGTTCCTTACGCGGTTGGGTTATAATGGGAACCCCTTGACAGTTCGCCTTGAATAAAACTCCTCCAGCAAGGCCCAACATTGGTTTTACCATTTGCCACCTAGCCTTTTTCTTTCCCTTGAGTCGGCCGGCTCAAGGGTCATCTTATTTTAACCCCCCCGGTCCAGTGCTTCTCTATGTGTTGGTCCAACCCAGAGCACCGTGCGGGGCCGTCCCTTGGCAACTTGGGTTACGTTGGCTCCCGTATGCTTAGCTTATCCGGTGTGCCCTAAGAACGAGATATGTGCAGCTCCTATCGGGATTTGTCGGTACAGTGGGTGGTCTTGCTGGACTTGTTTTACCATTGTCGAGGATGTCTTGTAACCGGGATTCCGAGCCTGATCGGGTCTTCCAGCTAGAAGGAATATCCTTCATTGACCGTGAGAGCTTGTGATGGGCTAAGTTGGGACACCCCTGCAGGGATTTGAACTTTCGAAAGCCGTGCCCGCAGTTATGGGCAGATGGGAATTTGTTAATGTCCGGTTGTAGAAAACCTGAAGTTGACCTTAATTAAAATACATCAACCGCGTGTGTAACCGTGATGGTCTCTTTCCGGCGGAGTCCGGGAAGTGAACACGGTGTTGGAGTTATGCTTGACGTAGGTTGTTCTAGGATCACTTCTTGATGAATAGTTGTTCGATCATGCTTTTGCCTTCTCTTCTCGCTCTCTTTACGAATAGGTTAGCCACCATATATGCTAGTCGCTTGCTGCAGCTCCACATCATACCTTTACCTTACCCATGAGCTTAAATAGTCTTGATCGCGAGGGTGTGAGATTGCTGAGTCCCCGTGACTCACAGATACTTCCAAAACCAGTTTGCAGGTGCCGATGATACCGTGCAGGTGACTCAACCAAGCTCAAGGGGGAGCTCGATGGAGATCTTGTCCTTTTTGTTGTTTCGTTTCAGTTGATGAGTAGTGGAGCCCAGTTGGGGTCGATCGGGGATTTGTGTAGCATTTGGGGTAGTCTTCTTTTATTTTGGTTCCGTAGTCGGACCTTGATTGTATCTGGATGATGTAATGCTTTATTCATGTATTGTGTGAAGTGGCGATTGTAAGCCAACTATGTATCTTTTCCCTTATGTATTACATGGGTTATGTGAAGATTAGCTCACTTGCGACATTGCTTTCAATGCGGTTATGCCTCTAAGTTGTGCTTCGACACGTGGGAGATATAGCCACATCGAGGGCGTTACAAGGCGGAGGCCTCACCGCCCCCTACTACTCCCACCGCTGGCCAGACCATCCCTCTACTCACCCACACCCACTGTTATTCTGCGGTGACGGCAGCCTCACGCCACAGCGAACCAGTGAACCCTCGTACTCCTCTACATGTGGGCATCCACTACTGCGTCTTCCCCGGCTCCGCGTCGTCCCCTTCCTAGGCCTCGCCGTCGTCCACCGCCCTGGTGCTCTCGGCGCAGCGTGGTCAACGTGGTCAAGGAACGGCTTCCATCAGACGTGGACTGTACGTGGAGAGGCTGACAGCTGGGTCCACGGCTGCAGCAAGGAAGTGCCTCCTTATTACGTGCAAAATAATTATTCCTCCACCTGACAGTGGGGACCCATCAGACGGGCCACCGTATTTCGCGAAAAAAACATTTGCCCCTGATTGCTAGGACCCACCAGCTACATCTTCGTATGCAAGGAAGTGCGTCTGAAAAAAAATGATTCGCCCCCCTGACTGCTGGGACCCACCAGCTACATCTTCGCAGGCAAGGAAGTGCCTGACAGTCGGGACCCACCTGGTCGAAGTGTACATAGCGTTGTCATTCTGGTCGCGAACATGTACATACATATATACTAGTGGATGTAGAGGCGTGCACGTGTCATAGTAGAGGCGCGTACGTGTCGTAGTAGAGGCGCGCACGTAGCACGTACACGTACGTACAGTGGCCAGGGTGCGAGAAAGAAAATACGGCCACGTATGTGTACATACGGTCGGGGTCTCAAACTCCTACTCGCGCATACATACGACCAGGGCTCGTGTACATGGCTGGGTCGGAACGGAGAAACAGCGTCGTCGTCGTGTTCATGGGGAGGCAACGGAATGCGTCGTGTTCATGGGGAGGCAACGAAATGCGTCGTGTTCATCGGGAGGCAATGGAACGCGTGGGAGCCAACCGGCTGGGTCGGAATGGAATGCGTGGTCGTGTTCATCGGGAGGGCTTGGACGGAATAGGCGGTGGAAACGAGGCCTGGTGTACCGCACAATGGAGGAAAGGACCTCCTACGTTCGGAACGGGGTCCTGTTGATCGGGAGGGGTCTGGCGTACCGCAAAACGGAGGAAACGGACCTCCTACGGTCGAAACAGGGGTCCTGTTGATCGGGAGGGGTGTGGCGTACCACAAAATGGACGAAACGGACCTCCTACGGTCGAAACAGGGGTCCTGTTGATCGGGAGGGGTGTGGCGTACCGCAAAATGGACGAAACGGACCTCCTACGGTCGAAATGGGGGTCATGTTCATCGGGAGGGGTGTGGCATACCGCAAAACGGGACTCCACGAGATACTGTTCATCTCCACCGTCGACCTCCTCCAGCCTCCACGGGCTACCGTCAACCTCCTCCAGCCTCCAAGGGCTCCTGTTCATCCAGCCTCCACCGTGCGCTACTCCACCGGCTACTGTTCAACCACCCCTCCACGGGCACCCCTCCACTGTCTACTGTTCATCCAGCCCTCCACACCATGGGGTCCTGTTCAACCACCCCTCCACGGGCACCCCTCCACCGTCTACTGTTCATCCAGCCCTCCACCACACCACGGGGTCCTGTTCATCCAGAGGCAATGCCACCGCTCACTGTTCATCCAACCCCCCCGGCAATGCTCACTGTTCATCCCAGAGGCAACATCGATGGGCTTGAGTTAGCAGCAGTAGCGAAGGAATCGCTCGATCAGGTTCAGTTAACAGCCATGGATCGATCGCTCGGGTTCAGTAACACGTAGCCTGCAGTGCAATCGCTTGGGTTCAGTTAGAGCCCAACGCCTCACTCGGGTTCAGTTTGAGCCAACGCCTTGCACACACGCGTGTACGTGTACGAGAGAAACGCGCATCGATCGGCCACCGACCTCCCACCGTAACCGGGAACTCCCCAAAATTTCCTCGCCCTCGCTTCTACCATGGTTTTTTCCGTCATGGATGGCCCAAAGAATGTCATGCAGCTGCTTCACCGGCCCGCCCAGGACGAAAAGCACATTTTCTTTCATGATTTTTCGTCATAGAAGTAGGAGCCCACCACATCTATGATGATACCGAGTTTTGTCACAATTATCATCATAGAAGTGTCATATGTATGACAGAAAAAAATTTCGTTCAGCCCAAAATGTCACGGATGTGTCTTTTTTTGTAGTGATAATATCGTTGTCCACATCTTTCTTCTTTTGCATATCACACAAATCAATGAAGCTATTTAGATGGGTAGCGGCATCTTCACTAGGAAGGCCGGAAAACGGATCTTTCATGACAAGATTCAGCAACGTGACATTAATTTCACAAGATTCAACGTCGGTAAGAGGAGCAATCAGAGTGCTAATAAAATCATTGTTGTTGGTATTGGTAAAGTCACACAATTTAGTGTTATCTTGAGCCATCGTGACAAGCAAGCAATCCAACACACAAGCAAACAAAAAGCAAGCGGGAAAAAAGAGGCAAATAGAGAAAGAGAGGGAGGATAGAGAAAGAGGGCAAATAAAACGACAAGGGTGAAGTGGGGGAGAGGAAAACAAGAGGCAAATGACAAATAATGTAATGCGGGAGATAAGGGTTGTTATGGGTACTTGGTATTTTGACTTTTGCGTAGACTCCCCGGCAATGGCGCCAAAAATCTTCTTGCTACCTCTTGAGCATTGCGTTGGATTTCCCTGAAGAGGATAGGATGATGCAGCAAAGTAGTGTAAGTATTTCCCTCAGTTTTTGAGAACCAAGGTATCAATCCAGTAGGAGGCTATGCGTGAGTCCCTCGTACCTACACAAAGCAAATAACTCCTCGCAACCAACGGATAAGGGGTTGTCAATCCCTTCACGGTCACTTACGAGAGTGAGATCTGATAGATATGATAGGATAATATTTTTGGTGTTTTTGTGATAAAGATGCAAAGTAAAATAAAAGCAAAGTAAAAAGCAAAGGAAATAACTAAGTATTGGAAGATTAATATGATGAAGATAGACCTGGGGGCCATAGGTTTCACTAGTGGCTTCTCTCAAGAGCATAAGTATTTTACGATGGGTGAACGAATTACTGTTGAGCAATTGACAGAATTGAGCATAGTTATGAGAATATCTAGGTATGATCATGTATATAGGCATCACGTCCGAGACAAGTAGACTGACTCCTGCCTGCATCTACTACTATTACTCCACTCATCGACCGCTATCCAGCATACATCTAGAGTATTAAGTTCATGAAAATAGAGTAACGCCTTAAGCAAGGTGACATGATGTAGAGGGATAAATTCATGCATTATGATAAAATCCCCATCTTGTTATCCTCGATGGCAACAATACAATACGTGCCTTGTTGCTCCTACTGTCACTGGGAAAGGACACCGCAAGATTGAACCCAAAGCTAAGCACTTCTCCCATTGCAAGAAAGATCAATCTAGTAGGCCAAACCAAACTGATAATTCGAAGAGACTTGCAAAGATAACCAATCATACATAAAAGAATTTAGAGAAGATTCAAATATTGTTCATACATAATCTTGATCATAAACCCACAATTCATCGGTCTCAACAAACACACCGCAAAAAGAAGATTACATCGAATAGATCTCCACAAGAGAAGGGGAGAATATTGTATTGAGATCCAAAAAGAGAGAAGAAGCCATCTAGCTAATAACTATGGACCCGAAGGTCTGAGGTAAACTACTCACACTTCATCGGAGGGGCTTGGTGTTGATGTAGAAGCCCTCCGTGATGGATGCCCCCTCCGGCGGGGCTCCAGAACAGGCCCCAAGATGGGATCTCGTGGATACAGAAAGTTGCGGCGGTGGAATTAGGGTTTTGGCTCCGTATCTGATTGTTTGGGGTATGTAGGTATATATAGGAGGAAGGAGTACGTCGGTGGAGCAACAGGGGGCCCACGAGGGTGGAGGGCGCGCCTGGGGGGGGGGGGTAGGCACGCCCCCTACCTCGTGGCCTCCTCATTTATTTCTTGATGTCGGGTCCAAGTCTCCTGGATCTTGTTCGGTGAGAAAATCACGTTCCCGAAGGTTTCATTCCGTTTGGACTCCGTTTGATATTCCTTTTCTTCGAAACCCTAAAATAGGCAAAAAAAACAACAATTCTGGGATGGGCCTTCGGCTAATAGGTTAGTCCCAAAAATAATATAAAAGTGGATAATAACACCCAATAATGTCCAAAACAGTAGATAATATAGCATGGAGCAATCAAAAATTATAGATACGTTGGAGACGTATCATGTACTTACAAAAACATTATAGGATGAAGTGACATTAACACAAAGATCTGCGAGCAGTGCGGCATGGCCGTTACCGAATGATTATGTATTGGAATTGGAATGTGTTGATGTTCTTGAGCATCAACTACAGGTGGCAAGACAACGTGTACATGATTCTCAACGTACAATCAACAAGTTGAGACTGGACATGCAGGTATTAGATGCAAGAGTCAAAAAAATGAAACAAGACACTAACGTAACCACGAAGGAATTGGAGATTTTGCAGACTGAAATTTCTGCTATCTAAATCCGGCCAATCCTATTTTCTGAAGAGATTATAGTACAAATGGTAAGTTCTGTTGATGCGTGTGTCAGATTTCTGGTTCCAGCAAAACCCTTGAGGTTCAAACACTAGGATGCGCACGAAGATCTCTCCTCCCTCTTGCTCACGCCCTCACCACGATCTCAAGGCTCAACGCGTCAAACTTGTGAAACAAAGGGACACAAGATTTATACTGGTTCGGGCCACCGATGTGGTGTAATACCCTACTCCGGTGTGGTGTGGTGGATTGCCTCTTGGGCCGAGGATGAATAGTTACAAGGGAAGAACAACCTCCTGAGGAGAGGTGCTCTTGTGCTTGGTGAGTTTGTGTGGTTGCCTTGGTGGAATGGATCCGGTCCAAGATGAGATGATCCTTTCATCTCTCAGTGAGCCGATCCTTTTGTCTCTCGATGAGATGATCCTTTTGTCTCTCGATGAGATGATCCTTGGCTACGGTGGTGAGCCCTATTTATAGAGGCCCGTGTCCTCTTTCCCAAATATTAGGCGGGAAGGGATCCCACAACGGCCAATTTGAAGGGGGACAGCTAGTACAAGCTATCCTGACAAAAGATGGTCTTCGCCTGCCAAAGGCTCTGGTGATGATGCCATCTTGGGCTCCATGGTGACCTCTGTCCTGCTGGTCTTGGTCTCGTTGCACCAATATGGAAACCTTTGCTTGACGCCTCAAGACACCTCACCTGCGCTTGCCTCTTTAGCACCAAAGAGGAAATGAGGACACTGCGTGCGCTGGCGCCCGCCTGGTGCCCGACTGGCCTTGGTCATCATGGCTTGCGTCATAGGAACTTTGCGAGGCGCCCCTTTCCTTGATCTCTCCTCCCCTCGTGAGCCAGCCTGGTGAGGCCGCCCCCGAGGAGGTCTTGCATCGTCCGCCTCGTGAGGCTTGGCCCCTCGCGAGGGTCTTGAGTGTTTTGCTGGTGAAAATGGGATGTACAGGGCCGCTGGTGGAGCCACGACATGGGCCGCAGGCAGGCAAGTCTGGGGACCCCCGTTCCCAGGACGCCGACAGTAGTCCCCGAGCCCAAGGCGCGCTCGGACTTGGCTTCGAGGTGAAGCCAAGGGGCAAGTGTGGAGCGTCGCAGGCCCCAACAGCCTGCGGCCTCGCTTGACGCGTGGCAATTGATTGGACGTGGGCGTCTCCGCTTCCCCACGCTGCCTCGACAACTGCCCGGCTGAAAAAAAACTGGCTCGGGCTGTATTTGCCTTCATTACCTTCCTTCGTTTTTCTCCAGATCCTCTTTCTTGCCCCTCGCTTCCAAAGACTCCAGATCCTCCAAGATCCTCCTTCGAGCTTGCCGTCGATGGCGCCCAAGAAAGCCCGGGCTACTCCTTCATCATCCTGGTATGAGCCCGCGCTCGACGTGCCCAGCGTGTCGGAGAAGAACCTTGCCGTTGTGCGCTTGATGACGTCGAAGGGTGACGAGAAGAGGAAGACTGTGCTCCGGGTCGGCTCCGCCGAGCCTGAGGCCCTTGGCAGCACTTTCTACCCCTTCTTCACGAGTAGCATCATCGCCGGGTTGTTTCCCCCCTTCTCCGACTTCTTCTACTCTGTCCTTAGTCACTATAAGATCCACGCCCTCCATCTTCATCCCAACTCCGTCCTTCTCCTATCGATCTTCGCCTTCTACTGTGAGGCGTACGTCGGAGTGATGCCGTCCGTGGCACTGCTGCGACACTTCTTCTTTATTCGGCTTAAGGAGGGCCCCTGCTCAGGGTGCGTTGGCTTCGTCGCGGCCAACAAGACCAATGCCATGTAGAAGGCCGGGAAGAAGGCCGAGGGATTCAGGAGCAAGTGGGTCCTGATGGACGCCAGGCGCGTCCACCCCCGGCTAGTGCTGCCAATGGAGATTCTTGTGTCCCATGAGGGATGGCTTCTCGTGAAGATCACCGACCCGCGGGCGTGCAGGTGCTGAAGAGGATAACTTCCAACCTGAAGCCCGGCGACTCGAGAATGATGAAGCTGACGGGCGCCATGATCGCCAAAGAATTCATGGCGCAGCGCATGGCTCCCCTCCAAGCGTGCTCGCGCCCACTGTGGAAGCTTGGAGATGAAGGAGATGACCTTCGCCTGCTCCTGGAGCCCCTTTCCGATGAGGAATTGAGCTCGAATCTTTGTTCCTTGGCCGGGGACGACCAAGGGTACCCGCCTGATGGCCTTGTTCCATTGTACCGCCGCCCGGATGGGGCGAAGGTTGTCGCCACTCTACCTGTCTTCGACGAGCATGGGCTCGTGCCGCCTACGCCCACAAACATCCCGGTGGCAAAAACTCAGGTGGTCATGTCTTCCGACGAGTCTCGCAAGGAGGGAGAGGAGGAAGGAGATAGAGAGGAGGAGCACAACTCAGAGGCGACCGACGAAGGTGCGGGGGAGACCTCCCCCTTGTGCAAGGCTGACATCCTCCGCGCCTTGCCTGATGATGATGATGAGGCCCATGTCCCCCTAGAAAGGGAGGGGCTGTGCACTGCAGGGGGCTCCTCAAGGTCCAAGGCCAGTCCCCGGAAGAAGTCACCGGTCGGGATTCCGACGAGAGGAAGGTCGGCGCTGGTCTCCCAAGACGACGCCCCTATTCTGTTGCTGCCTGAAGCTGCTTCCAACTTGCCTGTTGCCCCTCTTTTGTGCCTAGGGCCCTTGCATCCGCGCCTCAGGCTAGGAGGCTCTTAGGCTTCAAGCTTAGCAAGCAGAGGGACTATGCCACGGTGCACCAGTAAGTATCATTGTCTTGCCTTGTTCCTGCTTCTGCTGCTGATTCTTGACGCCTTCCGTTGCTTGACTAGGCCGACACCCGCAGCGAAGAGGAGGAAGGAGGACACGGTGGTACCGCTCGGGACCAAATCACCCGCAGCGGCCACACCCTCCTCCACAGGGAGGGACGGTGGTAGTGCTCGCGCTTCCCCGGCCCATTCGTCCTCAAGAAACTTGGGGGAGCATCCTCTCGAGGAGGCAGCCCCCATGGCCCCGCTGGCACCAAAGGCGCTGGGTCCGACTCGGCTGCTGAGGTCCCCAAAGCTTAGGAGCCCTCAGCCTCCCAGGCCATCGTGATGATGTTGCCTCTTCCTTCCTCCACTGCTTTGCTGTCCGCGGATTCTTCCGCCTCCCTCGACATCCTGGAGCCTGCTCTTTCTGCACTGACCTTGCTGCGGGAGGATCTTCAAGGCACCGACCGTCGCCTGGTGGCCGGGCGCCTGGAGTTGATCTCTGGCTGTCTCCACTCCGACGTGGTCGTCCGGGCGGCGCTGAGACAGGTTGTCGTGGACTCCGAGAAGGACAAGCAGGTCGTCACCCAAGCTACGGCTGCCCGCGAGGCGGCGCTGAAGGATGCCAGAGCCACCCAAGATCGCTGCCAGCTGCTGGAGGCTGAACTGAAGACCATGCACAGTGAGTGTGCGGATGAAGCTTGAGGCCACAGGGCAGAGGAGGAGAAGATTAAGGCCCGGGAGGATGTCGTCAGGGGTCGCAACGCCGAGCTAGAGCAGTTGGCGGAAGCGCAGGCTGCGGAGCGCAGCCGGCTGGAAAAGCTGGAGCAGAAGGTGGAGGCAGAGAAGGCCGAACTGGAAGCCAAGGCATAGGTCCTGGCCGAAGACCGCATGGCCTTCAAGTCCCTCGAGGAGAGGTCTCGCGCGACACTGCGGTCACTCTACGAGAAGGGCTTGGAGGAGCCGCTGGCTACCAACGACGAGGGCCCCACCCAGCTGCTTCCTTATCTGGTCAAGGCGCTTCAGGAAGTCGTGAGCAGTATCGGCCCCTTGGCAGAGGCAGAAGCCCGCATCCTTTTCTCAGCCGCGTTGACGCGCGTCTTCATCCACTTCCATCTTCGCGATCCTGCCGCCCACCTCGACGAGCTGCTAGAGCCTATGGACATCGAGCATTGCGCAACTGCTGCCGAAGCCATGAAGGGTCAGGTGGAGGCTGTGCTAAAGAGGTTCTGCGCCTTCCATCCCGCGCCCTCAATTGGTGGTGCTGCTGATCCTGTAACTCCGGAGGGTGGTGTAGGTGAGGGCGACGCCGCTATGGGAGAAGCGTCCCTTGCGAGCGACGGCGGCTTCCAGGGATGACGAGATGACCTGCTGGCGGCTCCTTTCCTGTTTAGCTCCTGCGATATGCACCATGCCTCGTGGAGGCATTTAAACTTGCGTTTGGTACCGGAAGAACAATATGTCTTGTAATATTTTCTTGAAATTTTGAGATTTCCTTCCCATTTGCTTTACGTTCTATGTCGGCAGGGCCCGACCCCGCACATACCTCAGCCGTCGTTGGTTCGTCCGGATCACCAGGATGAGACCAAGGGGTGAGGGGCTACGTGGCCAGTTAGGCTCCTGAGTAACGATGCTCAAGAGTCCCCCTTGATGCGCAAACAGCTTATAGAAAGGAGATGTGGGAGTAGGCCTAATGTTCTACATCGACGTGGCCCGACCCTGCTCATACCTCAACTGCCATTGGACCGTCCGAATCACCAGGACGGACCAAGGAGTGAGGGGCTACGTGGCTAGTTAGGCTCCCGAGTCGCTATGTTCAGGAGTCCCCCTTGATGTGCAAACAACTTATAAGAAGGAGTTGCAGGAGTAGGCCTAGTGTTCTACGTCGGCAGGGCCTGACCCCACGCATACCCCAGCCGCCATTGGACCGTCCGGATCACCAGGACATACCAAGGAGTGAGGGGCTACGTGGCCAGTTAGGCTCCTGAGTCGCGATGCTCAGGAGTCCCTCTTGACGATCAAATGACCTTCATACCTTGGCACCGCTTGGGAGGGTGCGCGATGACCAGGTCCGAGGGACCTGGCAGGGTGGTGTACGCTTGGGCGTGACCCGAGCGCAGCCCCCGTGCCCAGCCCCCTCGCGCGACTCTCTGGAGGGGAGGTGTTGCGATGAGGCCGGACACTGAGCTCAGAGGCTCCCTGAGGTTGACACGACCATGAGGCCGCCCGTAGTTGTTTATCACGAGCGTGGAGCATAGTGCTTCCGCACATGCACGGGCATAGCCGCTCCTCGGCAGTGTCGACTGCCAGCACGGAGCATGGTGCTTCCACTGGTGCGTGGGTGAGGGCTCCCTCTGAGTGGAGCCCCCGGGGCGTGTACAACCCTGCCCTGACACGTGGCTTGCACGGCAGGGCTAGACGAGGTGTGTCTGGGCACTCGTGAGCCAGCACGGGACTCACGAGGCCCTACCTCAAGGCGGGCTGCGCCTGGTCTTGGTTCTTGTTGACTACGGTGGTCCTGCGAGATGGTTAGGCAACCTGCGCCGAACGAATCTCCTAAGGTTATCGCACGAGAAGGCCAAGCACCAACGACCCCAGGAGGTGACGTGAACGGGACCAGCCCGCCAGACAGAGCTCAGGCATTGGATTTATCGATGCTGCATTGACAGACCTGAGCACAGACACCGTGCCTGGCCTTCTTATGCGAAGGATCCTGAAGAAAGACGATCGGCGTGCGGCTCCCGTGGTGGGTGGCAATCAAGAAGGTAATGACCATAGATA
Organism: Triticum aestivum; assembly: GCF_018294505.1. Taxonomy (NCBI): domain Eukaryota; kingdom Viridiplantae; phylum Streptophyta; class Magnoliopsida; order Poales; family Poaceae; genus Triticum; species Triticum aestivum. Next base: position 285,043,887 of record NC_057806.1, on the reverse strand, counting down.
GCTTATGCATGGAAAGAAAACTAGCTTAGGTAAATGCAAGAACGATACATGCCACTGGGTCGGACCTGCGCAGCTTGGGGATGATGCAGCCCGAGGGGCGCCCCCGGCAGGGTAAGCTAAAGATGCAAGATGATACATGCCGTAGGGATAGGCCCATGTGACCTGGGAATAATGCAGCCCGAGGGGCGCTCCCAGCTGAATGAACTTGGAAAATGTCACCTGCTTTTGTTGTCGAAGGAGCGCTGGGGTAGCCGAAGGCGTGTGCTGAAGAAGTCACTCCTCATGAGCCGCCAAGACCTTGAGCCTCGGGAGGCTCTGGGGGCTCACGTGGCCTCCTGAGGACCGTCTCCATCTCCGCCAGGACCGCGTGATGCCTGGCCTCCTGGGTCGCCAGGATGCTCCGTAGATTGCGCTGGAAGGCGGCTGCCACGCTCGACGGGCCAAACGACATTCAAACATAGCTGTGAGGTGGACCCTCACACTGGCCAGCACGCGAAGGCCAGAAGCGCTCCTGAGATGCGGCCCTATTGAGCCCTGGGATGTCGATGCAGACGCGCAGCTCGCCACCCTCGCCCGGGTGGGGAGCTACACTAGGTGGGTGGCGGTCGCTGCGTATTGCCCTTGCTTCCTGAAGCTCCTGGGTGGCCTTGATGATGAACTCCTGAGTGCCGGGCGCTCCTCGCCCGGTGCCCTCCTGAGGGAAACGTGTCGTGAAGCACGCCTCCACATGGTGCCCGAGCGCCTCCCTCATGATGTTGGCTAGGTCTGAGGCCCTCCAGAAGAGAGCCCCCGAGCCCTGCCCGAGGAGGGCGCCCGGCACGCCTTCCTATGCGAGGGAGGGAGGCGTCCTAGGTGCGGGCACCGATCCTGAGGTGGCATCGCTAGAGGCGCTGCTCCCTAGAGGCCCTGTGCGGGGTAGCTGCTTCTTCTTCTTGGGTATGGCCTCCGGAGGGTACTGCGCGCCCTTGCTGTCAGGGTCTTCGATTGTTGTAGCTTGGAAGGCGTGCTCGAGGGAGCACACCGCATCTCTTTCTTTGCAGGGTACTGTGATGATTCTGCTGCTTCACAGCATCTTGAGGACGTTGTAGCCATGGTGGGTCACTGCCATGAATTTGGCTAACGGCGGGTACCCGAGGATGGTATCATACGGCAGACGGATGTGGGTGACGTCGAAACGAGCTCGGTGTAGTAGTTGTCGCGCTGGCCAAAGGTGACAGGGAGACAAACTTGCCCTATCGGGGTGGTGGAGCCGTCGGTCACTCCTGAGAAAGGCTTGATGGGCTGGCGCTGATCGTATGTCACTTGAAGGTTGTCGAACGTCTTGATGGACAGGACACTGAGCCCCACGCCGCCATCGATGAGGGTCTTGGTGACTTGTACATTGCTAATGACGGATGGGCAGAGCATCACGAGGACGCCGGCAGTCACCGCGCATTTGAGCTGGTCCGTCCAGCTGAAGGTGATAGCATACTTGGACCATCTGAGCAGGCGCGTGGCCTCGAGCTTGGCGAGGGATGCATTCACCTCACGAGAGAACTGCTTGAAGATGGGCTAGGAAGCCGGGGCCTGAGCACCACCCAAGATGCAAGCGATGCCACGCGGCTCCTGGAAACCCCCAGCCCCCTCGTCCTGATGGTCGTCGTTGTTCCTCCTTGGTGGTGGCGGCAGCGGAGGGAGACCAGGATTGCCCTAAAGACATTCCTCACGAGACTGGCCCCTCCAGGCGCTCTCACGAGGTTGCTCTTGCCAGCGGTCCTCGTGAGGCTGGTCGCGCCACTCCTGGCGGGGGCCGCGGTTGTCCCAGCATCCTCTGCCTCGTCCTCCTCCTCGGTCGTAGCCCCGGTCGTTGCGCTCGGGGTGTCGACCGAAGCGTCCATCTCGAGTGGCCCCGAGCTCTTGACAATCGTTGGTGTTGTGGCTGCACATGTTGTGGAAGGCGCAGAACATACGCCGCCCTTGGATGACTCGGGGAGGTCCCGGCCGCGCTTTGTGTCTGGCTCTATCGCGAGTATGGCCACTCCCTTGCGCTTCACATCCTTGACCTTGGCCTTCTTCTCCTCTGGGTCTACAGCAGGGAGCTCGAGAAGGGAGAGACGCCCTTCCTCAGCTCTCACGCACTTGGTTGCTATGTTGAACAACTCCAGAGTCGTGCATAGCTCCTCGTGGATGGCGAGCTCCTCCTTCATCTTGATGTCGCGGATGCCATCGGAAAATGATGAGATGATGGCCTCGTCCGTCACCTTGGGGATCTTGAGACGCACTCTATTGAAGCACAGGATGTACTTCTGCAGGGTCTCTCCTAGATGTTGCTTGATGCGGCACAGGTCACCTGCGGTTGTAGAGCGGTCGCGAGTGCCCTGGAAGTTGGCGACAAAGCGGTCGCGCATCTCACCCCAAGAGGAGATCGAGCCTGGAGGCAGGTTCAGGAGCCACGAGCGAGCGCCATCCTTGAGAGCCATGGGAAACCAGTTCGCCATGACTTTCTCGTCGCTATTGGCCGCCTCGATGCTTAGCTCATAGAGCTACAGGAATTCCACGGTGTCGGGGGTGCCGTCATAGCGAGGAGGCAGATCCGGCTTGAACTTGCTTGGCTAGACGACGCTACGCAGCTCAAGAGTGAAGGCGCGGCAGCCTGCCGTGGCCACGGGGGCCCAATGCTGATGCAGGGCCTGGCCTAGATGTCCATGCACAGCCATCACAAGCGGCACGTGGTCTTGTCGTGGTGGTGCAGGGAGAGCTGGAGCATTTTCTTGCGGCCGGGGAACCTCTTGGCAGCTTCCTTCTTTGTGTGTGGGCACACGGCGCGGTAGATCACGTCGTGGGACCATGCATCTTGGGGCGAGGACACCGTCTTGACACGGAGGAGGCAGTGGCGCTCCGTGAACTGCGCGTCTCGGTGCAAGGGCGCCGTCTTGATGCGGAGGCAGCGGAGGCGCTCCGTGAGCTACATCGCCTGCGGCTGGAGGTGGGCGAGCCAGCGAGACAGATGGTGCAGGAGAGCCTCGAACGGCGCTAACAAGCTCGGCGATGCGGTCCAACCAGTCCTCATAGAGGTCGTCGACCGGGAGGTAACGCATGAGCTCGTGTGCCATGAGCAGCGCAGCTTGCACATCCGTGGGTGCACAGCGAGCGTGAGACGATGAGCCGGCCGGAGTCCGCGATGGTGTGGCGGTGTGGCCGTCTCGCTGCACGGAGGGGTGCAGTGACGACACTTGCTGCTCGTTTGCTGCCGGACCGGTAGCGGCGTTGGCAACAGGAGATGGATAACGACAGGGAGGCCCGCCGACAAGGGCTGTCTGAGCGACACGAGCGGCGAGGGCGGCCCGGCGCTCGGCGCGGGCTCGACACGCGTCAGACATGGATTTGGTGGAGCGGTGGAATCTGGATCAATGGAAGGAAAGCTTCAGCGCACCCCTACCTGGCGCGCCAAATGTCAGATTTTGGGTTCCGGCAAAACCCTTGAGGTTCGAACACTAGGGTGTGCATGAAGATCTCTCCTCCCTCTTGCTCACGCCCTCACGGCGATCTCAAGGCTCAGCGCGTCGAACTCATGAAACAAAGCGACACAAAATGTATACTAGTTCGGGCCACAGATGTGGTGTAATACCCTACTCCAATGTGGTGTGGTGGATTGCCTCTTGGGCTGAGGATGAACAGTTACAAGAGAAGAACAACCTCCTGAGGAGAGGTACTCTTGTGCTTGGTGAGTTTGTGTGGTTGCCTTGGTGGAATGGACCCGGTCCAAGATGAGATGATCCTTTCATCTCTCGATGAGCCGATCCTTTCGCCTCTCTATGAGATGATCCTTTCATCTCTCGATGAGATGATCCTTGGCTACGGTGGTGGCTAGCCCTATTTATAGAGGCCCGGGTCCTCTTCCCAAATATTACGCGGGAAGGGATCCCACAATGGCCAATTTGAAGGGGGCAGCTAGTACAAGCTATCCTGACAAAAGATGGTCTTCGCCTGCCAAAGGCTCTGGTGATGACGCTGTCTTGGGCTCCATGGCGACCTCTGTCCCGCCGTCCTGCTGGTCTTGGTCTCGTTGCAACGATATGGAAACCTTTGCTTGACGCCTCGGGACACCTCGCCCGCGCTTGCCTCTTTAGCACCAAAGAGGAAATGAGGACACTGCGCGTGCTAGCTCGCGCCTGGCCTTGGTCGTCATGGCTTGAGTCAAAGGAACCTCGCGAGGCGCCCCTTGCCTTGATCTCTCCGCCCCTCGTGAGCCACCCTGGTGAGGCCGCCTTGAGGAGGTCTTGTGTCGTCCGCCTCGCGAGGCTTGGCCCCTCGCGAGTGTCTTGAGTGTTTTGCTGGTGAAGATGGGCCATACAGGGCCGCTGGTGGAGCCACGCCGTGGGCCGCAGGCAGGCAAGTCTGGGGACCCCCGTTCCCAGGACGCCGATAGCGTGTCCATGATGTATGAGCTTTATTTGTCCAGTGTATGTAATTTGCTGTTTGTGTACATTTTACTATCACTCGTGCTGAACTATAATGCCCAGTGGGTATATTCGGCTGTAATTTCTTTATTGTATAGTGTAGGATTATTGTACGTTTGTATCCCTTAGTCTTTTTATTGTATAGTGTATGTTTTTTTGAGGCGATAGTATAGAGTAGGATAATTCTTGAATATGCTATATCGTTGAAACGGGGCCCACACGCCCAAACATTTCCTGGACGCCATACAAACGAACAAACATGTGTAGTCAAAGCGGGCCTTAATTGGGCTTGTCAAAATAATATTAAGTGGATGTTAGTGGGAGCGACACCTATGGGATCACTGGGACCCCTTCTAAGGTTGGCAGGCGCGGAGTTGTGCAAAGAGCGGGTCTAGTAGCCGGCGCAAGGATCGTTTACCCAGGTTCGGGGCGCAAGGATGCGTAATACCCTAATCCTGCTTTGGTGTATATTTGAGTGTTCTTGAGCTTTCGAACTAGCTACGGTGCGTGTGTAGTCCAAAAAGTCCGAATCCTTCTCCAGTACGCCTCAGGCCTCCTTTTATAGTCAAAAGGGGGTCGCCACAGTGGCACACAGGAGGTGGAAAGGTATACAGTGTACAAGCTTATCGCCTGTCATTATGGGACAAGGCGCATTAAATGCACTCCTTAGGTGTCCTGTTGCTTTATTGGGGACGGTAACGAGGCCTGTCCCATCCATCGTTATTCCGTCTCGCTCCGACGCGCGTCCAGACCAACGAGGCATGCAGCGCCACGTAAGTTGGCAGGATGCTGAGATGGCGTGGTGGTAGGGTCTTCACGAAGATCTGCGTGCCACTACGTAGGTGCTTGCTGAGTTGGACTGGAAGTTGCGCGTCGCCACGCAGGTGCCTGCCCAGCTCGTTGGGCTGGCAGCTGCATGTGAACGGTGGTGGGGTCTTGGAAACGTGGGCCTGGTTGTGGCCCCGTAGGTGTCCTCGGCAACGGTCTTGCCGGGGCCCCAGCAAGCGTCTTGCCATGGCATCGCGGTCATCCCTAGCAAGGATCTTGCTGGGGGTCTCGTGGATTTCCTCAGCAAGGATCTTGCCGAGGATCGTCATCTTCTGGTCCTCATCTAATCTTGTGTGCCTATGATCTTCTCAAAGATCTGCATGCCACCATGGAGGTGCCTCCCGAGCCTTGGTTCCAAAGTGGTTGGTGGTGTTGGAACCCTTGGGCTCAAGGGTGGCGCGCTTTGTTGACATTGGGTAATATGCCCCGGCAAGGCTCTTGCCAGGGCTGCAGAGGCCGCCCCGGCAAGGCTCCTGCCGGGGCTGCGGAGGCCACCCTGGTAAGGGCCTTGCCGGGGGAGTCCACCTCACCCTCTTTCTCTTTGTGTCTCTGGTCTTGGTGTTGTTTTGGTTGCCTTGAGCTTTTGCTCCCTCTGCCCCTCTAGGTATGGCCGTAGGCGCGGCTCTAACTGTCCGCGCACAAGTAAAGGGGTACAAAAGAAATCCCCTACTTTTGCGGACCGACAGGAGCCCCCTGGGCCTGGGCCATACATAAGGGTGACGCGTTGTTGGGCTAGGCCCAAAACGGTGCGCGAACATGCGGGGTCGAGTTTTACTGCTATAACTTTCTCGCCCGTCGCACTTCCCCACGACCCGCGTTGAACGCGCGGCGTGGGGGTCGTGCATGACGTGGGGTTCATGCTTGGGGGCAGTTGGTGCCCTCATGCGTCACATCGCAGTGAATGGTAAAGAGGCGGCCTGCTCCTTCCCCATAAGAAAAGGGGAAACTGCGGGCACACTGCTCATTTACCCTCCGCATCACTCCAGTTTCGGAACTGCCGGCCCCTTTTTTCTTACTCAAGCGAAAAAAGTCGAAACCCTCGCCTCCATTCGCCGCTGCCGTGCCCCCATTGCCCCCAATCTCTCACTGCTCCAGACCCTTCACTTCTTTCCTGATCGCCATGGCACCCAAAACCAGCAAGGGCAAGGGAGTGGCCAAGGACGCTGAGGAGAAGGAGATGTCGGAGAGTGAGTCAGCGGTGCTTCAGACACGGTTTGTTGTCTTCACCTCGACGGTTGATGCGATCCACCTCATGGACAACTTCAAGCCTCTGAGGGGGATGAAGACGACGGGCATCCGGCTACCCGCATCATTCCTTCCGATTTTGCCAAGGCCGTCCCAAATCGGTATCCTTTCTTCGTTGGCTACTTCTCCTGCGGGCTTTGCCCCCCTTTCTTCAACTTTTTCAACGATATCATGCACACCTTCGGCTTCCATCATCTTGATTTCATGCCGAATGTCGTGGCGTATATGGCCCTCTTCGCTCACCTCTGTGAGGGCTTTGCCTGAATGCTTCCCAGCACGACCCTTTTTGCCACTATTTCTTTCCCCGTATCCAGGCGGGGCGTGCCATCTCCGGGTGCGTCATCTGGATCCCACGGACCCAGGGGAAAGGCATGTATCCAGAGGGTGCCCAGAAGGAGAGGTGGGAGGAGTGGCGGGGCCGGTGGCTATGGATCGAGGAGGAGGATCCACAACAGTTCTTCCAAGTTCGCCAAAGCCCGCCAGTCCGCCGCAAGGACTGGAGCGATGCCGACGCCGATGACAAGAAACTCGGGAGCGCTACCACTAGGATCCATCGCCTCACCATGGCCGGGCTCACCCTTGAGATGATTGGGGCCGACTTCATCCGTCGCCGCATCGCCCCACTGCATAACAAGGGGAGGCCAAGCTGGCTCTCCAGGAATGCGGCCGATATCACGAGGCTTCGCCCGGGCTTGAAGCACAACTTCACGGTGACGGGGCACGCTAATCTTTGTCAGCGGCTTTTCTAGCTCGACGTGGGTGGCGACGGCAGGGCTGAGAGAGCCAGCAAGGCCGCGAAGGCCGGCAAAGTCGTTAAGGGGCCTTTGTTCGGGTTGCTGGCGGGAGTGGTCCCGCTGAGCAACAACTCTCGCCAAGCCGACATCATCGCCATGATGCCGGACTTCAATGTGCATGGCCTTGACCCAAGGTGGGCCGAGCCGGAGGAGGAGCGGGTGCAGGAGTTCTTCGACAACCTGTCAGACAGGTATGTCCGTGATGAGCCGCTGCTTATCAAGGACACCACCAAGGAGGAGCTAGACTACATCGCCGCCAGGGCGGCGAAGGCGGCGCTTGCCATGGAAGCTGGCAGCGTTGGCCACGTGGATAACGAGGCCGAGTTGGCCGCGGAGGAGGAGGAGCTTGCCGGATGGGCAGAGCCTCCCGGGGAGGCCAGCAGCGCCGGGACTGAGGCCCCTCTCATCGAAGACGTGGTCGAGGAGTCGACCGAGGGAGAGGCCAGGGCTGACGACCCACCGGCGATGGGGAGAAGGCGTGTCCTGCGGTGGCCAGCTCTGGTGAGCCGGTCCGTCCTGGCAGGACAGTACAGCGGCAAGAAGCCCAGGAGGAGTCCGTGCTCCTGACAAGGGTCGCGGCAGCAAGGAAGGTGGTGAGGGCCGCGGTGGCGAAGAAGAAAGCGACCACCTCTTCTTTGTCCAATCGTCGCCAGACTCCATCCCCTTCCCCTCCTCCTGCGGACATCGACACGGAGGTCTTCTTCGATCGTGGGTCTCTCAGCCAAGGAGGAAGAGGAAGACATCGAAAGAGGAGGTGGAGGATGAGTAAGCATCCTACCTTTCATCCTCTCCGTTCCTTTAGACCGCGCCGGTTTCCTTGACTTGTTTTTATTCTTGCAGGGACATGGAGATGCTGGCCCAGAGGGTGTCGAAGAGGGCCAAGGCCTCGACGGGCGGCCAGCCCCCGGTGGGCACCTCGAGTACGCCGCTGGTGGTGGAGAGCAGCCCGGATAGCAGCCCCCGTGCAGCCCCCAGCGTGAGCTCACCACTCGCTCCCTATCAACGTATGTTGGGGTACGATCCCTTGGCGCTGACCTTGCAATGGTTGCAGGAGGAGGACGGCAGTAGGAGGAGCCACTGAGGGCCACCCCCAACATGTCGCCCCCATCGACCATGCCGCCCCGAGGGGCGTCCTCGGCAAGGCTGCCAAGCACCGAGCCCATGCGCATGGAGGAGGAGGAGGCGAACCCGGGCGCCGGTGGCTCCATCCCGGCACCAAATATCGGTGAGGAGGGGGCCACTTCTTCCCAGCCCGGCGCAGGTAAGTTAATTGCCCTCTGTCCCTATTCTTGCTTTCATTTTTTCAAACCTTGGTCTTGGCTTTGCCTCATTCCCCTCCTCGGTATCCAGACCCTTCCCCGACAGACCGGGAGGACATCGACACTGTCATTGAGGAGGTCGCCAGGGACGCTGAGGCCGAGGCCACCAAGATCGCCGCCGAGGAGGCCGCCAAGGGTGCTGCTGAGGACGCCGCCAAGGGGCCTGCCGGGGAGGCCGACAAGGGGACTGCCGGGGAGCCCGGCAAGGCCGCTGTCGAGGAAGGGGTGGTTGACGATCAACCTTCCTCCTCCGCTGCCTCTGGCTCGAGCAAGTACCTAAAGGTAAGGGACGACATGTTCGTCCACCTCCCAGGGACGGTGAGCACCAGGGCGCCCACCGAGGGGGAGGTGTTTGATGACGAGGTGCTCGCTGCCGCCGGGCTTGAGGATGTCGACGAGCCGAGCGCCGGTGGTGGCAGTTCCCAGGAAGAGCGGCTCCTTCAGGCCATGAGCGCCAACTTCCAGAAGCTCCAGGCGCTTCACCGCGCCCGCCTGGACAAGGCCAAGTCTAGGATGGCGACAGTGGACAAGGCGGATGCGGATCTCAAGGAGCGCGTGGCCGAGACGCATGCTTGGTTCCAGCAGGCCTGCGAGGAACTGAAGTCCACCCAAGACCTGCTGGCCGAGCGCAAGCAGGAGCTTGTCCTGAAGCAGGCTGACGTCGAGAAGGCCCAGGAGGTGGCGAAAGCATAAGCCGCCAAGGACGAGGCTGCTCGGCTCCAGCATCCGGCCGTGCTGAACTCCCGGGAGGAGGACCTTGCCGCTCGCGAGGAGAAGCTCGCCGCGCGGCAACGCGGCAAGGATGAGGAGGTCGAGAACCTTGTCATGCAGTGGACTCAGGAGCTGGAGCAGAGGCACGAGGAGGCACTCAATGCTCAGGCCTAGGTCCAGGCCGACAAGGTGATCGAGCTGGAGGTGGTGCGGGACGGGCAGAATAAGCAGGTCCTGGAGCTGATAAAGGAGAGGGACACGACCGAAGGTGCCTTTGCTGACATGCAGGCCATAGTCCTCAGCAAGTTCGAGCTGCTCTCCAAGGCTAATGACTCCCTCAGGGATCTGAAGCTGAAGCTGGAGGGCCTCGAGGGGACGATTTCGGAGGTCAAGGCCTGAGAGGAGACCCTGACCAAAAATCTGGAGGCCAAGAGGCAGCTGCGAAGGAATGACGTCGTCAACCACACGGATTTTGTGAAGGGCGAAAACCTCTGGATCAGCTGCCTCACTGACATCACTGGCAGGATCACCACGAAGCTGGCTACCATGGGGATGCCGAACGTGAGGTACGTCTTGGAGCCGAACGTGAGTCCCAACGCCAGACTGACCCTGTTCTTCGAGGGCGTTCTTGGAGCTCTGGAGCAGCTCCGCTCCAACAGAGTGACCACCCTAGCCAATGAGGCCCGGAGGCTTTAACGGGGTGTCCTGACCAAGGTCCTCACCAAGGTGTCATACTGGAACCCCGACCTCGACTTCGACGCCGCGCTAGAGAGCTTGCCAGAGGGTGTGGACATCACGGCGCTCGAAGAGCGTATCGAGTCCGTCATCAGCCGCGTCAACAGAGTATAGAGGATAGAGGGCTAGCGCCGGGACTAGGCAATTTTTATCTTCAGTTAGAACCGCAACAACAATCGATGTAATATAACTCTGCAGTACCCTGAAACGATGCATGTTTATTTCCCTGTTCAATCATTCTTTGTATGTACACCCTACGCTTAACTGGATAGGCTTGCCGGCACACAAACCTAGGCTGTGGCGTTTCGAGGATGGATCCTCGCAACCGGCCGGGTGTGCCTGTGGCCAGGTAAACCACCTTGTCGTTCTCAGCGCGGCCGCTTGAACTATTGAGCAGACTTGAAACAGAACAAGGGCGCTGCCAATAGAGGGAAGGCCACCTTGCCGTTCTTGACGCGGCCGCTTGAACTGTTGAGCGGACTCGAAATAGAACAAGGGCGTTGCCAATTGTGGAAGGCCCCCATCGCGTGCAGGTTTTTCATACCAAGAGCAGGATCTCCAGGAAAACAACCTTATACATAAAAGAATTACTCAAAGTTTCGAATGACTTAGCTTTTCTGTCGCCGCATGAGTGTTTACTGCATCCACAAATGATGCTGCTCGTTCGGTCATCTTCTTCCTTGGGACGACGACCACGACGAGGCCGCCGTGCCAACTAGACCAGATTTCCACGACGGCACCCCCCACCTGGCGCGCCAGAGATGCCAGTGGGAACGACACCTATGGGATCACTGGGACCCCTTCTACAGTTGGCGGGCGCGGAGTTGTGCAAAGAGCGGGTCTAGTAGCCAGCGCAAGGATCATTTACCCGGGTTCGGGCTGCAAGGATGCGTAATATCGTAATCCTGCTTTGGTGTATATTTGAGTGTTCTTGAGCTTTCGAACTAGCTGCGACGCGTGCGTAGTACAAAAAGTCTGAATCCTTCTCTAGTACGCCTCGGTCCTCCTTTTATAGTCAAAAGGGGGTCGCCACAGTGGCACACAGGAGGTGGAAAGGTATACAGTGTACAAGCTTATCGCCTTTCATTACAAGACAAGGCGCATTAAATATGCTCCTTAGGTGTCCCGTTGCTTTATTAGGGACGGTAACGAGGCCCGTCCCATCCGCCGCCATTCCGTCTCGCTCCGATGCGCCTCCAGGCCAACGAGGCATGCATCGCCACGTAAGTTGGTAGGCTGCTGAGATGGCATGGTGGTAGGGTCTTCACGAAGATCTGCGTGCCACCATGTAGGTGCTTACTGAGTTGGCCTGGAGGACGCACGTCACCATGCAGGTGCCTGCCTAGCTGGTTGGGCTGGCAGCTGCATGGGAACGGCGGAGGGATCTTGGCAGATGTGGGCCTGGCTGTGGCCCCGCAGGTGTCCTCGGCAAGGGTCTTGCTGAGGCCCCGACAAGGGTCTTGCCGTGGCATCACGGTCATCCCCGGCAAGGATCTTGTCGGGGATCTCGTGGATTTCCTCGGCAAGGATCTTGCCGAGGATCGTCGTCTTCTGGTCCTCATCTGATCTTGTGTGCCTATGATCTTCTCGAAGATCTGCATGCCACCATGGTGGTGCCTCCCGAGCCTTGGTTCCAAAGTGGTTAGTGGTGTTGGAACCCTTGGGCTCAAGGGTAGCGCTCTCTATTGGCATTGGGCAAGTTGCGCCGGCAAGGCTCTTGCCGGGGCTGCGGAGGCCGCCCCGGCAAGGGCCTTGCCGGGGGAGTCCACCTCGCCCTCTTTCTCTTTGTGTCTCTTGTCTTGGTGTTGTTCTGGTTGCCTTGAGCTTTTGCTCCCTCTGCCCCGCTAGGTGTGGCCGTAGGCGCGGCTCTAACTGTTTGCGCACAAGTAAAGGGCTACAAAAGAGAGCCCCTACTTTTGTGCACCGACAGTGGATCCCAAATGATGTGGACCACCGTAACAACGGCTCTTAGCAGGCTGTTAATAGGCCAAAAGCACGATAGGGCAGTATAAATGGAAATGGCCCGCGGGCCTCTAGCAGGCCGAAATAGATGTCAATTTTGTCTCTGCCCTTTTACTTTACGGGCCAGTAAGAGGCCGAAAGTGTTATGGGGCAGAGGAGGCCCAATTTGCAAACTAGGCTTTTAACAAGCCAAAAGTCGCGCTTGGCTGGAATGATGCCCTACAGAACGTGGGCCCCTAATGGACCTAAAGTCAAAGGCCCAACTATTGTGCGGGCCATTAACAGGCCGAGAGACAAAATGGGCTAGGAGTTTGGCCATTTACCGAATGGGCCAATTACAGGCCTAATGTCACGGCGGGCTAGAATTGGCCCAACTGCAGAATGGGCCGAGGAAAGGCCGAAAGACATTCCACGCTGTTAATGGGCTGGAACAGACGATGGGCCGCTAACAGGCCGAAAGAGGCTCGAGCCGCAATTGGGCCCAAAGATGTAGTGGGCCGTTAACGGGCAAGAACTGACTATGGGCTGGAAATTGTCAAATGTAGAATGGGCCTTTGATGGGCCGATTCTATGTAACTTGTATGGGTTGTGCTTGTAAATGGGCCTGACTCAAGTAGGCCGCTAATGGGTCGGCCCGCTTATTTTGATAGGCCCGACCTTTTAACCTGAATGGGGCACTGTTGGGCCGGTCCACGTGTCGACATATCATAGGCGCATCTCGCCCATTGGATGAGTGACAGCTGTGTAAACGCGGAGCTGACACGCGGTTCCGTCAGCCAATGAGAATTTTACACGTGGAAAATCATCATTGGTCGTGGCTGTTAGCATGTTATCGGATCCAAAACCGGACCCGGTAGCTGAATGGCGACCCGTTACGGTGGATGCCACGTGTCGGTCACCCTTCATGAAAGCACTTCCATGACACGGCATTTATCGTCATGGAAGTGAACACTTCCGTGATGATAATTTTGGTAATGTCATGGAACACTTCTACGACAACACAGTTACGACTATCTCGATTCTGTCATAAAATCGTCATGGATGTACATGCATGACAGAAAACGTGACCTACTATGACAAACACGTATCATCACGGAAGTGTCTTTTTTTTTGTAGTGTTAGGGCAACGCTGGTCTCCCTCCGCTGCCACCGCCGCCAAGAAGGAATGACGACCACCACCAGGACAAGGGGGCTGGGGGCTTCCAGGAACCTCGTGCCATTGCCTGCATCCTGGGCGGCGCTCAGGCCCCTGCCTCTAATCGCGTCTTCAAGCAGTTTGCCGTGAGGTGAACGCGGTCCTCCCCAACCTCGAGGTTACGCGTCTGCTCAGGTGGTCGAAGTGCACCATCACTTCAGCTCGTCCAACCAGCTCAAGTGCGCGGCAACTGCCGGTGCCCTCCCGACGCTCTGCTCACCCATCATCAGGAACGTCCTTGTCACTAAGACCCTCATCGGTGGCGGTGTGGGGCTCAATGTTCTGTCCATCGAGACGTTCGACTGCCTCCAAGTGCCCTATGACCAGCTGCATCCCACGAAGCCCTTCTCAGGGGTGACCAACGGCTCCACCACCCCGATAGGGTAGACCTGCCTCCCTGTCACCTTCGGCAAGCGCGACAACTACCGCACAGAGCTCATCGACTTCGACGTTGCCCACATCCGGCTTCCTTACAACGCCATCCTTATGTATCCGTCCCTGGCCAAGTTCATGGTAGTAACTCATCATGGTTACAATGTCCTCAGGATGCCAGGGAGCCTAGACGTCATCACGGGTGCCTGTGAGGAGGATGATGCAGTGTGCTCTCTCGAGCGTGCCAGCCAGGCTATGGCGGTCGAGAACCCAGAAGATGAAGGCGCCATCTACCCTCCCGAGGCTGTCCCCAAGAAGAAAAAGAAGCTGCTCCGCCAAGAACCTAAGGGGACCGATGTGTCTAGTGGCACCACCTTCGGACTTGCGCCCACGGATGCGGCGCCTCCCTCTCTCGCATAGCAAGGCGCGCCCGATGCCTGATAAGTCTCCAACGTATCTATAATTTTTGATTGTTCCATGCTATTATATTATCTATTTTGTGTGTTTACGGGCTTTATTATACACTTTTATATTATTTTTGGGACTAACCTATTAACCGGAGGCCCAACCCAAATTCCTGTTTTCTTGCCTATTTCAGTGTTTCAAAGAAAAGGAATATCAAACGGAGTCCAAACGGAATGAAACCTTCGGTAAAGTTATTTTTGGAACGGAAGCAATCCAGGAGACTTGTAGTTTACGTCAGGGAAGCTTCGAGGTGGCCACAAGGCAGGGAGGCGCGCCTGCCCCCCTAGGCGCGCCCCCACCCTCGTGGGCCCCTCGTGGCTCCCCTGACCGACTTCTTTTGCATATATATATATATATATATATATATATATATATATATCAATATACCCTAGAAACATCGGAGAGCAGAATAGATCGGGAGTTCCGCCGCCAGAAGCTTCCGTAGTCACCAAAAACCAATCTAGACCCGTTCTGGCACCCTGCCGGAGGGGGAATCCCTCTCCGGTGGCCATCTTCATCATCCCGGTGCTCTTCATGACGAGGATGGAGTAGTTCTCCCTCGGGGCTGAGGGTATGTACCAGTAGCTATGTGTTTGATCACTCTCTCTCTCTCTCTCTCTCTCTCTCTCTCGTGTTCTTGAGGTGGTATGATCTTGATGTATCGTGATCTTTGCTATTATAGTTGGATCTTATGATGATTCACCCCCGCTACTCTATTGTGATGAATTGAGTTTTCCCTTCGAAGTTATCTTATCGGATTGAGTCTTTAAGGATTTGAGAACACTTGATGTATGTCTTGCATGTACTTATCTGTGGTGACAATGGGATATCACGTGATCCACTTGATGTATGTTTTGGTGATCAACTTGCGAGTTCCGTGACCTCGTGAACTTATGCATAGGGGTTGGCACACGTTTTCGTCTTGACTCTCTGGTAGAAACTTTGGGGCACTCTTTGAAGTTCTTTGTGTTGGTTGAATAGATGAATCTGAGATTGTGTATCTAGGTACATTGGAGTACCTAGATACCCACGGATACTTGATGTGACATTGGAGTATCTAGGTGACATTAGGGTTTTGGTTGATTTGTGTCTTAAGGTGTTATTCTAGTACGAACTCTATGATAGATTGAACGGAAAGAATAGCTTCATGTTATTTTACTACGGACCCTTGAATAGATCGATCAGAAAGGATAACTTTGAGGTGGTTTCGTACCCTACCATAATCTCTTTGTTATTCTCCTCTATTAGTGACTTTGGAGTGACTCTTTATTGCATGTTGAGGGATAGTTATATGATCCTATTATGTTATCATTGTTGAGAGGACTTGCACTAGTGAAAGTATGAACCCTAGGCCTTGTTTCAACGCATTGCAATACCGTTTGTGCTCACTTTTATCATTAGTTACCTTGTTGTTTTTAGGTTTTCAGATTACAAAAACCATATCTACTATCCATATTGCACTTGTATCACCATCTCTTCGCCGAACAAGTGCACCTATACAATTTACCATTGTATTGGGTGTGTTGGGGACA
This sequence comes from Triticum aestivum, assembly GCF_018294505.1. Taxonomy (NCBI): domain Eukaryota; kingdom Viridiplantae; phylum Streptophyta; class Magnoliopsida; order Poales; family Poaceae; genus Triticum; species Triticum aestivum. The sequence continues at coordinate 285,028,290 of NC_057806.1, read as the reverse complement.
CAAGATACTCTTTGTTATTTGGTTGTAGGGTTTTTTGAGAGAGAGACCATCTTCATACTATGCCTCCCATAGATTTATAAACCTTAGGTCATCCACTTGAGGGAAATTTGCTACTGTCCTACAAACCTCTGCACTTGGAGGCCCAACAACGTCTACAAGAAGAAGGTTATGTAGTAGACATCAAGCTCTTTTCTGGCACCGTTGCCGGGGAGGTTAGCGCTTGAAGGTATATCTTTAGATCTTGCAATCAAATCTTTTAGTTTATTGTTTTATCACTAGTCTAGTTTATAAAAGAAAACTACAAAACAATGGAATTGAGTTTGCCTCATACGCTTCATCTTTTTAATATCTTTCGTGAGAATGATGGAAAGGAAAATTGTGCTCAAGTGCTAGAAGAAGAAGTCTATAAAATGTTTGGCACTAAATCTTTGAATGATGAGCATGATTGCAATGTTATTAGTATGAACTCTTTGAATATCCATAGTACTAATGATGATTGCACTAGTCATGATGAAAATATATCTTATAAGCATATCGATTTTTGAGTGCATAGAGTTTGCAAGTATATACCAAACAGGGAAGATAGATTCTGCGAGAGGCATAAGTATTTGGAAACAAAATGGTTGCAAGAGAGGCTAGATGTTAGTGCTGAAAATTTAAAATATCTTAGCCATACTTGTGAACTTTGCAATGAACATGGTCATTTAAATATCAAATGCAAATTGTTTCATGATCGAATCGTGGCCAAAAATTGTGATGACTTGATTTCCCTTGCACAACATAAAGAACTTAGTTTTCTTTTGGGTCATGAAGAAATGAAATGTCAAACTACACATATTCCAGAATATAACCTTGAGAAATTGGTCGATATTGATCTAGAAGAAATTTATGTGTATTGTGCGGTGAATTGCATTGAAAATCCTTATATTGCCCATAAAGAAAATAAAACAAATAGAAGATGAAGAGAATACTAACAAAATGGAAGAGACTTCCCAATATTATCCTATTATTTTTTATGATGAATCAGGTAACGAGGAGGAGCCTTCTATTCAACCAATCTCATTAATAAGGAGCTCCAAAAAGAGGATTGAACCCACACATGATGGGAAGAAGAAAAAGAAAAGACGGAGAAGTAAAGGTAGAAAGGTATCTCTCCCAAATGATGTTGCTCCTATTTCTCATTGTGATGATGATAATTGCTATACTATTGGTGCTATCCATACTATTAATGATGAGAGTGATTATGCTGATATGAAAAGGCCCAAGCTTGGGGATGCTATGTTTGATGAAAATGATGTTTTGAGAATATATTTTCTGCAATTAATGTTTGTCCCAAGCTTGGGGATGCTACGTTTAATGAAGATGATATTTTTAGTCTCCCAAGTTTTGATATGCAAATTTATAATGATGATAGCATGCCTCCTACTTATGAAGATTATATTGATGAAAGTGGGTTTGAAAGAGTGTAAACATTAGGTAGTAATGATCCCACTATTTTGGAGGATGTTGAATCTTATTGTGATAATTATGAAAGTGGATTTGGAGAGGTCATGACTTTATTTAGTAATGATTCCACTATCTTGGAAGAGGTTTCAATAGATTATGATGAGAACAAAGTTGCTACTTATGATGATTATTGTGATGACACGTATGCTGTAAAAAGTAGTCATGATTATATTTATAAAACTTTTCATAATTATGATTACCCTTTTTCTTAACATTAATCTTTTAATGTGGAAACAATTTATAGTACTCGAGTCTCTTATGATACTCCCACTATTCTGATTGAGAAGAATTTTGCTTATGTAGAGAGTAGTAAATTTTCTATGCTTGTAGATCATGAAAAGAATGCTTTAGGTGCTGGTTATATTGTTGAATTCATTCATGATGCTACTGAAAATTATTATGAGGTAGGAATATATGCTTGTAGGAATTGCAATAATATCAAGTTTCCTCTCTATGTGCTTAAAGCTTTGAAGTTATGCTTGTTTTGCCCTCCTATGCTAGTTGATTATTGTTACCATAAGTTGTTTAATCACAAAATCCCTATGCATAGGAATAGGGTTAGACTTAAATGTGCTAGTCATATTCTTCATGATGATCTCTTTATGTTTCAATTCTTATCCTTTATGTGAGCATCATTGAAATCATCATGCCTAGCTTGGGGCGTTAAACGCTAGCGCTTGTTGGGAGGCAACCCAACTTAATTTTTGCTACTTGCTTTTTGTTACTATTTATTAATAAATTAATCATATATCCTCTGTTATTATTGAGTTTTTTATGTTTTAATTAGTGTTTGTGCCAATTAGAACCGTTGGGAAGACTTGGGGGAAGTCTTGTTGATCTTGCTGTAAAAAACAGAAACTTTAGCGCTCACGAGAATTGCTGCCATTTTTTATTGGAGAATGCTATTTAGTTAATTATTTTTGAAGATGATTAATAGATAAATTCCTCATGTCAAGAAATTTATTTTAGAATTTTTGGGGTTCCGGAAGTTTGCGTTAGTTACAGATTACTACAGACTGTTCTGTTTTTGACAGATTCTGTTTTTCATGTGTTGTTTACTTATTTTGATGAATGTATGAGTAGTACCGGAGGGTATGAACCATAGAGAGGCTGTAATACAGTAGATATTACACCAATATGAATTTATAATGAGTTCACAACAGTACCTAAGTGGTGATTTATTTTCTTATACTAACGGTGCTTACGAGTTTTTTGTTAAGTTTTGTGGTTTGACGTTTTCAAGTTTTGGGTAAAGATTCGATGGACTATGGAATAAAGAGTGGAAAGACCCTAAGCTTGGGGATGCCCAAGGCAACACAAGGTAAAATCCAAGGACAACCAAAAGCCTAAGCTTGGGGATGCCCCGGATGGCATCCCCTCTTTCGTCTTCATTCATCGGTAACTTTACTTGGAGCTATATTTTTATTCACCACATGATATGTGTTCTGCTTGGAGCGTCATTTTATTTTCTTTTCTTTTTCTTGCTGTTTGAATAAAATACCAAGATATGAAATTCTTAAATGTTAGAGAGTCTTCATATAGTTTCATAATTATTCGACTACTCATTGATCTTCACTTATATCTTTCGGAGTAGTTTGTCCTTTGCTCTAGTGCTTCACTTATATCTTTTAGAGCACGGCGGTGGTTTTATTTTATAGGAATAGTTGAACTCTCGTGCTTCACTTATAATATTTTGTGAGTCCTTTAGAACAACATGGAAATAATAAAAACTTTCATATATGTGCATTGAATACTAAGAGAAGTTTGATACTTGATGATTGTTTTGAGATATGGAGATGGTGATATTAGAGTCATGCTAGTTGAGTAGTTGTGAATTTGAGAAATACTTGTGTTGAAGTTTGTGATTCCCGTAGCATGCACGTATGGTGAACCGTTATGTGATGAAGTCGGAGCATGATTTATTTATTGATTGCCTTCCTTATGAGTGGCGGTCGGGGACGAGCGACGGTCTTTTCCTACCAATCTATCCCCCTAGGAGCATGCGCGTAGTACTTTGTTTCGATAACTAATAGATTTTTGCAATAAGTATGTGAGTTCTTTATGACTAATGTTGAGTCCATGGATTATACGGACTCTCATCCTTCCACCATTGCTAGCCTCTCTAGTACCGCGCAACTTTCGTCGGTACCATAAACCCACCATATACCTTCCTTAAAACAGCCACCATACCTACCTATTATGGCATTTCCATAGCCATTCCGAGATATATTGCCATGCAACTTTCCACCATTCCGTTTATTATGACACGCTTCATCATTGTCATATTGCTTTGCATGATCATGTAGTTGACATCGTATTTGTGGCAAAGCCACCGTTCATAATTCTTTCATACGTGTCACTCATGAGTCATTGCACATCCCGGTACACCGCCGGAGGCATTCATATAGAGTCATGTCTTGTTGTAAGTATCGAGTTGTAATTCTTGAGTTGTAAGTAAATAAAAGTGTGATGATCATCATTATTAGAGCATTGTCCTAGTGAGGAAAGGATGATGGAGACTATGATTCCCCCACAAGTCGGGATGACACTCCGGACAAAAAATAAAAAAGAAGAAGAAAAAAACAGGCCATAAAAAAGAGAGAAAAGGCCCAAAAAATTAAAAAATAAAAAAATCAGAGGAAAAGAGAGAAGGGGCAATGCTACTATCCTTTTACCACACTTGTGCTTCGAAGTAGCACCATGATCTTCATGATAGAGAGTCTCCTATGTTGTCAGTTTCATATACTAGTGGGAATTTTTCATTATAGAACTTGGCTTGTATATTCCAATGATGGGCTTCCTCAAAATGCCCTTGGTCTTTGTGAGCAAGCGAGTTGTATGCACACCCACTAGTTTCTTTTTGAGATTTCATACACTTATAGCTCTAGTGCATCCGTTGCATGGAAATCCCTACTCACTCACATTGATATCTATTGATGGGCATCTCCATAGCCCATCGATACGCCTAATTGATGTGAGACTATCTTTTTCTCCTTTTTTGTCTTCTCCACAACCACCATTCTGTTCCACATATAGTGCTATGTCCATGGCTCACGCTCATGTATTGCATGAAGATTGAAAAAGTTTGAGAACATCGAAAGTATGAAACAAGTGCTTGGCTTGTCATTGGGGCTGTGCATGATTTAAATATTTTGTGTGGTGAAGATAGAGCATAGCCAAACTATATGATTTTGTAGGGATAGCTTTCTTTGGCCATGTTATTTTGAGAAGACATGATTGCTTTGTTAGTATGCTTGAAGTATTATTGTTTTTATGTCAATATTAAACTTTTGTCTTGAATCTTATGGATCTGAATATTCTTGCCACAATAAAGAGAACTACATGGATAAGTATGTTAGGTGCATTCCACATCAAAACTTCTATTTTTATCATTTACCTACTCGAGGACGAGCAGGAATTAAGCTTGGGGATGCTGATACGTCTCCAACGTATCTATAATTTTTGATTGTTCCATGCTATTATATTATCTGTTTTGGATGTTTACGGGCTTTATTATACACTTTTATAATATTTTTGGGACAAACCTATTAACCGGAGGCCCAGCCCAAATTCATGTTTTCTTGCCTATTTCAGTGTTTTGAAGAAAAGGAATATCAAATGGAGTCCAAACGGAATGAAACCTTCGGGAAAGTTATTTTTGGAACAGAAGCAATCCAGGAGACTTGGATTTTACGTCAGGGAAGCTTCGAGGTGGCCACGAGGCAGGGAGGCGCGCCTGCCCCCCTAGGCGCGCCCCCACCCTCGTGGCCCCCCTGACTGACTTCTTTCGCCTATATATATATATATCAATATACCCTAGAAACATCGGAGAGCAGAATAGATCGGGAGTTCCGCTGCCAGAAGCCTCCGTAGTCACCGAAAACCAATCTAGACCCGTTCTGGCACCCTGCCGGAGGGGGAATCCCTCTCCGGTGGCCATCTTCATCATCCCGGTGCTCTCCATGACGAGGAGGGAGTAGTTCTCCCTCGGGGCTGAGGGTATGTACAAGTAGCTATGTGTTTGATCTCTCTCTCTCTCTCTTGTGTTCTTGAGGTGGTACGATCTTGATGTATTGTGAGCTTTGCTATTATAGTTGGATCTTATGATGTTTCTTCCCCTCTACTCTCTTGTGATGAATTGATTTTTCCATTTGAAGTTATCTTATCGGATTGAGTCTTTAAGGATTTGAGAACACTTGATGTATGTCTTGCATGTACTTATCTGTGGTGACAATGGGATATCACGTGATCCACTTGATGTATGTTTTGGTGATCAACTTGCGAGTTCCGTGACCTTGTGAACTTATGCATAGGGGTTGGCACACGTTTTCATCTTGACTCTCCAGTCGAAACTTTGGGGCTCTCTTTGAAGTTCTTTGTGTTGGTTGAATAGATGAATCCGAGATTGTGTGATGCATATCATATAATCATACCCCGGATACTTGAGGTGACATTGGAGTATCTAGGTGACATTAGGGTTTTGGTTGATTTGTGTCTTAAGGTGTTATTCTAGTACGAACTCTATGATAGATTGAACGGAAAGAATAGCTTCCTATTATTTTACTATGGACTCTTAAATAGATCGATCAGAAAGGATAACTTTGAGGTGGTTTTGTACCCTACCATAATATCTTCAGTTGTTCTCCTCTATTAGTGACTTTGGAGTGACTCTTTGTTGCATGTTGAGGTATAGTTATATGATCCAATAATGTTATTATTGTTGAGAGGACTTGCACTAGTGAAAGTATGAACCCTAGGCCTTGTTTCAACACATTGCAATACCGTTTGTGCTCACTTTTATCATTAGTTACCTTGCTGTTTTTATATTTTCAGATTACAAAAACCATTATCTACTATCCATATTGCACTTGTATCACCATCTCTTCGCCAAACTAGTGCACCTATACAATTTACCATTGTATTGGGTGTGTTGGGGACACAAGAGACTCTTTGTTATTTGGTTGCACGGTTATTTGAGAGAGACCATCTTCATCCTACGCCTCCCACGGATTGATAAACCTTAAGTCACCCACTTGAGGGAAATTTGCTACTATCCTACAAACCTCTACACTTGGAGGCCCAACAACGTCTACAAGAAGAAGGTTGTGTAGTAGAAATCAGTGCCCCTCTCAGGCTAGGCTCGGGGGCTCTCCTCTGGAGGGCATCTGACCTAGCCAACGTCATGAGGGAGGTGCTTGGGCACCATGTGGAGGCATGCTTCAGGGCACGCTTCTGCCAGGAGGGCACAAGGCACGGGCTACCAGGTGCTCAAGAGTTCATCACCAAGGCAACCGAGGAGCTTTAGGAGGCGAGAGCTATACGGGGCGACCGTCGCCCACCACCCAGTGCGACTCCTTGTCCCGGTGAGGATAGCGAGCTACGCGTCTACATCAACATCCCAGGACTCAATAGGGTCGCCTCTCACCGGCTCTTCTGGCAGTCCCGCGTCGGCCGTTGCATGGGTCCACCTCACAGCTACGTTCGCATGCCTTTTGGCTTGCTGAACGCGGCTATTACATTCCAGCACCACATGTGGAGCGTCCTGGCGGGTCAGGAGGCCAGGCACTAGGCGGTCCTGACGGAAATAGCGACGGTTCTTCATGAGCCTCTCGGGCCTCCGGAGCCTCCCGAGGTTCAGGACCTAGGTGGCTCATGAGGAGCGACTTCTTCAGCACGCGTCTTCGGCTACTCCAACACTTCTTCAGCAACGATGCCAGGTGATATCCTTTGGTTTATTCAGTTGGCGGCTCCCCTCGGGCTGCATTATCCCCAGATCGGATGGGCTCGTCCCTGCGACATGTATACTTCTTGCGTCTTCTTGTTTATTCAGTTGGGGGTGCCCCTCGGGCTCCATCATCCCTAGGCCGCATGGGTCTATCCCTGTGGCATGTATCATTTTCTGCATCTATTAGAGTTGGTTTACTTCCTTCCATGAGTTGCTTTATGATTATCATCTGCCTGCCCGGTACTTCGTTGCCGTGAACGTCATATGCCCTTGCAAACCCACCCACGACTGCCTCATGATTAAGGGCGGGCACAGCGTCTGTGCTCAGGTCTGTCCCTGCAGCGTCGCTAAACCCAAGAGGCTGGGCTCTGGCTCGCGGGCCAGCTCCCGTGCACGTCACCTCCCATGGTCCTTGGTGCCTTTCTCTCACATGAGCTAATCACGGGCGGATGAGCTAGGGCGCGCGACCCGGTGCCTCATCACCACGGGAGCCGGGCGCCGGTTGTCTTTCTTTAGGACTTTTGCATGAGAAGACTGGGCACGACGTCTGTGCCCGGGTCCGTCCCTGCAGCGTTGATAAACTCAACGACTAAGCTCTGTCTGGCGGGCCGCCTCGTTCACATCACCTCCTGGGGTCATTGGTGTTTGGCCTTCTCATGTGAGAACCTCAGGAGATTCATTCAACGCAGGTTGCCTAACCATCTCGCAGGGCCATCACAAGTGTTCCGAATCAAATTCAGGCGCAACCCGCCTTGAGGTAGGGCCTCGTGAGCCCCGCGCTGGCTCACGAGTGCCCATACGCACCTCCTCTAGCCCTGCCGTGCAAGCCATGTGTCAGGGCGGGGATGTACATGCCCCGGGGGCTCCACTCAGGGCGAGCCCCCACCCACGCACCAGTGGAAGCACCATGCTCCCCACTGGCAGTCGACATGGTCGAGGAGTGGCTATGCCCGTGCAAGTGCAGAAGCGCCATGCTCGGCGCTGGTGATAAACAACTGAGGGCAGCCCCATGGACGCAATAACCTCAGGGAGCCGCCAGGCTCGGTGTTCAGCCTCACTGCAACGCTTTCCCTTCGGGAGAGCCACGCGAGGGGGCTGGGCGCAGGGGCTATGCTTAGGACACGCATAGCATATGCCGCCCTGCCAGGTCCCTCGGACTTGGTCTTTGCGCGCCCCTCCCGAGCGGCACCTCGGTGAGGAAAGGTATGGAGGTCTCTTCGTACGTCAATGGGGACTCCTGATCATCGCGACTCAGGAGCCTAACTGGTCACGTAGCCCCTCACCCCTTGGTCTCGTCCTAGTGATCTGGACGACCCAATGGCGGCTGAGGTATGCACGGGGCTGGGCCTTGCCGATGCAGAATGCTAAGGCCTACTCTCGCATCTCCTTCCCGAGGGTTGTTTGCACATCAAGGGGGACTCCTGAGCATCGCGACTCAGGAGCCTAACTGGTCACGTAGCCCCTCACCCCTTGGTCTCGTCCTGGTGATCCGGACGACCCAACGGCGGCTAAGGCATGCGCGGGGCCGGGCCCTACCAATGTAGAACATTAAAGCAAACAAAAAGGAAACCACAGAATCCTAGCATATTATTACAAAACATACTGTCCCTTAAAAGTACCAGGCATAAGTTTTTACGCCTCCACGAGGCACGATACATGTTGCAGGACTAAAACGGAGGGGAGCACCACCATCAAGCCTCTTCTTCAGCCTTGGACACCACCATCGCCCGCGAGGGGAGTCCCCTTGTTGACGACGTTGCCATCACCTGTGCCGTCAGCCGTGGTCATGGGGTCGACGACGCCATCAGCCGTGGTCGCGGAGTCGACGACGAGGAACTTCCACAGCAGGGCCTCCAGCTGGTCCTTCATGGCTTCAGAAGCGGCGGTGAAGCGCTTCGGGTCCACAGGCTCAAGAAGGCACCAAAGTCGAAGCTGGAGTCACGAAGATGGAGGTGGCTGAAGACGCGTGTCACAGCCGAGGTGGAGAGTGCGCGGGCTTATCCTTCCACCATGGGGCCAACCGCAATGACAACACCCTCGAGAGCCATGACGATCTTGAGGAGCAGCTCGGCGGGGCCTTCCTCTGAGGTCACGAACGGCTCCTTCAGCCTGCTCTCGTAGAGATCCTGCAGCACCTTGCTGGACCTCTTCTTGAGGGAGTAGAAGGCGGCACGCCTCGCGGTGGCTGCCCCTTAGCCTCGACAAGGAGTTTCTTCCTGGCCTCTAGCTGGGCCTTCTCGGCCTCCACCTCCTCCTTCAACTTCTCCAGGTGGCCAAGCCCCATAGCCTGCTCTAGCTCAGTGTCACGATTGGCAACTGCAGCTTCCCGAGTCTTCAACTTCTCCTCTTGTGCCTCAAGCTGGCGGGCCTGGGTGGCCTGCTTGTCACGGAGGCTCTTCAGCTCGGCCTCAGCCACGTGACAGCGCTCCTCGGCTGCCTTGGCGTCCTTCTCCGCTGCATCATGGGCAGCCGCGGCTAGGCCAGCCACTTGCTGGCCCTCCTCCGAGGCCGCCACAGCCTGGCCCAGGTCGCCGCGACGGACGCGTCGGCTCGGAGCCATCCTGAGATCAGATCTAGGCGTCCCGATGCCCAGCGCCGGCCAGGCCCCTGCAGATTGCCCCCAAAACTGATCCAGCATGGAGAGGCCCCCCTCCAGAACACCGGGCGCGATGAAAGAATCATGGCCCATCGGCGTGATGGACGGGGGAGGATACAGCGCCAACGCCAGGACCGGCGAAGTAGCAGGGGCAGAGAGGGTCGGGGGCTCCAAAGCCTTCGGGACCTCAGCAGGCGAGCTGAGGGCGGGCGCCTTGGGATCCGGCCTGGCTGCAGGGATTGCGGGAGGAGGTGCGGCTGCGACGGGCTGCTTGGACTCGGTGGTCTTGGCCTCCTTCTTCTTCTTCGCCACCGGCGTTGGCCTAGCCGCAGAAGAGGGAAACATCAAGACACTATGGCAAGATAAGGAAGCAAAGACAAGACGGTGTACTTACTGGTCCACGGTGACGTAATCCCTCATCCTCTTCAAGAGCGCGAGGCCCACGGGCTTCACGGGCATGGGACCCATTGTACCCTCAGGGGCAGACGGGCGCACGGACGGTTCTGCAATGGTGGCGGCTGGTGACGAGGCAGAGGCGTCGCCTCGGGAAAAAAGTGCTGACCTGCCTTTCTTGGGACCCCAAGCTGTAGCTTCTTCGAAGGGGTGCCCCTGGACCTCATGGTGACCCTGGCAGAGTGTAGCGACTCCCTGACTGGGTGCTCACCGGCATTGTCATCATCGGAGAGGACGTGAAGGAGATTGGTCTGGCGCGGGGGGGGGGGAGTCTCCCCCCACGCCTTCCCTTGTCAGCTCCGATTCTGCCCTCTCCTCCTCCTCGGGATCGTCGAAGGACACCAGCACCGGGGAGCCCAGGGGGAGTCTCCCCCCACTCGTTGAAGACGGGCATGGCGGCGACCGCCTTCTCTCCATCAGGGCGGCTATACAGCGGAAGATGGATCTCCGGGGGGCAACCCTGGTCCTTCCTGAGCAAGGTGCGCACAACCTTGTTCAGCTCCTCATCGTACAAGTTGTCCGGGCGCCGCCAGAGGTCGCCTCCCGCGCCCTTGAGCCTCCACAGGTGGCGCGAGTGTGACTGGAGCGGAGCTAGGCACTGCGTCAGGAATTACTTGATGATCATGGCTCTCGCCAGCTTCTCCGCCTTCGGTTCGCCCGTCTTCAGGTCGGCCACCATATTCTCCAGCAACTGCTTCACCCGGGGGTCGGCGAGCTTCTTGTGAGACCATCCTTCCTAGGGTGTCGGCAACCCGGTTGGCTGCTCCAGCCGAGGGTATGAGCGCTTGGCGTCCATGAAGATCCACTTGTTCCGGAAGTCCTCCACCTTCTTCCCAGCCCGTGAGATGGCATTCCTGCCATTGGCCACGATGAAGCTGGTGCACCCCGAGCACTGGCTGCCATTGACCCGGAGGTAGAAGAAGTGGCGGAACAGTGCCATGGAGGGCATCACCCCCACAAACGCCTCATAGTAAAGGCGAAGATTGACAGGAGAAGGATGGAGTTAGGATGAAGCTGGAGGGCATGGAGCTTGTAATGGTGAAGAAGGCGTAGAAGAAGCTAGAGAAAGGGGGAACCAGCGCAACAAAGACGTTGTGCAGGAAGAAGGGGTAAAAGGTGCCGCCCAAGGTCTCAGGCTTGGCGGAGCCGACCTAGAGCGCCGTCTCTCCCCCCTTGTTGCAGTTGCCCGCCGTTAGTTGGAGCATGGCGGTGAGGTGCTTCTCCTCGGCAATGGTGGGCGCACTCAGGGCTGGCTCGAACCAAGAGGCTTGACGCGCCGCCACGACGGAGGACTTCGCCTTGTCGGTGGCCATCGGTCGCGGACTTGGGGAAGAGGTTCGGTGGATCTGGAGGTTTTCTGGACAGAAGGAGAAGGGGATCTGGAGCAAGACGAAGGAAAGGCAATGAAGGCACCGCAGCAGGCGCCAGCCTTTTTGTCAGCCAGGAACGGTTGCCGAGGCAGTATGAGGAAGTGGAGACGCCCAAGTCCCATCGATCACCATGTGTCGACCAAGGCTACCGGTGGTTAGGGCCCGCGGCGCTCCGCACTTGACCTTTGGCTTCGCCTTGAAGCCAAGTTCGAGCTCGCCTTGAGCCCGGGGGTTACTGTCGGTGTCCTGGGAACGAGGGTACCCAGACTTGCCTGCCTGCGGCCCATGGCGTGGCTCCATCGATGGCCTGGTACGACCCAGCTTCAGCATCAACAACTCAAGACCCACGCGAGGGGCCAAGCCTCGTGAGGCAGATGACGCCAAGGCCTCCACAAAGAGCAGTCTCCTCAGGCTGGCTCCCGAGGAGCGAAGATTTTCGTGAGGTTCAGATGACGCGAGCCATGACAACCAAGGCCAGGCGGGCGCCAGCGGGTGCAGCGTACCAGTTTTCTCTTTGGTGCTAAGGAGGCAAGCACAGACGTGGGGTCCCAAGGAATCAGCCAAAGATTTCCATTCCGGTGCAACAAGACCAAGTCCTCCAGGACGACAGGACAGAGGTCATCACAGAGCCCACCACGGCGTCACGACCATATGCTTTTGTAGGTGAAGACTACTTTTGTCAGGATAGCATGTACTAGTTGTCTCACTTCGAATTTGGCCGTTGTGGGATCCCTTCCCGCCTACATTTGGGAAGAGGACCAAGGCCCTTATAAATAGGGCAGCACCACCACCGTAGAACGGGACAGATCATTCAAATCATCCTCACACCCACCATCTCATCAAGTGTCAGGACCCCGACTCAATGCCACATCGACCTAGCATGTAACACCTCATATCACTTTGCGGCCTCACGCACGGTATTCCCACGGGTGTCGCCTTACCTTTGCCCGGGACCGTTTGCGCCTTTTGGCACACGTATATGACAGTGTCGCTAGCATCCATATGATAAGGAGCCCGGGCTGACATGGCTAGTCGTAAACCCAAAGTGGCACAGACTTACAGGGACAGGCATCCATGACCCAGCATCGAACGTGTCGGTCATCAGCGAGTGAATCCAGGCTGTAGCACTGGGCTAGCAGGACTCCGGTGAACCGGGCTGTAGCGGGCTAACAGGACTCCGGTATTCATCGCGTGACATTTCCCCGAAGGGACAGACACAGGAACGAAGAAGGACACATGCCGGCCAGCCTAAGTGTTCCGGAGCAGTAGCAAGCTACCATGGCTCAGTGGAAACACTAGGAGACATTTCCCGGTAAGAGAGGCTACTAAAGATAAACAACTAGATAGTCAGATCCCACACATACCAAGCATTTCAATAACATACACACAATATGCTCGATATGTGCAATACAACATGGCATCACAACATGACTCTACGACTCAAGTATTTATTCATTAGGCTCCGAGGAGCGAGATATTACAAACATGGGTCTCATGACCCAACACTCAGAGCATACAAGTCAAAGCACAAGCGGAAGCTATCATGTCTGAGTACAGACATCTATAAATGAAAAAGGCTGAGAAGCCTGACTATCTACCAGATCCTGCCGAGGGCACAAGATCGTAGCTGAGGTAACAAGCTAAACGTCGAAGTCCACGCGGAACTACTAGTGAGACTGAAGTCTCTCTGCAAAAACATAAAATAGGCAAACGTGAGTACAAATGTACCCAGCAAGACTTACATCAGATCTGTCTACATATGCATCATTATCAACAAAGGGGATGGTGGGGTTTAACTGCAGCAAGCCAGCTTTGACTCGGTGGCTATCCTGAACTACGACTGCAAGTAACTCTTTTGAAGTGGCGCACACGAGTCCACATATTCACCATATCAATACACCACTATGGATCCGCTCCCGTCTCCCTACGAGAACGCCATCCATAGCACTCACGCTTATCTTGCGCATTTTAGAGTATCCACTTTCACTTGTCTATGAACTGATATAAGGGGTCCACGTTTCCATATCCGAGGAATCCGGCTATTCGAATAGATGATGTTAACCCTGCAGGGGTGTACTTCTTCACACACGCTCTCGCCACTTACCGCCCTGTACACGTCATGTACCTCGGCAACCTTCAAGCGGAAGCCGGGCGAGGGAGTCGGCCACGACCTGACTAACCGAACAAGTCTCTAGTCCAGGTTTATCGCCTATTCGGGTTCCATCCGCAAGGAGATCCGGCCGGGGTGTCGCTCACGGCCCCAAACGATGTGTGCAGGGTTCCCAAGCCCACCAACCGGGTGCCACTTGGTACACCGTGCCACTGTGCCTAGTCTGTCCCAAGCCCACCTGTACCGGGTGCCACTTGGTAGACTACTAACACTACCTACAAACACCAGAAACTAGTTGCAACTCCTGGACAGAGATCATGTTGATTAATAAGTCGAGAGAGCTTGGAGCGCCCGGAGCCCAATGTGTGGTAGTAACTGATCATGGATCACAAACACAGAACTCAGTTCCTGAGGACGGCTGCAATGAGACAACCCACCATGTACTCCTACATGGCCTCTCACCGCTACCTTTACCAAATCGTGTTCACACACTTAGCTCACACACAGTAGGACATGTTCACACGCCTCTGATTCATCCCCGATGAATCAGACCTGACTCAACTCTAAGCAGTAGCAGGCATGACAAACAAGCATGAATGAGTAGGCACATCAGGGCTCAAACAACTCCTACTCATGCTAGTGGGTTTCATCTATTTACTGTGGCAATGACAGGTCATGCAAAGGATAAAGGGGTTCAGCTACCGCAGCAAGTATCAAATATGTCGTTGTTGTCCTAATGCAGTAAAAGAGAGCAGGAGCGAGAGAGTGGGATTTTATCGGAATGAACAAGGGGGTTTTGCTTGCCTGGCACTTCTGAAGATAACATTGAGTCTTCATCAGTGTCAACGATCACATCATCGGTATCACGTCTATCGAGAGGGGACAAATACCGGCAACACAGAAGGGAACACAATCAATGCAATGCACAATATGATGCATGATCATGACATGGCAAAATGAATGTGTTTTGGGCTAATGCAACTAGCAACAGATTAAATGAAGTTGGTTTGAATACAAGATTCAAATTCAAACTCCATATGTGATTATTCAAATGCCATTTAATTGATTTGTGCTAAACAGCAGCTATAAGTTGTTCTAACATGCATGAAAATGGTACAGATGGATTCCTTGAATTTTTCTGATAATTTTTCATATATAAATTATTTAATTTGGAGTTACGGTTAATTTTCTATGATTTATTGAAGTTTTAGCATTTCTGGAATTTCCTGATTATTATAAAATAAATTAAATTCCAGAAAAGGAATATGGCGTCAGCATGACCTCACCCTGACGTCATCAGGTCAACAGGGCGGTCCAGGTCAAACCTGACGTGTGGGGTCCACACGTCAGTGACACGGGTTAAACAGGGGGGGTTTAGTTTAGTTTAATTAAAGATTAGGGCACTAGGGCCCACATGTCAGTGTCAGCAGGGGGTAATTAGTTTAACTAATCCGATTAGTGCTAATCCTAATTTAGTTAGTGGCCAGAGGCCCACACGTCAGTGACCCAGGGTCAAACTGGGCCCAGCAAGTCAACTGTCAACGGGGTCAACCCCACCGGCGACTTGACGCCGGCGAGGCCAACCGCGGCGGCGAGCCTCGGGTTTGCATCTCCGGCGACCAAACGGCCGGCGGAGGGCATCTACGTGACGCTGGTGGACTCGCGCGTCGAGTGGTGCAGGCGTTGGGTGCGGGGGTGGCCGGAGTTGTCGCCGGCGTCGACCTTGGCGGTCGCCGGAGCTCGGGGAGGTCGGGGTTGGCGCTAGGGGGCACGGCAGGTCGCACGGGTGGGCGCGCTCGGCTCCTGGAAGGGTGCTGAGCACGTTGCCGTGCTCGGGAGTTAGCTACGGTGGCTCTAGCACCGTCTGCGTCATCGCCGGCGGCGAGGAACGGTCGGCTCCGACAGCCAGGGTGGTTAGAGGGCGCGGACGGGCACGGAGAGAGAGGGGAAATGGACAGGGGCTCACGGTGAGTTCGAAGAGAAGGTCGGCGTGCTCGGGGAGGCGGTGGAGACGGCGAATCAACGGCGGCGGTGGTCGGAGCCCGAGGTGGAAGACGACGGCGATGGCGATGTTCCGGGCCCTCCCGGCTTGCGTGGCTCATCGAAGATGAAGAAGACAACGTGGCGGAGCTTCTGGGCGCGTCGGGTTTGCGTGGGGTGGCCGGTGTCCGCGAGGGAGCTCGTCGGTGGCGGCGGCTCCGTTCGGTCGCGGGAGGGAGAGAGAGCAGAGGGGGAATAGGGACGGAGGGAGAGCGAGAGGGGTTCCAGGGAGAGTGAGAGAGAGGCCAGGGGTGTCGTGGCGTCTCCAGGCGCATCGAGGAGGGAGGCAACCAGGCAGGAGGTGGCCAAGCGCGACGGCGGTGCTCGCCACCGAGCTGCTTCGTGCGCTGGCACGGGAAGAAGACAGGAGAAGGGGGGCCAGGTGGGCTGGGCCGCGCAGGTGGGCTGCACAGTGTTGGGCTGTGGGTGGCTGCCAGGTAAGCTGAGGTAAGTTCTGTCTCTGCTTTTATTTATTGTTTCTTTTCTGTTTTGTTTTTATTTAATTTATTTTGCCACTGTTTTGAATTTAAAATAATTCAAACAATGCCAAAAACTCCTCTGAATATTTTATATTGCTAGATGGACTTTTCCAAAAGCTTATAAAATATTTCAGGGGTATTTGAAATTATATTCTAATTATATGAATATAATTCAAATTCAAATAGCTAATGAATTAAATCCAAAGTCCCAAAAATAAATCCTTAAAAAATGTTCAATATTTTGGTTGGGACCAGAACCCTTACCAAAAATTATCAAACATTTAAGAAGAGCATTTTGGAGCAATGAATGAGATTTCTAGGGTTTTTGCCCCTCTTTTATTTAGGGTTTTTGAGGCTTCCAAAATTCCTCAGTTCAAGTTTCAAAAATTTAAACATGATGCACAGATGGAAGCAAGCACAGGACAGGTCAGAGCTAGGGATGTGACAACTCACCCCCACTAAACAAGAATCTCGTCTCGAGATTCAAGCGTAGGGTAAGATGAAGGGGAAACGCAAACTAGTATAATCTTCACGATCCAGGTTGCACTTCGAATGAACGTTGATTCGATCACCATCATTGTCTTGAAGTCTTGCCTTGAAAATTCCTGTCAACATGACATGGAGGGAAGAAGGAGACTCTAGAAGGGTCGATCTTCTCGAAGATCGAACAACTCACGGAATGAGACATAACAACATCTCTCGAGCTGAGAGACGAAGTACACATCCATAGGAATTGGAGTGAAGCAGATGACAAAGGTTCACTGGGTAGACAACAATTCCAGACTCAAGAATGTGGTAAACGATTGTCACGTAGCGAGGAGTTGAATTGCCATGATACCACGACGAAACATCCTGGAGAAGGGTGATTCGTAGATTATTATCTTAAGTGGCAAAAAGAATTACCTTTGATATAGAGATCATTGAGACTCTCTATATCAGCCTAAGGCAAATCACAGCAATCGATTGGCGGGGCCGGTAGAATGGCATACTTGGACTTGGATGATGTGGATTACCTTGTTGAAGACAACGTAATGGATGAATTTGTTTATCACCGGAAATGGAGGAGACCCATGGTAGAATGACACATTGGCGGTGCAAGCTGGGAACAAAATGCAAATGCTGGGAATGATTCTGGTAACTGGGGAAGAGCCCAACAATAGGGAGTGAATTCACTGTTTGAAAAGGTCATAGCATTGCCGAGGAAACTGAGAGCAAACCCAGTTAGTGCCGATGATAACACCTAGCGCTTGTGCGTGCTCTCAAGAACTTGAGCATTTCCATAATCATCAAGGTTTTACCAACATCCGTGTCAAGGATCCTGGCAACACAACATACCACCATGATGAACAACGATGGACGATGCAGATGCATAGGAAGATAACATCAACTCAGATTTCACCCTAGCGAGGCCAAGGAAACAAAATCTGGATGATCGACCGAGAGACATTTAGCACTCCGCTTCTAATGTTCTCCTTGATGTGCTAGTGTAACCCATTCATAGATATGGTTTGATAACTAGAACATCAAGTAAAGGTCGGACTTCGGGAGCAATAGAATCCCTAAGGAACAGTTACGGAGGTAAATCCTACGAAATCCTTATGGGGAGGTGGCCAACTTCCTCAAACAAGATACTACAATAATAGGTCTTCCGGCTGGGTGTGTTGGCCACGACATCCACCTTACCGGTTATCGAGGGACCAATATTATAGTTCTTGGGAAATATTCCAACCATCATATCTGCCTGAGACTCAGATCTGGTTGGTGTCAGGATATTCCAGACTCATCGAGTCTAGGAAGAAAAATGAAAGTTTGCAACACAAATCGACGAGATGATGTTGCGAGATTCTCAGGAAATGAACTACGATAGCAAGCTCCAAAACATGAGCTGGTTCTGCTACAAACATGTGAACACGTTGTTCCAGACAAGCATGCCCACATGGCAGTCTTACAATAAAACACTACCGAGTTCTGGTTGGGAGCCATCATCGAGGATATCGAAGTTCTTTGATAAGTCCCGGATTAGCTCTTAAAAGAACTCCTTCTCCTAGAACAAATCAGTTAGTGGCTTGGTGTGCTAGGGATACATATGGAATGAAGATGATCAGTCTATCAGACCATAGAATACTTTGCACATGCATGACTGACTTGCGATGATTCCAAAGGAAACAAAACAATCTTCCTCGAATTCATGGCGGCAACTTACACCAAATGCACATGAATTAGAGGAAGTCACTTCTTCCATCCAAGCATAGACTTCATGAACGGAGCACGAAGGCTTTGCTTACAAAATTTTCAACACTAGGTTGATGTTCAACATGATTCATGGGGGGAGACAAAATGCTACTGATGGGCTCAACAGCAACTCATCGGAATTTCCATATCACTGGACTTCCACCATCATGTGAACACGGTGATAGCATTGGTCAGACCAAAGAATATAATGGTGTATGCTCGCGGAAAAACCACGAGTAAGACAACATTACGAATATCGCTGGTTCTGATTTGATTTGACTATAGCCCATACTCAATCAAAGGTTTGGGTAAGATAATAGATCCAACAATTGATCACAAGGACCAATCGATGAAGATATCATCTTTCTTCAACACACACCACACAAGAATATACCTTTGGAACGAACTAAGTCAGGCAAGCTTTTATCTTCCAATTCTCCAAGTTGTTGTCTAGCTTAACCAACTAGCTCAGGGATATCTAACACCGATTCTTGGAGAGAAGGTGGTTCACAAGAAACCAACTTGATCATGAGCTCAACATAGCGGTCAGGCGACAACCTGGTGATACTTCCGAGAAGAAATTTGGAATATCATGAACCACCGGTATGTTACTAAGCTCGAGAACAATCTTACTTTTCAGGGCAAGACGATATGATCAAATAAGCAAGGATTGGCACTATCCTAACTCACTAATCGGAGAGTGCACCAGAAATAAGGACTAGGTAGCACAATCAACCTTAGGGTGACGATTCAATAATCAACGCGCTAAGAATGAGGTTATCGTCCATTTAACTACCAAGCAATGGAGTTGCTAGCAGTATTGACTTCACACGCCATGATTCATTTGTCGGCATTCCGGTTACAATAACACGGAAACCGAGAAATTATCAATGATGATCAGAAGTATTACTGCGTCAAGAATTCATAAGATGGTGTGCAATTCCCATGATATTCCTGATATAAAGATGGTAATACTTCAAGGTAGAACAGAGCAAAAGCTGGATTGGCATTTTAATCTGCGGAGTACAATTGTTTTGACCCAATCCTAGATATGGATGAGGTACTGGAGTTTGTTTCTCCTAGTCATTCCGGAATAGAATGGCTTGACAGACCACAAGAGTAATAGGCATCGATGAACGAATGCACACATACTCCTGACTATCAATTGATAGACGAGGTCAGAATGCAACTAAAGAGAACAACTCAAAGGAACATATAATTTTCTGAGTTGTGGATGCATAGATTAGTATGTCGAACCAAGTTCCACATGTTTCTTCCGGATAACCCACGCAGAGAGGTAGGACTGGCAGAACCACAATATATAATGGAGAACTCATCAAGAGCACTCTGGTTGTGATCGTTCAGTTCAACGAGGAACTTCGGCCATAAGTACTTCATGGTATTTGGAAGAAGGATGTACCACGAACCTCGAGGACTATCGCAAAGGTTACTAATATCCTAAAGGAACTAGCAAACCCTATCAACATGAAGTAAGTAGAGTGAATCTCGGGTTCAAAACCCAAGGAGTAGAATACCTACTACTAAGTAGCATCACGGGATGCTTTCAAGAATGATGGCCAGAATCATCACACTGGGAACACAAATCATGGCTAAATTACTAGATGATCCCCTAGGACACCTAGGGTCATAATAATATCTCCAACATATTTGTCGAGGCAACAGAGTACCTCAACTCACCGATTAGTGTGGTTAATCTGGCCCAAAGGAACATCGAAACGGGAGGAAGGGATTTTGCAAATGCTTCAGACTTTTTAGAAACCTGGAATGACTCGGACAGCATAACGGCTGTAAATGCTCAGAAAGGATTTGAGACATTCACAAAAATGGTGGCATAACCACTCAGAAGCACAATATCAAGGTTTCGAGATCAACAATTAACATACGGAAGTAGTAGGAACTGAACTGAGGCTTAATCCAACAATCTTATAAGTCTACGGATTAGTAACACGTGATCCTGATAGAAAGAAGAGATAGCCTAGTTCTTAATCCCCGTAGGAAAGATAAGATGACTCAGATCAGAAGGGCATAAGGTATAAGGAGTAAAAAGAGCCTTACGTTCCATCCCACAATCAATTCCCTTATATAACTAAAGATTTCTAGACTCAACTTCGACCAGTTTGGCTTGGTAATCCTACAGGCAGTCAAGCTCTGATACCAACGCTGTCAGGACCCCGACTCAATGCCACATCGATCTAGCATGTAACACCTCATATCACTTTGCGGCCTCACGCACGGTATTCCCACGGGTGTCGCCTTACCTTTACCCGGGACCGTTTGCGCCTTTTGGCACACGTATATGACAGTGTCGCTAGCATCCATATGATAAGGAGCCCGGGCTGACATGGCTAGTCGTAAACCCAAAGTGGCACAAACTTACAGGGACAGGCATCCATGACCCAGCATCGAACGTGTCGGTCATCAGCGAGTGAATCCAGGCTGTAGCACTGGGCTAGCAGGACTCCGGTGAACCGGGCTGTAGCGGGCTAACAGGACTCCGGTATTCATCGCGTGACATTTCCCCGAAGGGACAGACACAGGAACGAAGAAGGACACATGCCGGCCAGCCTAAGTGTTCCGGAGCAGTAGCAAGCTACCATGGCTCAGTGGAAACACTAGGAGACATTTCCCGGTAAGAGAGGCTACTAAAGATAAACAACTAGATAGTCAGATCCCACACATACCAAGCATTTCAATAACATACACACAATATGCTCGATATGTGCAATACAACATGGCATCACAACATGACTCTACGACTCAAGTATTTATTCAATAGGCTCCGAGGAGCGAGATATTACAAACATGGGTCTCATGACCCAACACTCAGAGCATACAAGTCAAAGCACAAGCGGAAGCTATCATGTCTGAGTACAGACATCTATAAATGAAAAAGGCTGAGAAGCCTGACTATCTACCAGATCCTGCCGAGGGCACAAGATCGTAGCTGAGGTAACAAGCTAAACGTCGAAGTCCACGTGGAACTACTAGTGAGACTGAAGTCTCTCTGCAAAAACATAAAATAGGCAAACGTGAGTACAAATGTACCCAGCAAGACTTACATCAGATCTATCTACATATGCATCATTATCAACAAAGGGGATGGTGGAGTTTAACTGCAGCAAGCCAGCTTTGACTCGGTGGCTATCCTGAACTACGACTGCAAGTAACTCTTTTGAGGTGGCGCACACGAGTCCACATATTCACCATATCAATACACCACTATGGATCCGCTCCCGTCTCCCTACGAGAACGCCATCCATAGCACTCACGCTTATCTTGCGTATTTTAGAGTATCCACTTTCACTTGTCTATGAACTGATATAAGGGGTCCACGTTTCCATATCCGAGGAATCCGGCTATTCGAATAGATGATGTTAACCCTGCAGGGGTGTACTTCTTCACACACGCTCTCGCCACTTACCGCCCTGTACACGTCATGTACCTCGGCAACCTTCAAGCGGAAGCCGGGCGAGGGAGTCGGCCACGACCTGACTAACCGAACAAGTCTCTAGTCCAGGTTTATCGCCTATTCGGGTTCCATCCGCAAGGAGATCCGGCCGGGGTGTCGCTCACGGCCCCAAACGATGTGTGCAGGGTTCCCAAGCCCACCAACCGGGTGCCACTTGGTACACCGTGCCACTGTGCCTAGTCTGTCCCAAGCCCACCTGTACCGGGTGCCACTTGGTAGACTACTAACACTACCTACAAACACCAGAAACTAGTTGCAACTCCTGGACAGAGATCATGTTGATTAATAAGTCGAGAGAGCTGGAGCTACCGGAACCCAATGTGTGGTAGTAACTGATCATGGATCACAAACACAGAACTCAGTTCCTGAGGACGGCTGCAATGAGACAACCCACCATGTACTCCTACATGGCCTCTCACCGCTACCTTTACCAAATCGTGTTCACACACTTAGCTCACACACAGTAGGACATGTTCACACGCCTCTGATTCATCCCCGATGAATCAGACCTGACTCAACTCTAAGCAGTAGCAGGCATGACAAACAAGCATGAATGAGTAGGCACATCAGGGCTCAAACAACTCCTACTCATGCTAGTGGGTTTCATCTATTTACTGTGGCAATGACAGGTCATGCAAAGGATAAAGGGGTTCAGCTACCGCAGCAAGTATCAAATATGTCGTTGTTGTCCTAATGCAGTAAAAGAGAGCAGGAGCGAGAGAGTGGGATTTTATCGGAATGAACAAGGGGGTTTTGCTTGCCTGGCACTTCTGAAGATAACATTGAGTCTTCATCAGTGTCAACGATCACATCATCGGTATCACGTCTATCGAGAGGGGACAAATACCGGCAACACAGAAGGGAACACAATCAATGCAATGCACAATATGATGCATGATCATGACATGGCAAAATGAATGTGTTTTGGGCTAATGCAACTAGCAACAGATTAAATGAAGTTGGTTTGAATACAAGATTCAAATTCAAACTCCATATGTGATTATTCAAATGCCATTTAATTGATTTGTGCTAAACAGCAGCTATAAGTTGTTCTAACATGCATGAAAATGGTACAGATGGATTCCTTGAATTTTTCTGATAATTTTTCATATATAAATTATTTAATTTGGAGTTACGGTTAATTTTCTATGATTTATTGAAGTTTTAGCATTTTCTGGAATTTCCTGATTATTATAAAATAAATTAAATTCCAGAAAAGGAATATGGCGTCAGCATGACCTCACCCTGACGTCATCAGGTCAACAGGGCGGTCCAGGTCAAACCTGACGTGTGGGGTCCACACGTCAGTGACACGGGTTAAACAGGGGGGGTTTAGTTTAGTTTAATTAAAGATTAGGGCACTAGGGCCCACATGTCAGTGTCAGCAGGGGGTAATTAGTTTAACTAATCCGATTAGTGCTAATCCTAATTTAGTTAGTGGCCAGAGGCCCACACGTCAGTGACCCAGGGTCAAACTGGGCCCAGCAAGTCAACTGTCAACGGGGTCAACCCCACCGGCGACTTGACGCCGGCGAGGCCAACCGCGGCGGCGAGCCTCGGGTTTGCATCTCCGGCGACCAAACGGCCGGCGGAGGGCATCTACGTGACGCTGGTGGACTCGCGCGTCGAGTGGTGCAGGCGTTGGGTGCGGGGGTGGCCGGAGTTGTCGCCGGCGTCGACCTTGGCGGTCGCCGGAGCTCGGGGAGGTCGGGGTTGGCGCTAGGGGGCACGGCAGGTCGCACGGGTGGGCGCGCTCGGCTCCTGGAAGGGTGCTGAGCACGTTGCCGTGCTCGGGAGTTAGCTACGGTGGCTCTAGCACCGTCTGCGTCATCGCCGGCGGCGAGGAACGGTCGGCTCCGACAGCCAGGGTGGTTAGAGGGCGCGGACGGGCACGGAGAGAGAGGGGAAATGGACAGGGGCTCACGGTGAGTTCGAAGAGAAGGTCGGCGTGCTCGGGGAGGCGGTGGAGACGGCGAATCAACGGCGGCGGTGGTCGGAGCCCGAGGTGGAAGACGACGGCGATGGCGATGTTCCGGGCCCTCCCGGCTTGCGTGGCTCATCGAAGATGAAGAAGACAACGTGGCGGAGCTTCTGGGCGCGTCGGGTTTGCGTGGGGTGGCCGGTGTCCGCGAGGGAGCTCGTCGGTGGCGGCGGCTCCGTTCGGTCGCGGGAGGGAGAGAGAGCAGAGGGGGAATAGGGACGGAGGGAGAGCGAGAGGGGTTCCAGGGAGAGTGAGAGAGAGGCCAGGGTGTCGTGGCGTCTCCAGGCGCATCGAGGAGGGAGGCAACCAGGCAGGAGGTGGCCAAGCGCGACGGCGGTGCTCGCCACCGAGCTGCTTCGTGCGCTGGCACGGGAAGAAGACAGGAGAAGGGGGGGCCAGGTGGGCTGGGCCGCGCAGGTGGGCTGCACAGTGTTGGGCTATGGGTGGCTGCCAGGTAAGCTGAGGTAAGTTCTGTCTCTGCTTTTATTTATTGTCCTTCTGTTTTGTTTTATTTAATTTATTTTGCCACTGTTTTGAATTTAAAATAATTCAAACAATGCCAAAAACTCCTCTGAATATCTTATATTGCTAGATGGACTTTTCCAAAAGCTTATAAAAATATTTCAGGGGTATTTGAAATTATATTCTAATTATATGAATATAATTCAAATTCAAATAGCTAATGAATTAAATCCAAAGTCCCAAAAATAAATCCTTAAAAAATGTTCAATATTTTGGTTGGGACCAGAACCCTTACCAAAAATTATCAAACATTTAAGAAGAGCATTTTGGAGCAATGAATGAGATTTCTAGGGTTTTTGCCCCTCTTTTATTTAGGGTTTTTGAGGCTTCCAAAATTCCTCAGTTCAAGTTTCAAAAATTTAAACATGATGCACAGATGGAAGCAAGCACAGGACAGGTCAGAGCTAGGGATGTGACATCAAGCACAAGAACACCCCCCCTCCTGAGGTTGTTCTCCCACTGTACTTGTTCATCCTCAGCCCCCCGAGGTCAATCCACCACAAAGCAGGAGTAGTGTTTTACACCGCAAGGTGGCCCAAACCTGGGTAAACTTCAGTGTCTCTTTTCCATTCAGTTCATCAAGCTAGGTTGTGAGATTAGCGAGCAATCAGACTAGAGAGGACAAGTTCTTCGCATGCACTCCAGAGTTCGAAACTCTCAAGGGTCTACGGAACCCGAAATCCGGCAGAATGTTCAAAAGACCTTGGAAACATAAGAAGGTTAATTAGTAAAGGGAAACTGGCTAACCTGCATGCATGTGGATGAAACAATTATAATTACGGTGGAAGACAAACTTATCGAAACCATAAGGATTCCATGCAAAAACAGTGCCATGAGTGGTGGCAGCAAACACAAGACCCTCGTATTGAATTGCATCACAGTTCTCATCCATGTACAAAAATTGATTTTTGAGAAATATCCATCGAGGTGTGGAAGTAAGGAGAGCAACAAGCTTGTCGAAGATAGCAACAACTTCATAGTTCTTGTAATCCCAAGAGCAGTTGCAAACTTGACAAATTGCTATCTTCCGTAGACGACAGTCACCATGATCGTATTTTGTTGGATTTCGGGTTCCGGCGGACCCTTGAGGTTCGAACACTGGGGTGCACGCGGAGATCTCTCCCCTACCGATCTACGTCCAATCTCCTCGCGTGATCTAAGCTAGAAACAACGAACAACACAAGGGGCACGAGGTTTATACTGGTTCGGGCCACTGTTGTGGTGTAATACCCTACTCCAGTGTGTGGTGTGGTGGATTGCCTCAGGGGCTGATGATGAACAGTACAAGGGAAGAATAGCCTCGCAAGAGGTGTTCTTGAGCTGGTGCGATGAACTGCTAGGGTGAGTTCAGTCGACTCTCTCTCTCTCTCTCTCTCTCTGCTAGTGCTCTACCAGATTTCTAGATGTCTCTCTTTCATCCCACCTGGGTGTCTCCTTCCTTCTCGATCCCTCTCTACTTTGTGGTGGCTAGCTCTATTTATAGAGGCCCTGGGCCTCTCCCCAAATAATGAGCGGGAAGGGCGCCAACAATTGGCCATTTTGAAGGGGAACATCTAGTACAAGTTATCCTGACCAAAGGTGGTCTTCGGCTGCCAAAAGCTCTAGTGATGACGCCGTCTTGGGCTCCACGATGACCTCCGTCCTGCCGCTCTGCTGGTCTTGGTCTCGTTGCACCGGAATGGTAACCTTTGCCCGATGCCTTAGCATGTGCTTTCCCCCTTTGCACCAAAGGGGAAACAAGGACACTGCACAGGCCGACGCTCGCCTGGTCTCGATCGTCATGGCTTGCGTCACGGCTTCCTCGTGAGGTACCCCCGCCTTGATCTCTCCGCCTCCTCGCGAGCCTGCCTAACGAGGCTGCCTCTGAGGAAGCTTCCTGTCATCCGCCCCGCGAGGCTTGGCCCCTCGCGAGGGTCTTGAGCTTGAGCTGAAGAAGATGGGCCGCACTGGGCCCCCACTTGAGCCACGCCGCAGGCAGGCAAGTCTGGGGACCCCCGTTCCCGGAACGCCGATAGTAGCCCTCGGGCCCAAGGCGCGCCTGGGCTTGGCCTAGCAGGGAAGCGAAGGGGCAAGCGTGAAGGGGCAAGCGCGAAGCGCCGCTGGCCCTAACAGCCTGCGGCCTTGGGCGCCGCGTGGCAATTGATTGGACGTGGGCATCTACGCTTCCCACGACGCTTCGGCAACTGTTCGTCTGACAAAAGAGGTGCCTGGGCCAGACTTACTTGCTTTGTTCTCGTTCGCCTCGCCCCAGATCCCCTTTCTCGCTCTCCTCCTTCTTGCTTCCGAAATCCTCCAGATCTGTCTCAATCCTTCTCGCCCGGCACGCCATGGCGCCCTGCAAGTCCCCGACCGAGGCCTGGTACTCGCCGGCCCTGGATTCCCCGAACCTGCCGGAGAAGAACCTCGCCCTCACGCGCCTGATTACGGTGGCGCAGGGCAGCAAGGGGGCGACTGTGCTCAAGGCTGGCTCCGACTAGCCTGAAGGCAGGGGGAGCACCTCTCTTTGTGAGCGCCATCGTCGCCGGTCTGGTGCCTCCTTTCTCTGAGTTCTTCTTTGCTGTTCTCCGCCAGTACAACTTGCAGGCTCTGCATCTCCACACCAACTATGTTCTCCTCCTGCGATTTTTTCTTACTACTGTGAGGCTCATGTCAGGGTAAAGCCCTCGGTGGCCTTGTTGCATCACTATTTTTCCCTCCGAGTTTCTGGTGGCCATGTCTCCACATGTGCGAGCTTCATCGCATACTCCCATTCCAATGCCATCTTGAAGCCTGGGAAGAGAATCGAAGGCTTCCGGAGCAAGTGGGTCATGGTGGACGTCGGGCGCCTCCACCCCTGTCTGGTGTTGCCTATGGGGCAGCCCAAGGCTGTCGATGCGTGGTCACGCGCGGAGCTCGTTGATCCCCGTGCGAGGGCGGTACTGAAGAGGATGAACGCGGACTTGAGGCCGAGCAACTTGGGGACGGCGAAGCTGACTGGAGCCACGCTCCTGAGGGAGTTCTTAGAGCACCGGGTGGCTCCACTCCAGGAGCACTCGCTCCCGTTGTGGAGGCTTGGGGAAGCGGACGCCGCCTTGCGCCTAAGCTCTGAGGCCCTGACCGATGAGAATCTGGTCGTGGCCCTCCATTCCTTGGTTGGGGGAGACGTGGCGAAGCCGGTGGGCGCCCCCGTCCCCCTGTTCCTTCGCGACGACTGGGAGCAGGTGGTGAACGCCATGCCTACCTTTAATGGCGATGGGCTGGTGCTCGCGGAAGCTCCAGAGGGTCTTGCGGCGCTGGCGATGGTGAACGTGTCCTCCGACAGCTCCAACGAGAGCGAGGGGGAAGAAGAGGCGGAGGAAGAAGAATCCAACTCTGAGGCGACTGGCGAGGAGTCGAGGGAGTCTTTCCCTCGGCGCAGGTCCCAGGTCCTCCGCTCCATGCCGGACGAAGATGAGGCCGGCGCCAGGCGAGGAGGGGAGGACTCTTCCTTGGTCGCGAGAAGGGCAGGTCGGGGCTGGTTCCCCCAGGATCTGCTCTGGTCCCTGAGAGATTCGAGGCCAGCTCCACTCCTCCTGACGTGCCTTCTGCTTCCGGGCCTCCCGAGGCTGACCCCAGCTGCAGGCTCTCGGGCTTCAAGTTCGGCCGAAGGTTGCTTGGGTCCGCAAGCAAAGACCAGTAAGTGCTCGATTCGTGCTTTGCTTGGTTTCTGCCATCGAGGCTTGACGTCCATATTCTTTTGTCAGGCTGGTGCCTGCGGCGAAGAGGTTGAAAAGAGCTTCTGCAGCCCCGCTTGGGGCGAGTCCACCTGCTGGGATGGCGCCTTCGTCCACTTAGGGGAAAGACGGCGCGACTCACGCCTCCCCTTCCCGGTCGTCCTCGTGAGGCCGACTGGGACGCCTTGGCGAGGAGTCAGCCCCCGTTGCCCCGCTGACCCTGGAGTCGACTGCGCTCGATGCTACAGCCGGGGCAGCCAAGGCCCAGGGGGTTCCTTCCTGCCAAGCCGTGATCACGCGGCCATCTTCTTTGCCCGCTCCGCCGGTTCCTGCTTCTTCTGCTTCCTCTGCTGCCGTCTTCGACCAGGTCGCTAGCGAGCTGAGCCAGCTGCGGGAGGATCTTCTAAGCGTGGACCCTCGCCTAGTGGCCAGGCGCCTGGAGTTGGCTTCTGGCTGGGCCCGTTCCGCTGCCTCCGTCCGAGCAGCACTGACCCAGGCCGTGGCGGCCTCCGAGGGGGAGAAGCAGACCGCCAACCAAGCCAAGGCCGCTCGCGACGCTGCCCTGGGCGATGCTGAGGCTGCCAAGGCTCGCAGCGAGGCGCTGGAGACCAAGCTGCAAGGCCCGCGCGACGAGCTCGCCAAGGAGGTCCACGGCCGCCAGGAGAAAGAGAAGGAGATGAAGGCTCGGGAGGCTGCCGTCAAGGACCAGGACGTCAAGCTTGATGACCGTCACGGCCGGTTGGAGACGCTGGAGCGGTCGCTGAAGGCGGAGAGGACCGAGCTAGACGCCAAGGCGAAGGTCCTGGCGGAGGATCGGGTGGCCTTCGTGAAGATGGAGAAGAGGGCTCGTGCCGCGCTGAAGACGCTTTACGAGAGCGGCTTGGAGGAGCCGCTGGCCAGTGCGGAGGACGGCCCTGCCGAGCTGCTTCCCTTCCTGGTCTGTGTGCTTGAAGATATCGTAGACGGCCTTGGCGTGTGCCCTATCTTCTGCGGCGCTAACGCATGCCCTCAGCCATGTCTACTTGCGCGACCTCGACGTCGACTTTGATAGCCTGCTTGAACCCGTGAGCGGCGACCTTGCCGCCGCTGCCGCTGAGGCCGAGAAAGGCCGAGACGAAGCTTTGCTGGGGAGGTTCCGTGCCTTCAGCGTCTTGCCCGGGCGCGGTGCCGCCAGCTCCACGGCCCTGGGAGGCGGAGTTGTCCAGCGTGACTCCACCACAGGTGGCGGCGCCACTGAAGAGTGATCCCTTCGTGTCTTTTGTCCTGTTTTTATTCCTGCAACATGCACCATCCCTCGCAGAGGCGTTTAAACTTGTGTTTGGCATCGTGAAACAATCTATGGCTTGTAATATTTGCTTTGAATTTCATAGAATTTGCATTTTCTCCTCTACTTGCTCGTGCTCTACGTCGGCAGGGCCTGGCCCCGCGCATACCTCAGCAGCGTTAGCCCCGACCAGAAACCAGGACGGGACTAAGGAGTGAGGGGCTACGTGGCAAGTTAGGCTCCTGAGTCACGATGCTCAGGAGTCCCCCTTGACGCACAAGCAGCAAGTAGGAAAGGGGGGAACAAGGAGTGGATTGATCGTTCTGCGTCGGTAGGGCCCGGCCCCGCGCATACCTCACCCAGCGTTAGCCCCGACCGGAAACCAGGACGGGACTAAGGAGTGAGGGGCTACGGGGCAAGTTAGGCTTCTGAGTCGCGATGCTCAGGAGTCCCCCTTGACGTTCAAACGGGTTTCCATACCTTGGCTCCGCTCGGGGAGGGGCGCGTGACGACCAGGTCCGAGGGATCTGGCTGGGTGGCGTGCGCTTGGGCAAGACCCGGGCGTAGCCCCCGTGTCCAGCCCCCTCACGCGGCGCTCCCGAGGGGAGGCATTGCGATGGTGCCGGACACTGAGCTCTGGGCTCCCTGAGGTTGGTACGGCCGTAGGCCGCCCTCAGTTGTTTATCACCAGCGCGGAGCATAGCGCTTTCGTATGTGTATGGCATAGCCGCTCCTCGGCAGTGTCATCAGCCAGCGCGGAGCATGGTGCTTCCACTGGTATGTTGGAGGGGGCTCCCCTCCGGGAGGAGCCCCCGGAGCGTGTACAGCCCCGCCCTGACACGTGGCCGGCATGGTAGGGCTAGGAGAGGTGTATCTGGCCACTCGTGAGCTAGGGCGGGACTCACGAGGCCCTACCTCGAGGCGGGTTGTGCCTGGCTCTGGGCCTTTTATCGATGGTGTGTTCCTCCATGGTGGTTAGAATGCAAATGCTCTACATCCTCAGGTCCCAGCCCTCGAGCTAGCTCGGCTGCTGCTGGTATGACAGGTCGCGATGCCGTGGGTCAAGGCTAGGGGGTGAGGGCTAGAGAGCCAGTAGGAGCCCATGAGTCATGATGCTCAGGTACCCCCTTTTAACGTGCAAGCTCTTTGCATGAAAGCGGAGAAGTCCGCGATAAGCAGTAGATGACAATTAAGCACGAAAGAGCAAATTCATTTTAAGTAAACGCAAGAAAAGCAAACACCGCAGGGCCAGGCAAGAGCAGCTCGGGGATGATGCAGCCCGAGGGGCGCCCCCAACAAGGTATGTAAAGAGCATAAGCAAAATGGATACATGCCGCAGGGATGGACCCACGCGGCCTGGGAATTATGCGGCCCTGTGGGCGCTCCCAGCTAAAAACAGAACTTAGAAAGATGTCACCTGGTGCCGTTGAAGATGAAGTGATGCTGAAGAAGTGGACGATGCGTGATGATGACATCAACCCTCATGAGCCCCCAGGCCCAGGGGCCTCGGGAGGCTCCTAAGGTGCAGGTGGGTCTCCGAGGGCCAGCTCCATCTCCACCAGGACCGCACAATGCCTAACCTCCTGAGCCTCCAGAATGCTCCTCAGCAGGCGCTGACGAGCGTCGACCGCGTTCGGCAGGCCGAAAGGCATGTGAATGTAGCTGTGAGGTGGACCCTCGCAACGCACTGCGCGCGAAGGCCAGAGGCGCTCCAGAGACGCGGCTCGGTTGAGCCTTGGCACGTCGATGCAGACGCGCAGCCCACCATCCTCGCCTGGATGTGGGGCCACGGTGGGTAAGCGGCGGCTGCCGCGCATGACTCTTGACTCCTGCAGCTCCTGGGTGTTTCTTGCGATGAACTCCTGTGGGTTTGGTCTTCCTTGCCTTGAACCTTCCGGAGGGAAACATGCCTGGAAGCACCCCTCCAAGTGGTGCCTGAGCGCCTCCCTCGTGACCCCGGCAAGGTCGGTGGCTCTCCAAGAAAGAGCCCCCAAGCCCTGCCTGAGGAGGGCGCCGGGTGCGCCTTCCTATGCGAGAGAGGGTGGCGCTCCCTGATTGGGCGCAGATCCTGACCCAACACCTCCGGAGGCGCCTGCCTCCTGACGGCTTGGGCCAGGCGAAACCTTCTTCTTCTTAAGGGTCGCCTCGGGAAGTCTTCTGTTTCTGTGGTCCGGGTCTTCGATTGCTGCGGCTTGGAACACGCGCTCAAGTGAACACACTGCGTCCCTTTCTTCACAGGGTACGGTGATGACTCCACCGCTTCCTGGCATCTTGAGGACATTGTATCCATGGTGAGTCACTGCCATGAACTTGGTCAGGGCTGGGTACCCGAGGATGGCGTCGTAAGGCAGACGGATGTGGGCGACGTCGAATTTGATGAGCTCGGGGCGGTAGTTGTTGCGCTGCCCGAAGGTGACTGGAAGGCGAACCTGCCCTCTTGGAACAGTGGAACCATCAGTGACTCCTGAGAATGGCTTTGTTAGCTGAAGCTGATCGTACGGCACTTGGAGATTGTTGAACGTCTCGATGGACAGGACGTTGAGTCCTGCTCCGCCGTCAATGAGGGTCTTGGTGACCTGCATGTTGCTGATGACTGGGGAGCAAAGCATCGGGAGGACCCCAGCCGTTGCCGTGCACTTGAGATGATCCGCTGAGCTGAACGTGATAGCGAACGCGGACCACCTGAGAGGGCGCGTGGCCTCAAGCTTGGGGAGGATTGCATTCACCTCGCGAGCAAACTGCTTGAAGATGCGCTGTGAGGCTGGGGCCTACGCGCCACCCAAGATGCAAGCGATTGCGCGCGGCTCCTGGAAGCCCCCAGCTCCCTCGTCTTGATGTTGGTCTTCTTTCCACCTTGGCGGTGGCGGCAAAGGAGGAAGGCCTATGTTGCCGTGCGGGCGGTCCTCACGAGGCTGACCTCTCTAGCCTCCCTCGCGAGGCTGGTCCTCCCAGTGATCCTCGCGAGGTCGGTCACGCCACCGTTGGCGAGGGCCACGTCTTGATCGTCATGACTTGCGTCACGGGTTCCTCGCGAGGTACCCCCGCCTTGATCTCTCCGCCTCCTCGCGAGCCTGCCTGACGAGGCTGCCTCTGAGGAAGCTTCCTGTCATCCGCCCCACGAGGCTTGGCCCCTCGCGAGGGTCTTGAGCTTGAGTTGATGAAGATGGGTCGCGCTGGGCCCCCACTTGAGTCACGCCGCAGGACGCAGGTAGGCAAGTCTGGGGACCCCCGTTCCCAGGACGCCGATATATTTGAACATATGTAGATCATCTGTGTGCTCAACCTCAGGGCAGTCTGTGATTTTTGGAAGTGGAACCCGGTGATGAGTGTGCACATTCACAAGTTCCCACTCACAGTTATACCCAATATAAACAACCCAATCTCCATTTGCGCATGCCCAAGCCTTACCCTCAAGCGATGGCATCTTAACATCACATGTATCATTATCAAGCGTCATCAACTTGCACGAGGCAACGCTTCTGTCATCGCCACGCCGGCGACCAGCGTCTTGGTGAAGAACATGGGGAGATCAAACCACTCCTGAACCCTTGGGTTATTTGCAATGATGTTATTTGTTGAGTCGAGAATGGACTTGAACGAACCTGCCGTGCTAGCCGAGGTGATGACGTCGCACCGATCAATGAGTCCTCCACCATGTCATCTTTCAGATCGGGGCAAGAATAACGGGGACGTTTCTGGCCTATTCCCTCCATGGAGAAGACGATCGAACAATGGCGGAAGGAAGGGTGAAGGAAAATGGAGGGAGGAAGAGCGTGCGACAGTAGTTCTAAATCGAGAGGGAAGGGCGAAGAGGCGGTGGACGGCTGCCACGATACAAGAAGAGGCAAGTGGGGAGCGAATGGTTGCCACGGAGGTCACACACTGACGACAAGGCCGAGTGAACCGCATGCCGTATATCGCACACACCTTGATCTGGCTGACCGTTTCTTTTGTGTTGCCTAATCACAAACATTTCATCCAAGTGAACCGTATGTTGTATATCGCACACACCTTCATCTGGCTGCCCGTTTCTTCCGTTCCTCCTCATCGCAAACAGTTGATTGAACAAAACCGTATGCCCTGCATCGCACATGCAACTAAAATACGAACCATGTTTGATGCATTCGTCATCGCAAACGTTTCGCACCTTTTTTGACGGGTTTTTTACACCATCGTTTGTGATTATTGCATCGCACACAGTTTCGTCGAAGGGTCTCTGATCGTAGTGTCGCGTTAGCAGCATCCTGCAGTAGTGATTCATGAAAACACAATAGGTTTAGATCTGAAATCATGGCACTCGGTCTATAGTGACAAGCATTAAGCATAGCAAAGTTATAACAACATCAATCTCATAACATAGTGGATACTAGGGATCAAACCCTAACAAAACTAACTTGATTACATGATAAATCTCATCCAACCCATCACCGTCCATCAAGCCTACGAAGGAATTACTCACTCCCGGCGGTGAGCATCATGGAATTGGCGATAGAGGAAGGTTGGTGATGATGATGATGGCGACGGATTCCACCCTCTGGAGCCCCGAATGGGCTCGAGATCAGCCCTCCCGATGAAGAACAAGAGGTGATGGTGGCTCCGCATCATAAACACGATGAATCCTTTTCTCTGATTTTTTTTTCTCCGTGAATAGGTATATATGGAGTTGGAATTAGGTTTGTCGAAGCTCAGGGGTTGCACAAGCCTAGGGGGTAGGCACACCCCCTGGGCTTGTGGCCCATGGGTTGCCCCCCTCTGGTATCTTTTTCTGCCAATATAGTTTATATATTCCAGAAATATTCTCCGTAAATTTTCATGTCAATCCGAGAACTTTTATTTCTGCACAAAAATAACACCATGGCAATTCTACTGAAAAGAGCGTCAGTCCGGGTTAGTTCCATTCAAATCATGCAAATTAGAGTCCAGAACAAGGGCCAAAGAGTTTGGAAAAGTAGATACGATGGAGTCGTATCACACATGGCTTATGTCAATACTTCAGCTTTCTCTTTGTTGCTTCTCACCATTTTAACTTCTTCAACCGGGTTAGGCTCCGGTTTACCTGCAAACTTAGCCACAATTAGTGTTTCGCTCTCTGCTGTTTTAGCTATATGTGCCTCCATATTCTTAGATCTTCCTTCGAGTACCTACCCACCATTTGTTAGTCCAACAACCTTAATGGTCAATTGACAAAGTAAGTTCTCATGATTCTTCAAGATATTCTTGAAATTTTCATTCTACTCTGTCTGACTAGCAATAAAACTTTTAAGAGTTTCTTCAAGAGTATTTCTATTGCTAGGATTAGCTCCATGAAAATTATTTGATGCTCCTCCATTGATAGGGTATGGAAGTCTAGGAGGATATCCACTATTTTTCCAATTAGGATTGTAGTTATTACTAGCGATAAAATTCGCATAAGTAGTTTATTCATTAGTGATGACATTTAGGTTTACCTCTTCTTTACCTTTTATCACGGAGATAAGATCTTCAATCTTGGTTGTCAAGTCTGTGTTACTTTCTTCCATGGCACTCACCCTTTTGGTGGTGGTTCTTTCGACATGCCATTGGGCATGATTCTCTTGCATATCATCAAGTAGTTTCTTGACATCTTCAATGGGTTTTCCCATGATTGTTCCTCCTCTAGCTATATCAAGCATAGTATTTGGCATATTATTCAACCCATTATAAAACATATGAAGGATTAACCATTCTTCCGTTCTGTGATTGGGAGAGTTTCTTATGGCTTCCTTCATTCTATCCCACGCAAGCGCTAGTGGCTCACGTTCCTCCTGCTTGAAGCTTGTAATCTGAGAATGTAATTGCATAATCTTAGAAAGTGGACAAAACTTAGATAAAAAATTACTGCAACAATCAGCCCAAGAAGTAATACTGCCCTTAGGTAGTGCAAGAAGCCATTCCTTAGCTTTTCCTCCCAAAGATAAAGGAAATAGACACAATTTCAGTCTGTTGGGATCATAATCCTTTATGTGTGTCATCATGTTGCACAATTCAGTGAAATTGTGTAAGTGCATACCAACATCCTTAGAAGCAGAGACTCCAAATTGGTCATGTTGAACCATGGAAACTAGGTTCGGTTTAATCTCATACTCAGCTGCTGCTACCTCGGGTTGTGCTATAGGTTCACGCATGAAGTTGTTGCTGGGAGTACCGAAGCTCCCAAGATTACGAACCATGGTAATCTTTTTGGTTTTTCAACTCACAAGACTTACAACAAAAATAAAACTTAAACTAAAAACAGAGAAGTAAAAACAAAAGCTGAAAATCAACTTTAACAAAAACTCTAAACACAAAGATTGGGAATACAAAACTCCTCCCTGGAACGATGCCAGAAAAAGGGCTTGATACCTCCTTCTATTGATCCTGTATTGGAACGAAAAAGGGTATCCCGCACCTATTTCCCCAGAGGTGACCCCAGCTTATTGAACCCACGAGAGGAAGATTCCCTTGAAGCAATGGTCTCTATCAAGCTTTTGTTAAAGTGTTAAATTCAGCTTTGATCGGATCAAAAAGCAAATACTAATTCAACACTTACAACAAAAAGTGGTGTGTGTATGAGTTCTTATGATTACAACCTTGTATTTGCACTCGGATCAAATAATATATTAATTTGTGCGCTGGAAGTAACCAATCGATATGTGCTTGTCACAGATCGAAGTGCGGGATGTGTCCAAATAACTTCTTGACCGACACGAGTCCTCCATCAAGAATCAGTTGTCCTACCTCAGGCCCTATCTATCGCGCGGGGTTGCCTCAATAATTACGATAATAAAACCAGACAAGATCTTTGGCCGTTTAATGACTACACCTCATTTATCCCCAAGGATATGATCCATATTAGCCTACTGAACCTTACTGTCATAGGGGTTCAGTATAGCACTTCATGGCCTACTTGCTCCTAGCCTCACTGGTGCTCGATCTCCATGATCCTAGGTACCTGCAGGGATGAAGATCATGGACAAGACAAGAAACATCTTCACAGAACAATTTTATTTCAAACATATGGGACGTTATGTCAAAGTCTTCCAGTGACCCTTGATACATCCCAAACGTATATACTTTTCCAAACACATTTGCTCTTGTTTTGGACTCTAATTTGCATGATTTGAATGGAACAAACCCGGGCTGACGTTGTTTTCAGTAGAATTGCCATGGTGTTTTTTTTGTGCAGAAATAAAAGTTCTTGGATTAAGCTAAAAATTTACGGAGAATTATTTCAGAATATATAAAAAATGCTAGAAGAAGAAACTCACCAGAGGAGGGCCACCAGAGCGCCGCAAGCCCAGCTCCCCCCGGGGCGCGCCCTTCAGGTTTGTGGGCCCCTGGCAGCCTCCGCAACCCTAACTCCAACTCCATAAGTACCTACTCCCTCTCTCCGGAAAAGCTTGTCCCAAGCTTGTTCCTCAAATGGATGTATCTAGCACTAACTTTTTCGGTAGGAGGGAGTATTTGCCAACAAAAGATTTAGGGAGAAGGAACCATTGCGTTTTATGATACGAAGCCTGAAGGAAATATGCCCTGGAGGAAATAATAAAGTTCTTATTTTATATTTCCTCATTCATGATAAAGATTTATTATTCATGCTAGAATTGTATTGACTGGAAACTTAAATACATGTATGAATACATAACAAATATCGCGTCCTTAGTATGCCTCTACTAGACTAGCTCGTTGATCAAAGATGGTTAAAGTTTCCTGACCATGTACATGTGTTGTCATTTGATAACGGGATCACATCATTAGGAGAATGATGTGATGGACAAGACCCATCCGTTAGCTTAGCATAACGCTCGTTCAGTTTTATGACTATTGCTTTCTTCATGTCAAATACATATTCCTTCAACTATGAGATTATGCAACTCCCGGATACCGGAGGAATACCTTGTGTGCTATCAAACATCACAACATAACTGGGTGATCATAAATATGCTCTACATGTATCTCCCAAGGTGTTTGTTGAGTTGGCACAAATCGAGATTACGATTTGTCACTCCAAGTATAGGAGAGGTATGTCTGGGCCCTCTCGGTAATACACAACATAAGCTTGCAAGCAAATGGCAAAGGAGTTAGTCACTAGGTGATGTATTATGGAACGAGTAAACAGACTTGCCGGTAATGATATTGAAATAGGTATGAAGATACAGACGATCGAATGTCGGGCAAGTAACATACCGATGGACAAAGGGAATTACGTATTGATAACCCACAAGTAGGGGCTCACAATAGTTTTCGAGGGTAGAGTATTCAACCCAAATTTATTGATTCGACACAAGGGGAGACAAAGAATATTCTCAAGTATTAGCAGCTGAGTTGTCAATTCAACCACACCTAGAAACTTAATATCTGTAGCAAAGTGTTTAGTAGCAAAGTAATATGATAGTAGTGGTAACGGTAACAAAAGGTAACAACAGTAAAAGTAATGTTTTTGGTATTTTGTAGTGATGAGAGCAATAGCAACGGGAAAGTAAATAAGCGAAGAACAATATATGAAAAGCTCATAGGCAATGGATCAGTGATGGAGAATTATGCCGGATGCGGTTCATCATGTAACAGTCATAACCTAGGGTGACACAGAACTAGCTCCAGTTCATTGATATAATGTAGGCATGTATTCCGAATATAGTCATACGTGCTTATGGAAAAGAACTTGCATGACATATTCTGTCCTACCCTCCCGTGGTAGAGGGGTCCTTACGGAAACTAAGGGATATGAAGGCCTCCTTTTAATAG
This sequence comes from Triticum aestivum, assembly GCF_018294505.1. Classification (NCBI taxonomy): domain Eukaryota; kingdom Viridiplantae; phylum Streptophyta; class Magnoliopsida; order Poales; family Poaceae; genus Triticum; species Triticum aestivum. The sequence goes on along the minus strand of NC_057806.1, from coordinate 284,990,088 downwards.
AGAACCGGAACAAAGCATTAACACATAGTGAATACATGAACTCCTCAAACTACGGTCATCACCGGTAAGTATCCTGATTATTGTCACTTCGGGGTTAACGGATCATAACACATAATAGGTGACTATATACTTGCAATATAGGATCAAGAACACTCATATATTGATGAAAATATAATAGGTTCAGATCTGAAATCATGGCACTCGGGCCCTAGTGATAGGCATTAAGCATAGCAAAGTCATAGCAACATAAATCTCAGAACATAGTGGACACTAGGGATCAAACCCTAACAAAACTAACTCGATTACATGATAGATCCCATCCAACCCATCACCGTCCAACAAGCCTACGATGGAATTACTCACGCACGGTGGTGAGCATCATGAAATAGGTGATGGAGGATGGTTGATGATGACGATGGCGACGGATTCGCCTCTCCGGATCCCCGAACGGACTCCGGATCAGCCCTCCCGAGAGGTTTTAGGGCTTGGCTGCGGCTCCGTATTGTAAAACGCGATGATTTCTTCTCTCCGTTTTTCTCTCCCCGAAACTCAATATATGGAGGTGGAGTTGGAGTCGGTGAGGCAACAGGGGGCCCATGAGGTAGGGGGGCGTGCCCTAGAGGGGCAGGCGCGCCCACCACCCTCGTGGGGAGACGATGGGCCCCTGGCCTTCATCTTTGGGAGGTATTTTTCTTATGTTCTGAAAACTGGCTCCGTGTAGTTTCAGGTCATTCCGAGAACATTTGCTCCTGCACATAAATAACACCATGGTAATTCTGCTGAAAACAACGTCAGTCCGGGTTAGTTCCATTCAAATCATGCAAGTTAGAGTCCAAAACAAGGGCAAAAGTGTTTGGAAAAGTAGATACGTTGGAGACGTATCACGTATGTTGTCATAATGGTTCGACCGATAAAGATCTTCGTAGAATATGTAGGAGCCAATATGGGCATCCAGGTTGCACTATTGGTTATTGACCGGAGAGGTGTCTCGGTCATGTCTACATAGTTCTCGAACCCATAGGTCCGCACGCTTAACGTTCGATGACGATATAGTATTATATGAGTTATGTGATTTGGTGACCGAATGTTGTTCGGAGTCCCGGATGAGATCACAGACATGAGAGGAGTCTCAAAATGGCTGAGAGGTAAGTATGATATCTAGGACGATGGTACGATATTCGGACACCAGAAGTGTTTCGGGGGGTATTGGCTACTTATCGGGTCACTGGAAGGGGTTCCGGGCACCCCCGCCAAAAGATATGGGCCTTATGGGCTAAGAGGGGAAACACACCAGCCACAAGGGGCTGGTGTGCCCCCCGTAGCAGGCCGGCCTAAGGAGGTGAAGGAAAGGGGGAAGGGAAAGGAAAGTGTGGATTAGGATTCCTACTTCCTTCCCTCCCCCTCTTTCTTCCCCCCTTGGGAAAACATGGCACGTGGGCGCAGGGGAAGGTAGGGCCCCTACGGGGCCGGCGGCCAGCCCTAGGGCATGCCCTGGCCTCTCCGCTCCCCTCCCACCTATATATATGTGGGAGGGGCGCCTAGCACACACCAAATTAATTATGAGCCGTGTGCGACGCCCCCCTCCACCGTTTACACCCCGGTCATATTTTCATAGTGCTTAGGCGAAGCCCCGCGGAGATCACTTCACCGTCACCGTCACCACGCCATTGAGGTGACGGAACTCATCTACTACCTCGACGTCTTGCTGGATCAAGAAGGCGTGGGACGTCACCGAGCAGAACGTGTGCTGAACACGGAGGTGTCGTACGTTCGATACTAGATCAGTTGGATCGCGAAGAAAGTTTGACTGCATGAACCGCGTTGTGAAACAATTCTGCTTACGATCTACAAGGGTATGTAGACACGCTCTCCCCTCTTTCTATGCATCTCCATGGATAGGTCATTGCGTGTGCATAGATTTTTTTTGTTTTCCATGCATCGTTTCCCAACAGTGGCATCATGAGACAGGTCTATGCGTACATGATATGCATGAGTAGAACACAAAGAGTTGTGGGCGGTGATAGTCATACTGCTTACCACCAACGTCATATTTTGATTCGGTGGTATTGTGGGATGAAGCGGCCCGGACCAACATTACATGTCCACGCACATGAGACCGGTCCCACCGACTGACATGCAACTAGTTTTGCATAAAGGTGGCTGGCGGGTGTCTATTTCACCTACTTTAGTTGAATCAAATTTGACAATGACCGGTCCTTGAAGAAGGTTAAAACAACAAACTTGATGAATCACTGTTGTGGTTTTATGCTTAGGTAAGAACGTTTCTTGCTAGAAACCCGTAGCAGCCAAGTAAAACTTGCAACAACAAAGTAGAAGACGCCTAACATGTTTTTGCAGGGTATGTTGTGATGTGATATGGTCAAGACATGATGAGATATATGTTATTGTATGGGATGGTCATGTTTTGTAATATATCAGGCAACCGGTAGGAGCCTTATGGTTGTATCTTTATTGTATGAAATGCAAATGCCATGTAATTGCTTTACTTTATCACTATGAGTTAGCAATAGTTGTAGAAGCAATAGTTGGCATGATGACCATGATGCTATGATGGAGATAAGGTGTCGAGCCAGTGACGATGGAGATCATGACGATGCTTTGGATATGGAGATCAAAAGCACAAGATGATGATGGCCATATCATGTCACATATTTTGATTGCATGTGATGTTTATCTTATTTGCATCTTATTTTTCTTAGAATGACGGTAGCAATATAAGATGATCCCTTCACTAAATTTGAAGGTAAAAGTGTTCTCCTGGAGTATGCACTGTTGATACAGTTCGTCGTTTCGAGACACCACGTGATGATCGGGTGTGATAGACTCTACGGTCACATACAACAGGTGTAAGACAGTTTTACACATGCAGAATACTTGGGTTAAACTTGACGAGCCTAGCATGTACAGACATGGTCTCGGAACACTACAGACCAAAAGGTCGAACATGAATCATATAGTAGATATGATGAACATAGATATGTTCACCATTGATGACTACGCCATCTCACGTGATGATCGGACATGGGCTCGTTGACTTGGATCATGTATCACTTAGATGACTTGAGGGATGCCTATTTTAGTGGGAGTTCTTTAGTAATATGATTAATTGAACTTAATTTATCATGAACTTAGTCTTATAGTTTTGCATATCTATGTTGTAGATCAATGGCCCGAGCTACCGTTCCCCTGAGTTTTAATCCGTTCCTAGAGAAAGCTAAGTTGAAAGATGATGGTAGCAACTACACGGACTGAGTGCGTAATTTGAGGATTATCCTCATTGCTGCATAGAAGAATTATGTCCTTGATGCACCGCTAGGTGAAAGGCCTGCTGCGGGAGCTGAAGCTGATGTTATGAACGTCTGGCAAGCTCGATCTAATGACTACTCTATAGTTCAGTTTGCCATGCTTTACGGCTTGGAACTGGGACTTCAAAGACATTTTGAATGTCATGGAGCATATGAGATGTTCCAAGAGTTTAAGTTAATATTTCAAGCAAATGCTCGGGTTGAGAGATATGAAGTCTCCAACAAGTTATATAGCTGCAAGATGGATGAGAACAGTTCCGTTAGTGAACACATACTTAAAATGTCTGGGTATTATAATCACTTAACTCACCTGGGAGTTGATCTTCCGGTTGATTGTGTTATTGACAAAGTTCTTCAATCACTGCCACCATGCTACAAAGGCTTCGTGATGAACTATAATATGCAAGAAATGAACAAAACAATTCCCGAGCTCTTCGCGATGCTTAAGGACGCGGAGGTAGAAATCCAGAAGGAGCATCAAGTGTTGATGGTTAACAAGACCAATAGTTTCAAGAAAAAGGGCAAGGGAAATAAAGGTAACTTCAAGAAGAATGGCAAGCAAGTTGCCACTCCCGGGAAGCAGCCCAAAGATGGACCTAAGCCTGAAACTGAGTGCTTCTACTACAAAGGGACTGGTCACTGGAAGCGGAATTGACCCAAATACTAGGCAGATAAGAAGGATGGCAAAGTGAACAAAGGTATATTTGATATACATGTTATTTATGTGTACCTTACTAATGCTCGTAGTAGCGCCTGGGTATTTCATACTGGTTCGGTTGCTCATATTTGTAACTCAAAACAGAAGCTACGGATTAAACGAAGATTGGCTAAGGACGAGGTGACGATGGGCGTCGGGAATGGTTCCAATGTCGATGTGATCGTCGTCGGCACGCTACCTCTACATCTACCTTCGGGATTAGTTTTAGACCTAAATAATTTTTATTTGGTGCCAGCATTGAGCATGAACATTATATCTGGATCTTGTTTAGTGTGAGACGGTTATTCATTTAAATCAGAGAATAATGGTTGTTCTATTTATATGAGTAATATCTTTTATGGTCATGCACCTTGAAGAGTGGTCCATTCTTGTCGAATCTCGATAGTAGTGACACACATATTCATAATATTGGTGCCAAAAGATGCAAAGTTGATAATGATAGTGTAACATACTTGTGGCATTGCTGTTTCGGTCATATTGGTGTAAAGCGCACAAAGAAACCCCATGCTGATGGACTTTTGGAATCACTTGATTATGAATCATTTTATACTTGTGAACCATGCCTCATGGGCAAGATGACTAAAACTCCATTCTCCGAAACAATGGAGCGAGCCAATGACTTATTGAAATAATACATACCGATGTATGCGGTCTGATGAGTGTTGAGGCACACGACGGGTATCATTATTTTCTAACCTTCACAGATGATGTAAGTAGATATGGGTATATTTACTTAATGAAACACAAGTCTAAAACATTTGAAAGTTCAAAGAATTTTAGAGTGAAGTAGAGAATCACCGTAAAAAGAAAATAAATTTTCTATGATCTGATCATGGAGACGAATATTTGAGTTACGATTTTGGCCTTCATTTAAAACAATGCGGAATTGTTTCACAACTCACGCCACCTGGAACACCACAGCGTAATGGTGTGTCTGAATGTCGTAGTCATACTTTATTAGATATGGTGCGATCTATGATGTCTCTTACCTATTTACCATTATCATTTTTGGGTTATGCATCAGAGACAGCTACATTCATGTTAAATAGGGCACCGTCTAAATCCATTGAGACGACACCGTATGAACCATGGTTTGGAAAGAAACCTAAGTTGTCATTTCTTAAAGTTTGGGGTTGCGACACTTATGTCAAAAGGCTTCAGCCTGATAAGCTCAAGCCAAATCGAAGAAGTGCGTCTTCATAGGATACCCTAAGGAAACAATTGGGTACACCTCCTACCATAGATCTGAAGGCAAGATCTTTTTTGTCAAGAATGGAACCTTTCTAGAGAAGGAGTTTCTCTCGAAATGAGTGGGACAAAAGTATAACCTGATGAGGTAATGGAACCTTCTCTCAATTTGGAAAGTAGCACATCAGAGAAATTCGTTCCCGTGATGCATACACTACTAGACCTCGTAGGTCGAACAGAGCACATTCTGCACCAGAGTGGTACGATAATCCTGTCCTTGAAGTCATGTTACTAGACCATGGCGAACCTACGAACTATGAAGAAGCTATGATGAGCCCAGATTCCGGTAGATGGCTTGAGGCCAAGAAATATGAGATAGGATCCATGTATGAGAACAAAGTGTGTACTTTGGTGGACTTGCCCGATGATCATCAAGCCATTGAGAATAAATGGATCTTCAAGAAGAAGAAAGATGTCGATGGTCATGTCACCATCTACAAAGCTCGACGTGTCACAAAAGGTTTTTGACAAGTTCAAGGGGTTGACTATGATGAGACCTTCTCACCCGTAGCGATGCTTAAGTCAGTCTGAATCATGTTAGCAATTGGCATATTTTATAATTATGAAATTTGGCAAATGGACGTCAAAACTGCATTCCTTAATGGATTTCTTAAAGAAGAGTTGTATATGATGCAACCAACAGGTTTTGTCGATCCTAAAGGTGCTAACAAAGTGTGCAAGCTCCAGCGATCCATCTATGGACTGGTGCAAGCATCTCGGAGTTGGAATGTTTGCTTTGATGAGGTGATCAAAGCATACAATTTTATACAGACTTTTGGTAAAGCCTGTATTTTACAAGAAAGTGAGTGGGAGTTCTATAGCATTTCTTATATTATATGTGGATGACATATTGTTGATTGGAAATGATATAGAGTTTCTGGATAGCATAAAAGGATACTTGAATTTTTCAATGAAAGACCTCGGTGAAGCTTCCTATATATTGGGCATCAAGATCTATAGGGATAGATCTAGATGCTTGATAGGACTTTCACAAAGCACATACCTTGATAAAGTTTTGGAGAAGTTCAAAATGGATCAGTCAAAGAAAAGGTTCTTGCCTGTGCTACAAGGTGTGAAGTTGAGTTAGACTCAAACCCGACCACTGTAGAAGATAGAGAGAAAATGAAGGTCATTCCCTATGCCTTGGCCATAGGTTCTATCATGTATGCATTGTGTACCAGACCTGATATGTACCTTGCCATAAGTCTGGCAGGGAGGTACCAATGTAATCCAGGAGTGGATCACTGGACGAACATCCTGAAGTACCTAAAAAGGACCACGGATATGTTTCTCATTTATGGAGGTGACGAAGAGCTCGTCGTAAATGGTTACGTCGATGCTAGTGTTGACACTGATCTGGATGACTCTAAGTCACAAATCAGATACATGTTTATATTGAATGGTTGAGCTGTCAGTTGGTGCAGTTCCAAGCAGAGCGTCATGGCGGGATCTACGTGTGAAGCGAAATACATGGATGCTTTGGAAGCAGCAAATGAAGGAGTCTAGATGAAGGAGTTCATATCCGATCTAGGTGTAATACCTAGTGCATTGGGTCCAATGAAAATCTTTTCTGACAATACTGGAGCAATTGCCTTGGCAAAGGAATCCAAATTTCACAAGAGAACCAAAGACATTAAGAGACGCTTCAACTCCATTCGTGAACAAGTCAAGGAGGGAGACATAGAAATTTGCAAGATACATACAGATCTAAATGTAGAAGAACCATTTACTAAGCCTCTTCCACGAGCGAAACATGATTAGCACCAAGACTTCATGGGTGTTATTTTCATTACAATGTAATCCAGATTATTGACTCTAGTGCAAGTGGGGGACTGAAGGAAATATGCCCTAGAGGCAATTTTTATATTTCCTTATTCATGATAAAGGTTTATTATTCATGCTAGAATTGTATTGATCAGAAACTTAAATACATGTATGAATACATAAACAAATATCATGTCCCTAGTATGCCTCTACTAGACTAGCTCGTTGATCAAAGATGGCTAATGTTTCCTGGCCATGTACATGTGTTGTCATTTGATAATGAGATCACATCATTAGGAGAATGATGTGATGGACAAGACCCATCCGTTAGCTTAGCATAATGATCATTCAGTTTTATTACTATTGCTTTCTTCATGTCAAATACATATTCCTTCGACTATGAGATTATGCAACTCCCGGATACCGGAGGAATACCTTGTGTGCTATCAAACGGCACAACATAACTAGGTGATCATAAAGATGCTCTACAGGTATCTCCGAAGGTGTTTGTTGTGTTGGCATAGATCGAGATTAGGATTTGTCACTCCGAGTATCGGAGAGGTATCTCTGGGCCCTCTCGGTAATACACATCATAATCTTACAAGCAAACAACTAAGGAGTTAGTCACTAGGTGATGTATTACAGAATGACTAAAGAGACTTGCCAGTAACGAGATTGAACTAGGTATGAAGATGCCGATGATTGAATCTCGGGAAAGTAACATATCGATGGACAAAGGGAATTACATATGTTGTCATAACGGTTTGACCGATAAAGATCTTCGTAGAATATGTAGGAGCCAATATGGGCATCCAGGTTGCGCTATTGGTTATTGACCAGAGAGGTGTCTCGGTCATGTCTATATAGTTCTCGAACCCATAGGGTCTGCATGCTTAACGTTCAATGATGATATATTATTATATGAGTTATGTGATTTCGTGACTGTCGTGGATTAGTCACGACAGATGTCCTAGCGGAAGGACTTAGTCGTGGAGCCATGGCAACTAGGTTAGCTTAAAGGAGTTAAATGGGACAAAGGACAAAGGGAGTTTATACTAGTTCGGCCCCTTGCAGTGAAGGTAAAGGCCTAGTCCAATTTGAGGTAGTATTACTTAGGTTTCGATTTCCAGGGAGCGAATACGCTTGATCTAGCTTGCTTGTTTCTTGTCCTAAATAGCTGTCGGGTCGTCCCTTTATATACACAGGTTGACGCCCATTGGCTCACGGAGTCCCGGCCGGCTTATACAACGTGTCCGGCTCGGTGACTAATTATGCATGCCTTACAATACAAGTCACACATATATGGCGGTTTACACCTCCGGGCCTTAAGTCGCCTTTGGGCTTCCGGACCTTCAGTAAGCCTGCTTCGTGAACCGCCATCTTCAACATCTTCATGGGCTTTGTTAATGATGAACCGCCAGTAGTATGACTCGGCCCCTCCTCGGAGGGTCATACCCAGTAGTTATATCCCCAACATTAGGCCCTAGTTTGATGTGAAGTTGTTCATATCAATCTTCCGATACTTAGAAAAAGTCCTTCATTTGCTCTTACAAAATCTTGTAATCTGCCTTGACGTCATCTCCTAGGATTATGGTAACCCTCCGTGATGTCACCTGTCATTAATATTATGCAAGGCCCAAATCTTTAATATATCTTCTCTTTTAATAAACTTCCAAAAATCGAGGCGTCTGCGTTGTCGCATATCCATTTTTTGGCCTTCTCGATTCCCGCGGATGCCACTTATCCTTTGACCTTATAAATAGGGCCATGGGTCCCTTTCACTTTCCTCCCTTGTCTCTTTCCTCTACCTCGCATCACCTCAACACCCGAGCTCTGCCACCGCCATCGACCTTCGCCACTGCCTCAACAACAGCCATTGGATCAACCTGATTTGACCAAAATTCATCCGCGTGCCTTCGCTGTTCCACAACTCTGTTGATTTCTCCTCCTTCCTTTTCCCATAGATCCTATTAGGGTTTCCTACGAGTTCGCTAGAGTTCATCTTCTTCTTTGCTGTAACTTGTTCTTTTTGATTCGAACTTGGTACCTCTCCTATGTGGTGGCAGTTGTAGCACTCGTTTTCACTACTAGGGCATCTCCTTTAAAATAAAAAATCCGATTTGGACATATGAACTGCTCAAGCACCGTAATTTAGGTCTAAATATTTTTCCATTATCTGAAGTGCCGTAGATCCAAAATCATAGCATCAATCTACAAAACCTGTTCTTCAACACTTAACAATTTTCCCTTTCTTAGATCTGTACTTCAATAATTGTGTGGGCAACTTAACTTAAAAAACCGTAACCCGCCAGGTATCATTAGTCCCCCATTAACCCGCCAATAGATCATTTTTATAACTTCAATGCCATCTTTTGGTTACCACTTATGCATGCTTTATTGTTATTCACCATTTAACTAGTCAGCCAGCTTAACCATATAATCTTGAACCGGTCCCATCTTTGTTTTAGCTCATCAAAAAATGGCCAAGACATATACTACTTGCAACTGGGTCCAATCCCGGGTCACTGAGGAAGACTTGAAAAACTACATTGCAACTGTCGCCTTAGCCAAAAAAGAAGTCATTCATTGGAGGGTCCCTGGTGAAGAAAATCCTCCTAAACTCAAGGACGGAGAAGTGATTGTTTTTACGGATCACCTGAGTCGGCGGTTCATCCCACCCAGCTCAAAGTTCTTCCGTGATGTGCTTCAGTTTCTCCAACTTCACCCTCAAGATATTGGACCCAACTCCATGTCCAACATTTGAAATTTCCAAGTGTTCTATGAAGCTTATCTTCAAGAGGAGCCCACAGTTGATTTATTCAGAGAGTTCTACTATTTAAACCGCCAGACTGAGTTTGTTGATGGGCCCAACACCGAACTCGGTGGGGTTTCAATTCAAAAGAGGAAAGATGTCAGCTTTCCCTATGCTAAGACGCCAAGTCACCCCAAAGACTGGAACCAGACTTGGTTCTATTGCCAAGACACATCTCTAGCTGACGAAAATCCTTTACCGGGTTACCGCGATCACCGGCTTAGCAGCACGCATCCACTCCCCTCACTTCTCAGTGCGAAGGATCAGGCCAAGTATGCACCATCATTTTGAAAGCTCATAGTCCTATGGCCAATGGTTTAACCGGCATCGACCTTGTCAGGTGCTGGGTGTCCTGGAGTATCTTGCCATTATGTCGTCGCCCCGGCTTAATGTGCAAATATACTGGCGATGTGAAAGACCCCCAGTGCCACTGTGACATCCAACTGACCAATGCAGAAATTAATGAAGCCACCAAGAAATTGTTGAACGAACCTTTAAAAGAATGCAACAAAATAGGACTTAGTCCTTTTAGCACTTTCAACAAACTGCCAGCTGTAAGTGTTGCACACCTTCCGCTCCATCGGTATTTTCAATAATTATACCTGCTTATGACCTTTTTGACCTTAACAGGCTGATTCTCCATTTTGGAAGAAGAAACCACAACATAAGCCGGCTAAACCGTCTCGTACCAAAACCAAGGTCACCAAGAGATCTACCAAGAAGAAGACCACTGAACCCATCGGTGTAAACATTGATGACGAAGATGATGATGATGAGTCAGAGGTAGAACTTGACTCCCTTGGCTCTTTTTTTATACATCTCATTGACAATGATTGTTATCAGGACGATGCAGAAGCCAGCCGTGCAGGTGACACAAAGGTAATTACTATTTCTTCTACCTCAGAACCTCTGCCAACACAGAAAACCCGACACATAAGCCAAAAATTAAGCTTTTCTCACCCTCTAGCTCACTTGGATCCCAACTTTCCTTTGAAGAAACAGCAACACGAAGCTCGCCACACCACCCGGCATAGTGGTGGTGTGATTACTTCTTCCGGCCTAGTAAACCCACCGGCTCACAAATGCCGCCCAGAGGTCTTGCATATTTTTGATATACTTTATCCCAAGGCGGGTCATTTCCGACAACCTCTTAACCCGTCTGATTCAAACTATCAGGAGACTTCTCATTCCTCTTCTGGCGAGTCAACGGGAACTCAAATCCCAGCTTTCAAAATTGTACCTGGGTAAGAACATTTTCAACTAATCAAAATCTTATACCTGATCATTTTACTGACCTCTTTATGCTTCTTGTTTTCAGGGGCCAGGCCAAACCCAGTAAGAAGGCAAAGCTGAATAAGCCAGCCGACGATGTCATCCCGTCCGAGCCGGAACAACAACAACCAGAACTCTCTCATCCAGCTGTTGAAGATATTATTGATGATCCGCCACCAGAAGACCACAATGTTGACATTGACCAGATGAATGTTAACCCGTCCATCACTGATCCGCCAAGCCCCATCAAAACGGCCAGTCCTGTTAAGCCGGCAGAAGAAAAGGACGATGATGTTACCATCACTGGGCATGGTTTCACAACTCTGGGTCATCCTACTGTCTTATCTAGGCACAACACCAAAGACGAAATTTCTCCTGAGGATAAAGGCAAATGGAAGATAGACTTAGAGAGCTACACCCAGTTCAGCGCCCAAGACGTCCACTCTAGCTACTTGAACCGTTTATACACTAGCCGTGATTTTGAAGTCGGCTTAGTAAACTTGATGAAGGAGCTCTATGAGTTAAATACTACAACTCCTTTCCATATGAATATACTTCCATTAGCCGCCAAGTAAATTGAACGTGATAGAATAGAATGTGCTATAAACTTCAATAGTTGCATAGATCAAATCCAGTAGCCCCAAGGGCCGGTTTATGCTTTCTATATGAACCGGAACTTATAATAACAGTACTTCAAATTGGTATGTGTAGCCCCCAAGGGCCGGCTTAATAGGTATGCTAAGCCGGGACTTGAAGTAGCAAGAATCAACGTTGCATCCGTAGCCCCCAAGGGCCGGCTTAATCAGTGATGAATAAGTCGGGACTAATCATCTTGTTTTAAAATCAACACCCAATTTGTAGTCTTTATAACCCGGATGACATTAGTTGTCTGGGTCATAAATATGTCTTGAAACAGAGCAATATGCATTAGCACCGAAGTGCCAAGGATAATTGTTGGTGTCAAAACCGGCGGATCTCGTGTAGGGGGTCCCGAACTATGCGTCTAAGGCGGATGGTAACAGGAGGCAGGGGACATGATGTTTTACCCAGGTTCGGGCCCTCTTGATGGAGGTAAAACCCTACGTCCTACTTGATTATTCTTGATAATATGAGTAGTACAAGAGTTGATATACCACGAGATCAGAGAGGCTAAACCCTAGAAGCTAGCCTATGGTATGATTGTATGTTGTCCTACGGACTAAAACCCTCTGGTTTATATAGACACCGGAGGAGGCTAGGGTTACACAAGGTTGGTTACAAAGGAGGAGATATGCATATCCGTATTGCCTAGCTTGCCTTCCACGCCAAGTAGAGTCCCATCCGGACACGGGACGAAGTCTTCAATCTCTTATCTTCATAGTCCAACAGTCCGGCCAAAGGATATAGTCCGGCTGTCCGGAGACCCCCTAATCCAGGACTCCCTCAGTAGCCCCTAAACCAGGCTTCAATGACGATGAGTCCGGCGCACAGTGTTGTCTTCGGCATTGTAAGGCGGGTTCCTCCTCTAAATACACCACGGAAGAGTTTGAATACAAGGATAGTGTCCGACCCTGCAAAATAAGTTCCACATACCACCGTGGAGAGAATAATATTTCCACAAATCTAATCTGCTGACACGCTTTGGCAGCATGACATTGTGCCACGGCCCAATAATTATTTGAACCGTTTTTCTTTAACCAGCTCCGCACATAACGCGAGGCGGTTTCTTGACACGTCTTGTCAAAGCAGAGATCATTTTCCCCTTATCACGGGATTCTCATTAATACAAACGTGGGTAACCCAACCGTGCCTCTTGGTATGACTCCAAGATCTTAGGTAAGTCTCGAATGGCCACAAGGAGGATGCCTGATATTCATCCCCTTAATAAAGGGACAAGGCTTTTTTCTTTTTTCCCTCCGGTGCTCAATCGAATCCTTCCCCCGCCTCGAGTTCTAACACCCAAAGCCTAGGTTAGGTACTTCGGACCTTCAATCATGTCCGGATCCAGCCTTCAAGGCCGGTGGATGCCTTCCTCCGTCACGGAGGAGGACATCAAGAAGTTGAGGGAGGCCAGATATCTGACCGTCAGAAGTTCGCATCGGCTGCCTGCCCGAGGGCAGGTCGTCCCTACTCCCGAACACAATGAGAGCGTCGTGTTCATCTCCCAATTCCTCCGAGGACTAGGCCTTGCTCTGGATCCCTTTGTTAGGGGTCTTATGTTCTATTACGGGCTAGATTTTAACGATCTGGCCCCGGATTCCCTTCTTCACATCTCGACATTTATTGTCGTATGTGAGGCCTTCCTCCGCATTACCCCTCAGTTCGGCATGTGGCTCAAGACCTTCAATGTGAAGCTGAAGATGGTCGAGGGGCAGCACGCCGCATGCGGGCGCGCATTAATAAGCAAAATTGCTGGCGCTCCATGGCCGACGGGTTCCTTTCCAGAGGTGTCCAGATTGTGGCAACGGGAGTGGTTTTACGTCACAGCTCCCCGAAGTGCCAAGTGGGTTGCTGCCCCCACCTTTTTGTCAGGCCCCCCACCACATCTGATGTCATGGATCAGCAGGGGCTGAGCTGGGGTCCAGCCAAGGACGTGCCAATGCTGCAGAGCCATATCCGAGATCTCTTCGAGGGAGATTTCAGTCTGGTTATGGTAATGCAAGTTATGCTGGTTCGTCGAGTCCAGCCTTGCAAACGCCGGCACCTCCGCATGTGGGAATTCAACCCTGAAGAACCGTAGATTATTCAGAATTTCCTCGGCATGACGCACGAGGAGATGTACAAATCGTTCTTCGAACCCCAAATAGAGTGTCCGGACACTACCGAGGACGTGGGCCTGAGCTGTAACTGCCCTGCTGCCCAAGTAAGTAATCCCATGGCCGAACACACTGTCCTTTTGTTTTTCAGGACATCATTCTGAAGAATCGCTCTTTGACCAGGACTGGATAACAAAGGCGAAGATGATCCGATGTTCGGCCCCCCTTCCTGACGGCTTGGACAATCCGGTGCTGGAAAAGATGCTTGAGCCAGCACCTAGTCTAGTGCCTTCAAAGGAAGTTGACGGGGGGAATAAAGAGGGTGAAAGCGGGCCTCCAATGCTACCTATTCTAATCGAGGGAATGAGTGCCTCCGCGAGGGAGGATAACCAAGGGGAAGAACCTGACATTCTCCCTCCCCGAGGAAGGAAGAGGGCTGCCTCTGAAGATCCGGAAACTAAGTTTTCCAAATGGGAGAAGAAGTCTCCTCCAGAGGGTCCTGCCTCGGAGGGTATTCTTGCCGCATAATGTCCACATGGGGATCATCCCTCTATCAAGCTGTAAGTAATCAAAAAGTACTTAATAGTGAAGATAACCTACCTTGCTTCCGAAGACAATAATTGATGCTTGTAAATTGTAGTCCGGATCGTAGCCATTCTCGACAGAGTTCATCTTCGGGGGATCTTCTTCCGGATATGATGGAGAGCGAAACGCCTCCCCCGGACTCCCCAGCTCAAGAAGCGGGCGACCTTGAAGTGTCGTCGCGAAGGGTATCTCTGGATCCAATATCGCTAGAGGATAACCCTTTGGCTGCCCGGCATCCCCAGAATCCGGCTCCTAAGGAGAGCGACATCAAGGGTCCGTATTGTGTGCGGCCGGACGCGCTGAAGGATCTTCTGGGGAAAGCTGTCGTCTCGGAAGCGCGTCGTATGCTAATGGGTATGGTCATTGAAAGAATTTCATCCACCAAAAGCGGTTTGCATGAAGCTTTTATGAGTCTGCTAAAAGGCTTCAAGGTACGTAGAATAATGTACGCCTTTAATAGTACCGCATACGTTAGGTATGCCCATGCAGATAGTAGCCCCTGAGACTTTGGTTGTCGTTGAGAACGGCGGAAAACGGAGGATCATAGTCCCAGGTAATAACCAGACCGCCTTTATGTGCAGATGGTTGAAGCTCCAGTGCCTAGCCGGACTGATGGGTTTGCCGGACTAAAGCGGCAGCTGGATGCGGCAGATGCCGACATTGTGCTAGTTAACAAGCGGCTTGACGAGGCAGAGGGTGAGTGATTTTTCTGGTGATTGTCACATAATAAGAGCAGCATGATGCCAGTATCTTTAATATGTTGTGACTGCAGATGGAGCTGCCACCGTGGAGACCCTTCAGGCGGAGCTTGCCCGATCCAAGGAGCAAGCAAGGAGTAGTATTGTGGCCGCTTTACAGGCTGCCGAAGAGTTAAGGGCCGAACAGGCCGCACATTGTGAGAGCAAAGAAAAAATTGCCAAGATGGCCGTAGAGTTAAAAGATGCTGCTGACCGTTACCGGCTTCTTGAAGAGGAAAACCGGGCGAAGGCGACGGACCTGGAGAAGGCCCGGGTGGCTGCCAAGGAAGCCCGCTCCAAAATTAGAGCGACGAAGGAGGAGCTAAATCAAGCTGCAGATACCGTGTCTGGGAAGCCCTTCTTGTTGCGGACTAAGTTTGGAGATCCGAAGTATGCCCCTCTGGACCGGCTATGGAGTTCTGCAGATTCGTACATGGATTTGGCTGCAAGTGCTGCTGATGCGGCCAAGTACTTCAAGGATCAGAAAGGTCCTGAAGTGGAAAAGCTGTTCTGGTCACAATTTCATGCTCCAGTCCATCCGTTGCTGCTGAATGAGCGATTGATCGGTTGGGCCGAGCTCCATAGACTATCCAGACTTGCCATGAGGTCCGTTGTGGATCATCTGTGGCCGGGAGGGCCCAAGCCGAATAGCTACTTTAGCTTAGTGGAACAATTCCTTGGTGTTGTGCCACGCATCGATGCTGTAAAGAGGTCGGCGTGCATAGAAGGCTCGAGGATGGCCCTTTCCCATCTCAAAACATACTGGGCGGAGATGGATACCACCATTGTTGCGGCGCAGGGTTCGGCCATAGGCCGAGTGGCTGCCGAGCACTATTTTGAAGAAGTTCTAGAAGGCGCTCGTTCGATAGAGGCTTAGTGCTCGAAGAATATTATGTTTGAGTTACATGTATTCCCATTGTAAAAACAATGTTTTATTGAGTTTATCAAGGCTGTATTTATACTTATGCCCGAAAGTACTATGATGCCTCCTGTGCGGCCGTTTATGTATAAATGTATATAACCTGAAAGATGTCAGTCGTCGGCTTCAGCCCCCACACATATAATGCGGGGGTGTTCGCAGAAGATGCATGTTCACACTTGATCCAACGTCTTGGTCCATTAAGGAGGTGATAGCGCAGCGAACTAGGCAATCAGACTATAATGCTTTAACACTTTCACTTAGCCAGAGGAGTTTGACAGTGGGACTACTATATAGCCCCAGGTGGCTCCGCACTCATCCGAATTCAGGGTGCGTACATGCCTGGCCGGGAAACGGCCCTTCGTTAGGGCGGAGGAATCCCGAAGATTCCAATAGGTCATCGAGTGGTTGACCAGTCTCACGCTATATCATGACAGTCAATTTTCGGCTTTCTCCACTGAGGTGCTCGTCCGGATGAACCAAGGCACAATCGCAGTAGTTCTTCTGGTGCCGCCTTAGCCGATAGAGCGGAACGTAAGGCAGCAAAACACAGGAGCCGGGCAAACCCAACATTTGACCAAAGACATGATTAGGAGCTGATGCATATAAGGCCAAACTCGCGACGCCGAACACTCCCTGAGGTATTCGGTCTTTATGGTGTACACCGGACTTAAGCACTGCCCTTTGTAATAAGCCCCTGGTGTCTAGGTACATGCAATATTTTGACATGGCTACATGCCAATACGTCAGCATCCTTCTCAATTGTACTGAGAATCCGGGGGATGTGAATCAACAAGAGACAGTAAAAAAGGTTTACGCAGGGTCTTAATCTAAAAGGAATCCTTGGAACGGGTCCCTGCTGCACGTCTGCGCCTGTGTCTCTGTTGTGTCGTATCCTGGACGGGTGTAGCACGATGGTCATCTGTAAAAGAGAGGAACTTAGTTGAAAAGTTGTCGTGCAAAAAGGTAGGTTATAGTAAAGAAACCATGTACAGTTCAAGATGAGTAAAGTTGAGCCTAATTGCCACTTGTTTGCGCGCATTGAGCCCCTTGTATTGTAACAGGGGTATAGCCATCAAACCTGTATTAATTACATATAGCTGCGCCGGGCACGTCTAACCGCGTTTGTGGTCTTAACGACCTGTCAGATGCTTTACTTGGTGAGGCCGTTTAGTGTGCGGCTGCCAAGGCGGCCGCACGGTGTTCCGCGCATAAGGAGCGCTCAATATTTCCATTTACTGTGATGATGCCGCGTGGACCGGGCATCTTAAGCATGATAGAAGCATAATGCGGTATTGCGTTAAAGCGAGTGAAAGCTTCGTGTCCGAGTAGTGCTTGATAGCCACTTTGGAACGGGGCGATGTGGAATGTTAATCTTTCACTGCGGAAGTTATCAGGAAAGCCAAATATAACCTCTAGTAGCAGGGAGCCCGTGCAATGGGCTTCTAGGCCTTGTGTTACTCCTTTAAAGGTAGTATTGTTGTGGCTAATTTTTGTTGGGTCTATCCCCATTTTGCGGACTGTGTCCTGGTATATCAGGTTTAAACTGCTGCCGCCGTCCATCAGGACTCGTGTGAAGCGGTATCCGTCAATTATTGGGTCTAATACCAAGGCAGCCCATCCTGTATGCCGGATACTTGCCGAGTAATCCCAATGGTCAAAGGTGATCGGTTGGGACGGCCAGTGGCAGAACTCCGCGGTGATAGGCCCTGGGGCATGTGTCTCTAGGAGTGCCGCTTTGTGTCTCCCCTTTGTCACGTGTAACACGTTTACTGTTTTGACTTCTGGTGGGAATTTCTTCTATTCCCCAGTGCTTTGCTGGCGAGGCTCGTCCTCATCTTCGCTTGGTGTATCCTGCCCCTTATGTTCGGCGTTGTGCTTGCCGGACTGCTTGAAGACCCAACATTCTCTATGGGTATGATTTGCAGGTCTATCGGGGGTGCTGTGGATCTGACATATTTTATCTAGAATCTTGTTTAGGCTGGATAGTTCGTCTCGGTTGCCTTTGGAGGGCAGCTTTTGTTGACCTGGCCGAGAGCTTCTAAATCCGGCGTTTACCGCCGTGCTCTTTGGGCTGTCTTCTTTATTCCGGCGCTTGTTTTTGCTGCGTCGTGGTTTCCCATTTTCGTCCCTGACTTTGAATGTACTTGGGTCGCTGGTGCTGCATCGGGCTAACCAGCTATCCTTGCCCGCGCAAAAGCGGGTCATGAGGCTTGTTAATGCTATCATTGTTCTCGGCTTTTCTTGGCCGAGGTGTCTGGCAAGCCATTTGTCTCGAACGCTGTGCTTAAATGCTGCTAAGGCTTTGGCGTCCGGGCAGTCGACTCTTTGGTTCTTTTTAGTGAGGAACCTATTCCAAAGCTTTCGGGCTGATTCTCCGGGCTGTTGATTTATATGACTCAAATCGTCTGCATCCGGTGGTCAGACATAAGTCCCTTGAAAATTTGCCCGAAAAGCGTCTTCGAGCTCTTCCCAGCTTCCAATGGAGTTTTCTGGGAGGATTTTAAGCCAGTGCCGAGCTGGCCCTTTGAGCTTGAGGGGTAAGTACTTGATGGCGTGGAGATCATCTCCTCGAGCCATATGGATATGGAGGATGTAGTCCTCAATCCAGACCCCAGGGTCTGTAGTTCCGTCGTATGCCTCTATGTTTACGGGTTTGAATCCCTCTGGAAATTCATGGTCTAGCACCTCATCGGTGAAACATATGGGGTGTGCGGCACCCCTGTATTTGGGTGTACCGTGGTGTTGGGATGTTTGTTGTGCTGCATTGCATGCTGGAGCACGCTTGCGTGGCACGTAGATGGATCTGGTTGCGCCGTCCTTTTGATGCGAGCCCTCACGTGGATCGCGTACTTGCTTATGTGCGGCGTCGTTTGCCGCTCTGTGTTGGCCACGGGGCCGTCTATCCGACCGGATGGCCGTTTTATTTTTTAATTTTGGGGGATCTAGGGCCTCCTCATCGAATTCAGGTAGCAACTTTCGCTTCGGGTAGCTTTTGGTGTGGCGATTACCGCCGTACTTCACTGCAGTGTTGAGTACTTCGCTCCATCTGATTCTGAGTGTGTCTTGTGCAGCACTGAGCCTTTGCTTCTGCTTTTTCAGACTCCTCGCAGTGGCAACAAGCCTTTGATGGGCATTCTGTTGCTCCGGGTGCCTGTCCGGTGTGATATCGTCCGGACTGTTATCTTTGACGGGGTCGGGTTGTTCGGTTTGATTCTCCGTGTTGCCGTGGTTGGGCGATGGTTCACCCTGCTCTATCGCTGGGTCTATATGATCGCTTTTTCTGCCGAGGCAGGATTTGGAGCATCATTTACGCTGCCGCTTTGAAAGCTTTGCGAGGGAACAACCCTTCGCTGCATCCTTCCGTTCCTCGTCGTCGTTTTGTTTGGGTGTGTCCACCATGTATACATCGTATGATGAAGTGGGCGTCCAGTGCCCTATGGGCAGTGGTTCCTATTCGTCTCCTGCATCGTCGTCCATACCGTCGTTGTCTTCGGAGTGGAATTCGAGCGTGTCGGTCAAATCGTCGACAGTGGCTACTAAGTGGGTGGTGGGTGGGCAGCGAATTTCTTCGTCATCCGCATCCCAATCCTCCCGAACATAGTTCGGCCAGGACTCTCCTGACAGGGAGAGAGACCTTAATGAGCTCAGCATGTCGCTGAAGGGCAAGTGCTCACGGATATCCGCGGAGGTGAACTCCATGATCGGCGCCAGTTGGATCCGATAGGCACGGGCGCAGGCGGTTCGGAGTCCGTGGCCGGGGAAGAATCCGGCAGTTTGGCGTCATGGCTCTCGTGAAGGGTAAGGTCGATACTCGGCTCGATCGCCGATGAAAAGGCGGCCTCCGTGGCGGGGTCTATCCACCCATCCCTGGAGGGTGCAATTGGCTCCGAATTGAGGGTCGGAGCCGTCGCTGGTGCGATCTCCCGAACACTGTCCGATGGTAGAGCTAAATCATGCTCATCGTGACCGTGCGGCGCACACGGCAAGGGCTCGAATCCGTCGAAGATCAAGTCTCCGTGGATGTCGGCTATGCAGTTTAGGTTTCCAAATATGACCTGATAGCCAGGGGCGTAGCTCTCGATCTGCTCCAGATGGCCAAGGGAGTTGGCCCACAGTGTGGAGCCGCCGAATACAGAGATCTGTCCGGGGAGAAAAGTCTCACCCTGGACTACATCGCTATCGATGATCGAAGGAGCCATCAAGCCTGATGATGACGACACAGAGGAACTCTTAATGAAAGCACCAATGTCGGTGTCAAAACCGGCGGATCTCGGGTAGGGGGTCCCGAACTGTGCGTCTAAGGCGGATGGTAACAGGAGGCAGGGGACACGATGTTTTACCCAGGTCCGGGCCCTCTTGATGGAGGTAAAACCCTATGTCCTGCTTGATTATTCTTGATAATATGAGTAGTACAAGAGTTGATCTACCACGAGATCAGAGAGGCTAAATCCTAGAAGCTAGCCTATGGTATGATTGTATGTTGTCCTACGGACTAAAACCCTCCGGTTTATATAGACATCGGAGGAGGCTAGGGTTACACAAGGTCAGTTACAAAGGAGGAGATATGCATATCCGTATTGCCTAGCTTTCCTTCCACGCCAAGTATAGTCCCATCCGGACACGGGACGAAGTCTTCAATCTCGTATCTTCATAGTCCAATAGTCCGGCCAAAGGATATAGTCCGGCTGTCCGAAGACCCCTAATCCAGGACTCCCTCAATAATACTTGTATTGTGCTTGGGACTTTCAAAAAATTTGTCTTAAAAGAACAATATGCAATAGCCTCCAAGTGCCAAGTATCATACTTGTATTATGCTTGGGACTTTAGCAATACTCACAATATTCTGTCTATGTGGCGCAATGATCTGAAGGCCAATATCAAAACTCAGCAATCGAAGACATCCAAGGCCAAGTCAGAACTGGAATTTCCTTTGAAGACTATTGAGCAGCTAAAACAGAACTTCAACTCTGAAAAAGATGGCTAGGAAACTGAAAAGGCTGCTCTAGTGAAGAGAGCAGAAGAAGTTGAAACCACGCTCAAACCAGTGACCGAGGAGTTATCCGGCTTAAAGCAGCAGATTAACATTATGTCATCATCCATCTTCGGTAAGAACATATCTCCCTTGCATCTTAAAAATCACATTATAAATGGATGTCGGCTTACCCGTAACTTTACTGATACAAGTTCTCGGAGCACTAAGCTGGGTCAGACATGCGCATCCGTCTTAAGGCTGTCTACACTCTTGTAGAGCAGTTATATACCGGTGCCCAATGCACCATCGCTGCTACGCTGCACAAGAAATCTCCTTCAACACTTATCAAAGATACACTGAAGCAATTATCTGTGCTGCCCAAAAGAATTGATGACTTAAAATGGGGAGCTGCCAGAGCCGGCTCCTTAACTGCCTTAAGCCGGGCAAAGGCATGGCAAGCCGATCTTGACTTGGAAGATTGGCCAACGGCTGCCCAAGTGTCAAGTAAGGCGGATCTAACTTAAGTGCTGACGGTTTTGCAGAAATAGCAAGAGCCATGTGTCCTTTAGCAAGCAGGCTGGCTGAAGAAACCAGTCTATCAACATACCAGGTGGGTTATGACGCTGACAACAAGAGAGTTAGCATGCCGGTTCATGAGCCAACAGATCTCATCCTGCCGATTCGTAAGCACACCTTCGCTCCTGACTTTGATCCATCAAACCTCATTGACGACGAAGTTGTATTTAGGGCATTGACCAATATCAACTGGGCTACGCCTAACTTCCAGCTGGTGGATAACCAAGGAGCTGAAGACGAAGAAGAAGCACAGGACGACCCGGAGGCTTCAACCCGCCCACAGTCATGAGCCGTCTTATTGAGCATAATACTTTGCTATACTGATGTCGTCAAAACACTTATGCTTGTTGGGCCATCATATGCCTTGTAATAGGATAGTTAAACTTTGATTTGTCATGCCATCGAGCACATTTTGTTTGGCATAACACTGCTGATCCTCCAATTTAAGATCTGCCATTTATGCTTATAATATCATCAATTTGAATCTGTTCCTGTGATATTTTCTCACATTGCTGGCTTATCATACCAACGCAATAAGGGCGACAACCCAAAAGATTGGGCATACAATGCCTTGTTCAATTTGACATATACCACCGGCTTACAACGCCGTATGCATTAAGGGGTAATATCCCAGAACTTAGAGCATAGCGCTTCCAAGTATATAAGATCATCATACACTAGCGACTAATAGTCCAAAGCCAAGACGGGTTAATAGACACCGGGTGATTTCATATATGAACCATAAGGCATCATATCCCTCATCAGATTTCAACCATGTATTAACATGTCACAAAAGATGAATCTTCAGAAAACTTTCAAATATAAATCAAAAGATAAAACAAGGCTTTTCATAGGCTGCCAGGCCTAAAAATCAAGTGCTTTCAAAGGGCCACACAACCATGAGTTAAACCTTCATGCAAACCTTATAAGCCGGGCCTCACATGACCAATCGTTGTTTTAACTTTGAAAAGTTCAGGGTCTTAATAAGATTGACTGTCAAAAGTTCGGCGGGTTATTCCAGGATTACCTGGGCAGAGTGGCAGACTTAAAAAGGCAGGATAACCCGGGTTTTTAGGTGAATACACCTGGCTTCCAACCCTGGCATCCAAGCCTATTACAAGGGTCATAAAAACTCTTGTCCGTTGAACAAAGAGCCCCCCAAGTAACATTTCATAAGAGGCATATAAGCCGGATCAACAAGGGCAGTCATAGCTATGCTCAACGAGGAGGAAGCCCCAGGTGATTATGACAATAAAGACTCATTATTCTCAGAAATGAAATGCCAGAGGCCCTGCATTATTAGGGATGCCAGCTTTATTATATTCATCATAATATATACATTTTCATAATATGTAAATCACAAGAGCCAGTTGCTCAGGTGTAATAAGGCCAAATATGAGCAATATTCCACGACCGGCGGGTCTCCTCCTCCGACGTGCATGAGTCCTTGTGGTCTCGAACATCGATAAGGTAGTATGACCCATTGTTCAGATTTTTGCTGACCACAAAGGTCCCTTCCCAAGGTGGGGATAGCTTGTGCATATTAGATTGATCCTGGATAAGCCGGAGTACCAAATTAGCTTCCTGAAAGGTTCTGGTTTTAACCCAGCGGCTGTGACAGCAGTGCAGATCTTGCTGGTAAATCGCCGAACGAGCCGCCGCAAGGTCACGCTCCTCATCCAACAGGTCAAGTGCATCCTGACGTGCTTTTTCATTATCAGCTTTAACATAAGCCGCCACACGGGGCGAATCGTGAAGGATGTCACTAGGGAGAGCCGCCTCTGCTCGTAAACCATGAAGAAAGTCGTGTAACCCGTAGATCTATTAGGGGTGGTGTTGATGCTCTATAACATGGAAGGTAATTCCTCCACCCAACAACATGGCGTCCTTTGCAAAGGGACCATAAGCCGGGGCTTGATGCCTCTCAAAATTTCTTGATTGGCTCTTTTGGCTTGACCATTAGACTAAGGGTGAGACACTAATGATACATCAAGTCGAATATGCTCACGTTGACAAAATTCTTTCATAGCACCCTTAGACAGATTAGTGCCATTATCAGTTATAATGCTTTGGAAAAAGCCAAAACGGAAAATCACCTTTTTTATAAATTGAACTGTCGTCTCCGCATCACACTTATTGACCGACTCTGCCTCCACCCACTTCGTAAATTTGTCAACTACAACCAAAAGGTGAGTCTTTTTATCCTTGGACCTTTTGAAAGGCCCAACCATATCAAGCCACCAGACCGCAAATGGCCAAGCAATTGGAATCATCCTCAATTCTTGAGCCGGCACATGAGCTCGTGGTGAGAACTTCTGACAAACATCACATTTACTGACCAGATCTTCTGCATCAGCATGAGCCGTCAGCCAATAAAATCCATGACGAAAAGCCTTGGCCACAAGAGATTTAGAGCCGGCATGATGACCACAATCTCCTTCATGAATTTCCCGTAGAATCTCACGACCCTTTCTCTGGAGAAACACAATGTTGAAATGCCCCTATAACATTGCAATGGTGCAGCTCTCCATTGACAATTGTCATCTATTTAGACCACCGGGTTACCTGCCTGGCTAAAGTTTCATCTTCAGGTAACTCGCCCTGGGTCATATAAGCCAAATATGGAACTGTCCAATCAGGAATAGCATGAAGAGCCTCCACTAATTGTGCCTCCGGGTCTGTAATAACAAGATCTTCCTCTGTAGGCAACTTAACTGAAGGGTTATGCAGAATATCCAAGAAAGTGCTAGGTGGCACCGGCTTACGCTGGGATCATAACCATCTCAAAGCATCAGCTGCCTCATTTTTCTTGCGATCAATGTGTTCCACTTGAGAACCTTTGAAGTGCCCTGCAATAGCATCAACCTCTCGGCGATAAGCCGCCATGTGTGGGTCCTTAGAATCCCAAGCGCCAGAAACTTGTTGGGCTACCAAATCTAAGTCGCCGAAACACCTCACCCGGCTTAAGTTCATTTTCTTAGCCATATGAAGACCATGGAGCAAGGCTTCATACTCAGCTGCATTATTAGTACAAGGGAACATCAACCTTAAAACATAACAAAATTTATCACCTCGCGGGGAAGTCAAGACAACTCCATCCCCCGAGCCTTCCAATTGCCTGGACCCATCAAAGTGAATAGTCCAATATGTGTTATGTGGCTTCTCAGGCATCTGCAGCTCTGTCCAATCATTTATGAAGTCCACAAGTTTTTGAGACTTGATAGCTGTGCGAGGCTTATACTTCAAACCATGGGGTCTAAGCTCAATGGCCCACTTGGCTACCCGACCTGTGGCTTCTCGGTTTTGAATGATATCCCCTAAAGGGGCAGAACTAACCACAGTGATGGGATGACCCAGAACATACTGCTTGAGCTTTCGACTAGCCATGAACACCCTATATACAAGCTTCTGCCAATGCAAATATCGTTGTTTGGACTCAATGAGTACTTCATTGATATAGTACACCGGCCGCTGAACCGGATGCTCCTTGCCTGATTCCTTCCTTTCCACATATAACAACAAGGGCTCTTTATCAATCGGAGCAACGAGAACTAGCGGCTCAGCTAACTGTTTCTTCAATGCCTCAAATGCTTGATCAACAGCCTCACTCCAGACAAAGTGATCTATCTTCTTCATCATTTGGTCAAGAGGGATAGCCTTTTCACTCAACCGGCTTATAAACCGGCTTAAGGCCGCAATTCGACCCGCCAGGCGCTGAACATCATTAATACACGTCGGCTTAGCCAGACAAGTAATAGCCTTAATTTTCTTCGGGTTAGTTTCAATACCCCGCTCAGAAACCAGAAAGCCCAAGAGCTTGCCCGCTGGCACACCAAAAACACACTTGGCCGAGTTACGCATCATATTGTAGACCCGGAGATTGTGGAAGGTCTCCTTCAAATCATCTATCAGGGTCTCCTTCTTCCTGGATTTCACCACAATATCATCCACGTAAGCATGAACATTGCGTCCAATCTGATCATGAAGGCAATTTTGCATACATCGCTGGTAAGTCGCCTGGGCACTCTTGAGCCCAAAAGGCATCGACACATAACAAAAGGCTCCAAAGGGAGTGATAAAAGATGT
The DNA here is from genome assembly GCF_018294505.1 of Triticum aestivum. Taxonomy (NCBI): domain Eukaryota; kingdom Viridiplantae; phylum Streptophyta; class Magnoliopsida; order Poales; family Poaceae; genus Triticum; species Triticum aestivum. The sequence goes on along the minus strand of NC_057806.1, from coordinate 284,964,335 downwards.
CTTCTCCTGGTATTTAACCGCCAACTTGATCTGATGATAACCAGAATAGGCATCCAAAGAGCTCAAACGCTCACAACCCGCCGTAGCATCAATAATTTGATCAATATGGGGGAGAGAAAAAGGATCAGGCGAACAAGCCTTGTTTAAATCTGTGTAATCCACACACATACGCCAAGTGCCATTCTTCTTAAGTACAAGCACTGGGTTAGCCAACCACTCAGGATGAAAGACTTCAACAATGAACCCAGCTGCCAAAAGCCGGGCCACTTCTTCACCAATGGCCTTACGCCTTTCTTCATTAAAGCAACGAAGGAATTGCTTGACCGGCTTAAACTTTGGATCAATATTAAGAGTGTGCTCAGCGAGTTCCCTCGGTACACCTAGCATATCAGAAGGTTTCCATGCAAAGATGTCCCGACTCTCATGGATGAACTCGATGAGCGCGCTTTCCTATTTTGGATCCAGATTAGCACTGATGCTGAACTGCTTGGATGAATCGCCAGGAATGAAATCAACTAGCTTAGTGTCATCTACCGACTTGAACTTCAACAAGGGGTCATGCCGTATGGTTGGTGTCGGTGTCAAAACCGGCGGATCTCGGGTAGGGCGTCCCGAGCTATGCGTCTAAGGAGGATGGTAACAAGAGGAGGGGACACGATGTTTTACCCAGGTTCAGGCCCTGTTGATGGAGGTAAAACCCTACGCCCTGCTTGTTTATTCTTGATAATATGAGTAGTACAAGAGTTGATCTACCACGAGATCGGAGAGGCTAAACCCTAGAAGCTAGCCTATGGTATGATTGTATGTTGTCCTACGGACTAAAACCCTCCAGTTTATATAGACACGGAGGGGGCTAGGGTTAAACAAGGTCGTTTACAAAGGAGGAGATAAACATATCCGTATTGCCTAGTTTGCCTTCCACGGCAAGTAGAGTCCCATCCGGACACGGGACTAAGTCTTCAATCTCGTATCTTCATAGTCCAATAGTCTGGCCAAAGGATATAGTCCGGCTGTCCGGAGACCCCCTAATCCAGGACTCCCTCAGTAGCCCCTGAACCAGGCTTCAATGACGATGAGTCCGGCGCGCAGTGTTGTCTTCGGCATTGCAAGGCGGGTTCCTCCTCCGAATACACCACAGAGGAGTTTGAATACAAGGATAGTGTCCAACCCTGCAAAATAAGTTCCACGTACCACCGTAGAGAGAATAATATTTCCACAAATCTAATCTGCTGACATGTTTTGGCAGCATGACTTCTGGCCATGGCCCGGTAATTATTCGAACTGTTTTTCTTTAACCAGCCCCGCACATAGCGCGAGGCGGTTTCTTGACACGTCTTGTCAAAGCAGAGATCGTGTTCCCCTTATCACGGGATTCTCATCAATACGAACGTGGGTAACCCAACCGCACCTGTTGGTATGACTCCTAGATCTTTGGTAAGTCTAGAACGGCCACAAAGAGGACGCCTGATATTCACCCCCTTTATAAAGGGACAAGGCTTTTTCTTTTTTCCCTCCCGTGCTCAATTGAATCCTTCCCCCGCCTTGAGTTCTAACACCCAAAGCCCAGGTCAGGTACTTCGGACCTTCAATCATTTCCGGATCCAGCCTTCAAGGCCAGTGGATGCCTTCCTCCGTCACGGAGGAGGACATCAAGAAGTTGAGGGAGGCCAGATATCTGACCGTCGAAATTTCACATCGGCTACCTGCCCGAGGGCAGGTCGTCCCTACTCCTGAACCCAACGAGAGCGTCGTGTTCGTCTCCCACTTCCTCCGAGGACTAGGCCTCGCTTTGCATCCCTTTGTAAGGGGTCTTATGTTCTATTACGGGCTAGATTTTCACGATCTGGCCCCGGATTCCTTTCTGCACATCTTGACATTCATTGTCGTATGTGAGGCCTTCCTCCGCATTACCCCTCACTTCGGCATGTGGCTCAAGACCTTTGATGTGAAGCCGAAGATGGTTGAAGGGCAGCACGCAGCGTGCGGGGGCGCATTGATAAGCAAAATCACTGGCGCTCCATGGCCGAAGGGTTCCTTTCCAGAGGTGTTCGGATTATGGCAACAGGAGTGGTTTTACGTCACAGCTCCCCAAAGTGCCAAGTGGGACCTTCCCCCACCTTCCGCTCAGGCCCTCCACCACAACTGATGTCATGGATCAGCAGGGGCTGAGCTGGGGTCCAGCCAAGGACGTGCAATACTGCAGAGCCGTATCAAAGATCTCTTCGAGGGAGATTTCAGTCTGGTTATGGTGGTGCAAGTTATGCTGGTTCGTCGAGTCTAGCCTTGCAAATGCCGGCCCCTCCACATGTGGGAATTCAACCCAGAAGGACCGCGCACCATTCAGAATTTCCTCGGCATGACACAGGGGGAGATGTATAAATCGTTCTTCAGACCCCAAATAGAGTGTCCGGATACTACCGAAGACATGGGCCTGAGCTGCAACTGCTCCGCTGCCCAAGTAAGTAATCCCATAGCCGAACATATTGTCCTTTTATTTGTCATGGCTTCATTCTGAAGAATCGCTCTTTGATCAGGACTGGATAACAAAGGCAAAGATGATCCGGTGTTCGGCCCCCCTTCCTGAAGGCTTGGACAATCCGGTGCTGGAAAAGATGCTCGAGCCAACACCTTGTCTAGTGCCTTCAAAGGAAGATGAAGGGGGAATAAAGAGGGCGAAAGCGGGCCTCCATCGATACCAATTCCAATCGAGGGAGTGAGTGCCTCCGCGAGGGAGGATAACCAAGGGGAAGAATCTGACATTCCCTCTCCTCGGGGAAGGAAGAGGGCTACCTCTGGAGATCCGAAAACTAAGGTTTCCAAATGGGAGAAGAAATCTCCGCCAGAGGGTCCTGCCTCCGAGGGTATTCTGGCTGCACAATGTCCGCGCGAGGATCAGCCCTCTACCGAGCTGTAAGTAGTTAAAAAGGTACTTAATAGTGAAGATATCCTACCTTACTTCTGAGGAGAATAACCGAAGCATTTATCTTACAGTTTGGATCTTTGCCCTTCTCAGCAGAGGTCGTCTTCCAGAGATGATGGAGAGCGAAACGCCTCCCCCCGCCACACCGCCTCAGGAGGCGGGCGACCCTGAGGTGTCGTCGTGGAGGGTTTCTCCTGAACCGGCAAGGCTAGAAGTTAATCCTATGGCCACCCGAAGTCCCCAGTATCCGGCTCTTGAAGAGAGAAATCAAAAGAGTCCGGCACCATCTGGTATGCGGTCGGACATATTGAGGGATCTGCTAGAGCGAGCGACTATCTCAGAAGAACACCGTAGGTTGATGGGTACGATGATTGAAAGGATTTCGTCCACCGAGAGCGGGTTGCATGAAGCCTTTATGAGTCTACTGACGGGTTTTGAGGTACGTGAAATGATGTACATTTTTGATAGTACTGCACATTTTTAGGTGTGCCCTGTGTAGATAGTAGCCCCTGAGACTCTAGTTGCTGTCGAAAACGGCGGCAAACAGGGGATCGTAGTCCTAGGTAATAACCAGGTCGCCTTTATGTGCAGGTGGTTGAAGCTCCGGTGGCTAGCCGGACTGATGGATTTGCCGGACTAAAGCGGCAACTGGATGCGTCAGATGCCGACATCGTGCTTGTTAACAAGCGGCTTGACGAGGCACAGGGTAGGTGATTTTTCTGGTGAATGTCACATAGCAAGAGCAGCATGATGCCCGTATCTTTAATATGTTGTGACTGCAGATGGAGCTGCCACCATTGAGACCCTTCGGGCGGAGCTTGCCCGAGCCAAGGAGCAAGCAAGGAGTAGCAATGCGGCCACTTTAAAGGTGGCCGAAGTGTTAAGAGCCGAAAAGGCTGCGCATTGCGAGAGCAAAGAAAAAATAGCCAAGATGGCTGTAAAGCTAAAAGATACTGTCGACCGTTTCCAGCTTCTTGAAGAAGAAAACCGGGCGAAGGCGACGGACCTGGAAAAGGCCACAATGGCGACCAAGGACACCCGCTCTGCAATGAGAGCGAAGAAGGAGGAGCTGCGTCAAGCCGGGGATATCACGGCTGGGAAGCCCTTTATGCTGCGGAGGAAGTTTGGAGATCCTCAGTATGCCCCTTTGGACCGGCTGTGGAGTTCGGCGGACGCGTATCTGGACTTGGCGGCGAGTGCTGTCGATGCGGCCGAATACTTTCGAGATCAAACAGATCGTGAAGTGGACAAGCTATTCTGGTCACAATTTAATGTTCCAGAGCGTCCGCTTCCGTTGACTGATCGGCTTGCTGAATGGGCCGAGCTGAATAGATTGTCTAGAGTCGCCATGAGGTCTGTTGTGGATCATCTGTGGCAGGAAAGGCCAAAGCCAAACAACTATTTTAGTTTGGTGCAGCAGTTCCTTGGTGCGGTGCCGCACATTAATGCGATGAAGAGGTCGGCGTGCATAGAAGGCTCGCGGATGGTCCTTTCCCGTGTCAAAACATACTGGGCGACGATGGATGGCACCACTTTTGTGGCGCAGGGTTCGGCTATAGGCAGAGTGGCTGCCGAGCACTATTTTGAAGAAGTTCTTGAAGGCGCTCGTTCGATAGAGGCCAAGTGCTTGAAGAATATTATGTTTGAGTGACATGTATTCCCATTGTAAAAACGTCTATCAAGGTTGTATTTATACTTTTGCCCGAAAATACCATGATGCCTCCTGTGCGACCGTTTATGTATATATGTATATGACCTGAAAGATTGCAGTCGCTCGGCTTCAGCCCCCACGCATATAATGCGGGGGTGTTCACAGAAGACGCATGGTCACACTTGATCCAACGTCTTGGTCCATTAAGGAGGTGATAGCGCAGCGAACTAGGCAACCAGACTATAATGCTTTAACACATTCACTTAGCCAGAGGAGTTTGACAGTGGGGCTACTATATAGCCCCTGGTGGCTCCGCACTCATCCAAATTCAGGGTGCGTACATGCCTGGCCGGGAAACGGCCCTTTGTTAAGGTGGAGGAATCCCAAAGATTCCGATAGGTCATCAAGTGGTTGACCAGTCTCATGCTATATCATGACAGTCAGTTTTCGGCTCTCTCTACTGAGGTGCTCGTCCGTATGAACCAGGGCACAATCGCAGTAGTTCTCCTGGTGCCGCCTTAGCCGATAGAGCGGAACGTAAGGCAGCAAAACACAGGAGCCGGGAAAACCCAACATTTGACCAAAGACATGATTCAGAGCTGATGCATATAAGGACAAGCTCGCGACGCCGAACACTCCCTAAGGTATTCGGTCTTTATGGTGTAAACCGGGCCTAAATAGTTCCCTTTGTAATAAGCCCCTGGTGTCTAGGTACGTGCATTATTCTAACGTGGCCACATGCCAAGACGTCAGCATCCTTCTCAATTCTACTGAGAATCCGAGGGATGTGTATCAATAAGAGATAGTAAAAAGAGGTTTACGCAGGGTCTTAATCTGAAAAGAATCCTTAGAACGGGTCCCTGCTGCACGTCTGCGCCTGTGTCTCCGTTGTGCCGTATCTTGGACGGGTGTAGCACGATGGTCATCTGTAAAAGAGAGGAACTTAGTTGAAAAGTTATCATGCAAAAAGGTAGGTTATACTAAAGAAACCATCCATAGTTCAAGATGAGTAAAGTTAAGCCTAATTGCCACTTGTTTGCGCGCGTTGAGCCCCTTGTATTGTAATAGGGGTATAGCCATCAAACCTATATTAATTACATATAGCTGCGCCAGACTCGTCTAACCGCGTCCATGGTCTTAACGACCTGTCAGATGCTTTAGTTGGTGAGGCCGTTTAGTGTGCGGCTGCCAAGGCAGCCGCGCAGTCTTCCACGCGCAATGAGCGCTTAATATTTCCATTTACTGTAATGATGCCGCGTGGACCGGGCATCTTAAGCATGAGAGAGGCATAATGCAGTATTGCGTTAAAGCGAGCGAAAGCTTCGCGTCCGAGTAGTGCATGATAGCCACTTTGGAACGGAGCAATGTGGAAGGTTAACTTTTCGCTGCGGAAGTTATCGGGAAAGCCGAATATAACCTCTAGTAGCAGGGAGCCCGTGCAATGGGCTTCTGGGCCTGGCGTTACTCCTTCAAAGGTAGTATTGCAATGGCTAATTTTTGCCGGGTCTATCCCCATGTTGCGGACTGTTTCCTGATATATATCAGGTTTTAACTGCTGCCGCCGTCCATCAGGACTCGTGTGAAGTGGTATCCATCAATTATTGGGTCTAATACCAAGGCTGCCCATCCTGCACGCCGGATACTTGCCGAGTAATCCCGATGGTCAAAAGTGATCGGTTGGGACGGCCAGTGAATGAACTCTGCGGTGATAGGCCCTGGGGCATGTGTCTCTAGGAGTGCCGCTTTGTTTCTCCCCTTTATCACGTGTAACACGTTGACTATTTTGACTTCTGGTGGGAATTTCTTCTGTTCCCCAGTGCTTTGCTGGCGAGGCTCGTCCTCGCCTTCGCTTGGTGTATCCTGCCCCTTATGTGCGGCATTGAGCTTGTCGAACTGCTTGAAGAGCCAACATTCTCTATGGGTATGATTTGCAGGTTTATCGGGGGTGCTGTGGATCTGACATATTTTATCCAGAATCTTGTTTAGGCTGGACAGTTCGTCTCTGTTGCCTTTGGAGGGCAGCTTTTGCTGACCTGGCCGAGGGCTTCTGAATCCGGCGTTTACTGCCGTGCTCTTCGGGCTGTCTTCTTTATTCTGGCGCTTTTTTTATTGCGTCGTGGTTTCCCGTTTCCGTCCCTGACTTCGGATGTACTTGGGTCGCTGGCGCTGCATCGGGCTAACCAGCTGTCCTCGCCTGCACAAAAGCGGGTCATGAGGCTTGTTAAGGCTGCCATTGTTCTCGGCTTTTCTTGGCCGAGGTGTCTGGCGAGCCATTCATCTCGAATGCTGTGCTTGAAAGCTGCTAAGGCTTCGGCCTCCGGACAGTCGACTATTTGGTTCTTTTTAGTGAGGAACCTGTTCCAAAGCTTTCGGGCTGACTCTCCGGGCTATTGAGTTATATGACATAAATCGTCTGCATCCGGTGGTCGGACATAGGTCCATTGAAAATTTGCCCGAAAGGCGTCTTCGAGCTCTTCCCAGCTTCCAACGAAGTTTTCGGGGAGGCTTTTAAGCTAGTGCCGAGCTGGCCCTTTGAGCTTGAGGGGTAAGTACTTGATGGCGTGGAGATCATCTCCTCGAGCCATATGGATATGGAGGATATAGTCCTCAATCCAGACCCCAGGGTCTGTCGTACGCCTCTATGTTTACGGGTTTGAATCTCTCTGGAAATTCATGGTCCAGCACCTCGTCGGTGAAACATAGGGGGTGTGCAGCACCCCTGTATTTGGGTTTATCGTGGTGTTCGGATGTTTGTTTTGTCATATTGCATGCTGGAGCGTGCTTGCGTGGCCCGTATATGGATCTGGTTGCGCCATCCTTTTGATGCGAGCCCTCGCGTGGATCGCGTACTGGCTTATGTGCGGCGTCATTTGCCGCTCTGTGTTGGCCATGAGGTTGTCTATCCGACCGGATAGCCGTTTTGTTTTTAATTGCGGGGGATCTAAGGCCTCCTCATCGAATTCACGTAGCAACTTTCGCTTTGGGTAGCTCTTGGTGTGTAGTGTTGAGTACTTCACTCCATCTGTTCTGAGTGTGTCTTGTGCAGCCTTCAGCCTTTGCTTCTGCTTTTTCAGACTCCTCGTAGTGGCAACAAGCCTTTTATGGGTATTCTGTTGCTCTGGGTTCCTGTCCGGTGTGATGTTATCCGGACTGTTATCTTCGACGGAGTTGTGTTGTTTGGTTTGATTCTCCGTGTTGCCATCGTCAGGTGATGGTTCACCCTGCGCTAACGCTGGGTCTATGTGACCGCTGTTTCTGCCGAAGCGGGATTTGGAGCGGCGTTTACGCTGCCGCCTTGACTGCTTCTCGAGGCAACAATCCTTCGCTGCGTCGTTCCGTTCTTCGACGTCGTTTTCTTTGGGTGTGTCCACCATGTATACATCATATGATGAAGTGGGCGTCCAGTGCCCTGTGGGCAGTGATTCCTGTTTGTCTCCTGCATCGTCGTCCATACCGTCAATGTATTCGGAGTTGAAGTCAAGCATGTCAGTCAAATTGTCAACAGTGGCTACTAAGTGGGTGGTGGGTGGGCGGCGAATTTATTCGTCATCCGTATCCCAATCCTGCCGGACATAGTTCGGCCAGGACTCTCCTGACAAGGAGAGAGACCTTAATGAGTTTAGTATGTCGCCGAAGGGCGAGTGCTGAAAGATATCTGCGGAGGTAAACTCCATGATCGGCGCCCAGTCGGTTTCGATAGGCTCGGGGGTAGGCGGTTCGGAGTCCATGGCCGGGGAAGGATTGACAGCTTGGCCTCACAGCTATCGTGAAGGGTAAGGTCGATACTCGGCTCGATCGCCGCTAAGGATACGGCCTCCGTGGTGGGGTCTATCCTCCCGTCCATGGATGGCGCAATTGGCTCCAAATTGAGGGTCGGAGCGGTTGCCGGTGAGATCTCCTGAACACTGTCCGATGGTAGAGCCAGATCATGCTCAACGTGACTGTGTGGCGCACTCGGCAGGGGCTCGATTCCGTCGAAGATCAAGTCTCCGCGGATATCGGCCGTGTAGTTTAAGCTTCCAAACCTGACCTGGTGGCTAGGGGCGTAACTTTTGATCTGCTCTAGATGGCCAAGCGAGTTGGCCCACGATAAACGTACAAAGATCTGTCCAGGGAGAAAAGTCTCACCCTGAACCGCATCGCTATCGATGATTAAAGGAGCCATCAAGCCTAATGATGATGACACAGAGGAACTCTCAATGAAAGCACCAATGTCGGTGTCAAAACCGGCGGATCTCGGGTAGGGGGTCCCGAACTGTGCGTCTAAGGCGGATGGTAACAGGAGGCAGGGGACACGATGTTTTACCCAGGTTCAGGCCCTCTTGATGGAGGTAAAACCCTATGTCCTGCTTGTTTATTCTTGATAATATGAGTAGTACAAGAGTTGATCTACCACGAGATCGGAGAGGCTAAACCCTAGAAGCTAGCCTATGGTATGATTGTATGTTGTCCTATGGACTAAAACCCTCTGGTTTATATCGACACCGGAGGGGGCTAGGGTTCACAAGGTCGGTTACAAAGGAGATGTACATATCCGTATTGCCTAGCTTGCCTTACGCGCCAAGTAGAGTCCCATCCGGACACGGGACGAAGTCTTCAATCTCGTACATTCATAGTCCAACAGTCCGGCCAAAGGATATAGTCCGGCTGTCAGGAGACCCCCTAATCCAGGACTCCCTCAGTTGGATTCTTCAGAGACGTCATATCTGCCGAGTCAACATTATCCTGGTAAAATTTCAATTCCTCTATTGCACAAACAGACTTAGCGTAAGCAACATCGCCTTCTTCACACTCCAAGGCTATCTTGCGACTTCCATGCACCATGATAGTGCCCTTGTGACCCAGAATCTTAAGCTGCAAATAAACATAACACGGCCTCGCCATAAATTTTGCATAAGCCGGCCATCCAAACAGAGCATCCCCAAAGGCTCTGGATCTTAACAACTTCAAATGTTAAAGTCTACGCTCTGGAATCGTACTCATCCCCAAAGGCTACCTCCAAAGCAATCTTGCCCACAGGGTACGCCGATTTACCAGGCAGCACTCCATGGAAAACAATATTGGATGGTTTAAGATTTTTGCCAGTTAATCCCATGCGGCAGAAAGTATCATAATAAAGGATATTGATGCTACTGCCTCCATCCATGAGTACCTTAGTGAACTTGTACCCTCTGACCTGAGGTGCCACCACCAGCGCCAAATGACCCGGATTATCAACCCGGGGCGGGTGATCCTCACGACTCCACACAATGGGCTGCGCAGACCATCACAAGTAATGGGGAATTGCCGGCTCAACGGCGTTCACTGCCCTTTTATGGAGCTTTTGATCCCATTTGCATAAACTTGTGGTGAATACGTGGTACTGCCCACTATTTAACTGCTTCGGGTTGCTTTGATAACCAGACTGCTGCTACTGATTCCCCTAGCCAGACTGTTGATTAAAACCACCTTGATTGCCTTGGCCCTGGAAACCAGAATTAGAACCGCCACCACCGTAGCCCGGACCGTGAGAGCCGGAACCTGAGCCGCCGCCCGGCCTATGATTGTCTTGAAAAATATTGGAATTTTTGTACTCCTTCCTAATGAAGCAAGCCTTCCAGAGGTGAGCGGCCTGCCTTTCCTATGTGCTATGCTTCGGGTAGGGCTTATCCAGCAGCTGCTCAAGATTGAAACTTGGCCCCCAAACCCAGGAGGCGGCTTTCCCTTACGACACTGACCATTATTCTGCGTATTGGTGTTAGCCACAAAATTCAAACTATTATCAGCCTTGCGCTTACCATTGCCTCCCTGACTCACCGGGTTATGCTGCTGCCCTTTGGTGTTGCTACTCTTCTTTCCCTTTCCCGGCTTTTCATCATCAGACTCGGGGTCCTTGGTACTATCAGAGTCAACATACTTAACCAGAGCCGCCATCAGCTCCCCCATGTCACAGCAGTGGCGCTTGAGCCGCCCTAGCTTCTGTTTAAGGGGCATAAAATGACAATTCTTCTCTAACATCAAAACTGTTGAGCCGGCATTATTACGATCCGATGAGTGCAAGATAGTTGAGACCCGGCACACCCAATGGGTTGTTGACTCGCCTTCTTCTTGGACACAGGAGTCCAAATCCAAAATCTACATAGGTTGCTTGCATGTATATTTGAAATTCCGGATAAACCGGGCTTTTAATTCGGCCCATGATCTGATGGAGTTGGCAGGCAACTCTTTTAACCAAGTACGGGCCATCCCATCCAGCATCATGGTGAAATATTTAGCACACGCAGCATCGCTAACATCCAGCAGTTCCATGGCCATCTCATAACTCTCAACCCACGCTTCAGGGGGCAAGTCAGTTGTGTAGTTAGGCACCTTACGAGGACCCTTGAAATCCTTGGGCAAACGCTCATTCCGTAGAGTGATACGTCCATTTTGCATCATGCTTTTATATCGATATTTATTGCATTATGGGATGTTATTACATATTATGTCACAATACTTATGCCTATTCTCTCTTATTTTACAAGGTTTACATGAAGAGGGGGAATGCCGGCTGCTGGAATTCTGGGCTGGAAAAGGAGCAAATATTAGAGACCTATTCTGCACATCTCCAAAAGTCCTGAAACTTCACGGGAGCACGTTTTAGAATATATAAAAAATACTGGGTGAAAGAAGTACCAGAGGGGGGCCACCCACCGTCCACGAGGGTGGGTGGCGCGCCCTACCCCCCTGGGCGCGCCCCCTTGCCTTGTGGGCCCCCTGGCAGCCCTCTGATGCCCATATTTGGCTATATGGAGTCTTTCGTCAAGAAAAAAAATCATAAACAAGCTTTCGGGAAGAAACTCCACCGCCACGAGGTAGAACCAATCTAGGGCTTCGACGGGGCTGTTCTGCGAGGGAAACTTCTCTCCAGAAGGGGGAAATCTTCACCGACGTCATCACCATCGATCCTCTCATCGGGAGGGGGTCAATCTCCATCAACATCTTCATGAGCACCAACTCATCTCAAACCCTAGTTCATCTCTTGTATCCAATCTTTGTCTCAAAACCTTAGATTGGTACCTGTGGGTTGCTAGTAGTGTTGATTACTCCCTGTAGTTGATGCTAGTTGGTTTACTTGGTGGAATATCACATGTTCAGATCCATTATGCATATTAATACCCCTCTGATTATGAACATGAATATGATTTGTGAGTAGTTACGTTTGTTCCTGAGGACATGGGAGAATTCTTGCCATAAGTAGTCATGTGAATTTGGTATTCGTTTGATATTTTGATGAGATGTATGTTGTCTTTCCTCTAGTGGTGTCATGTGAACGTCAACTACATGACACTTCACCATTGTTTGGGCCTAGGGGAAGGCATTGGGAAGTAATAAGTAGATGATGGGTTGCCAGAGTGACAGAAGCTTAAACCCTAGTTTAAGCGTTGCTTCGTAAGGGGCTGATTTGGATCCATATGTTTCATGCTATGGTTAGGTTTACCTTAATACTTCTGTTGTAGTCGCAGATGCTTGCAATAGGGTTTAATCATAAGTGGGATGCTTGTCCATGGAAGGACAATACCCAAGCACCGGTCCACCCACATATCAAATTATCAAAGTACCGAACGCGAATCATATGAACGTGATGAAAACTAGCTTGACGATAATTCCCATGTGTCCTCGGGAGCGCTTTCCTTTATATAAGATTTTGTCCAGGCTTTTCCTTTGCTACAAAAAGGATTGGTACATCTTGCTGCACCTTATTTAGTTTTATTACTTGTTACTCGTTACAAATTACCTTACCACAAAACTATCTGATACCGATAATTTCAGTGATTGCAGAGAATACCTTGCTGAAAACCGCTTATCATTTCCTTCTGCTCCTCGTTGGGTTTGACAATCTTACTTATCGAAAAGGCTATGATAGATCCCCTACACTTGTGGGTCATCAAGACTCTTTTCTGGCGTCGTTGCCGGGGAGTGAAGCGCCTTTGGTTGGTGGAATTTGGTAAGGAAAAATTTATATAGTGTGCTGAAATTTACTGTCACTTGTTACTGTGGAACATAATCCTTTGAGGGGCTTGTTCGGGGTATCTTCACCCTGACCAGTAGAGCAAAGAGTTTCTCCTCAACCTACTGAACCTACTGAAAATGTTTACTTTGAAATTCCTTCGGGTATGATAGAGAAACTGCTAGCTAATCCTTTCACAGGTGATGGAACATTACATCCCGATTTGCACCTAATCTATGTGGATGAAGTTTGTGGATTATTTAAGCTTGCAGGTATGCCCGAGTGAGGGAGTCCTGGATTAGGGGGTGTTCAGATAGCCGGACTATACCTTCAGCCGGACTCCTGGACTATCAAGATACAAGATTAAAGACTTCGTCCCGTGTTCGGGAGGGACTTTCCTTGGCGTGGAAGGCAAGCTTGGCGATAAGGATATGTAGATCTCCTACCATTGTAACCGACTCTATGTAACCCTAACCCTATCCGGTGTCTATATAAACCGGAGGGTTTTAGTCCGTAGGACAACATACACATCAACAATCATACCATAGGCTAGCTTCTAGGGTTTAGCCTCTTCGATCTCGTGGTAGATCTACTCTTGTACTACCCATATCATCAATATTAACCAAGCAGGACGTAGGGTTTTACCTCCATCGAGAGGGCCCGAACCTGGGTAAAACTTCATGTCCCTTGTCTCCTGTTACCATCCGGCCTAGACGCACAGTTCGGGACCCCCTACCCAAGATCCGCCGGTTTTGACACCGACACCGAGGATGTTATCAAGAAGAAGGTATTCCCTTTATCTTTGAAGGGAAAGGCATTGACATGGTTTAGGCTATGTGATGATATGGGATCATGGAACTACAACCAATTGAAATTGGAATTTCATCAGAAGTTTTATCCTATGCATCTTGTTCATCGTGATCGTAATTATATATATAATTTTTGGCCTCACGAAGGAGAAAGCATCGCTCAAGATTGGGGGAGGCTTAAGTCAATGTTATATTCTTGCCCCAATCATGAGCTCTCAAGAGAAATTATTATTCAAAAAAAATTGCTTGGCTTTCTCTCGATAATCGCTCCATGCTCGATACTTCTTGTACTGGTTGTTTTATGATGAAGACTACTGAATTCAATTGGGATTTATTGGAAATAATTAAATGCAACTATGAAGATTGGGACCTCAACAAAGGTAAGGAGTCAGGTATAACACCTAAGTTTGATTGTGTTAAATATTTTATGGATACCGATGCTTTTCGTGAATTTAGCACTAAATATGGACTTGACTCTGAGATGGTAGCTTCTTTCTGTGAATCCTTTGCTACTCATGTTGATCTCCCTAAGTAGAAGTGGTTTAAATATCATCCTCGCATTGAAGTAAAAGTAGTTGAACCTATTAAACTTGAAGAAAAGACTATCACTTATAATGTTGATCCTATTGTTCCTACAGCTTATATTGAGAAACCACCTTTCCCTCTTAGAATAAAGGATCATGCTAAAGCTTCAACTGTGGTCAACAAAAGTAATATTAGAACACCAAAACCCTCTGAGCAAATTAAAGTTGAACCTAGTATTGCTATGGTTAAAGATCTCTTGGTTGATAATATTGATGGGCATGTTATTTACTTCTCTGATGATGCTGCTAGAATTGCTAAACCCGATACTAAAGATAAACATAGACCTGTTGTTGGCATGCCTGTTGTTTCTGTTAAAATAGGAGATCACTGTTATCATGGCTTATGCGATATGGATGCTAGTGCCAATGCAATACCTTTTACCTTACATGAAGAAATTATGCATGATATTTGTCGTGGAGTTGACACGGCAGATGTCCTAAAGAAAGGACTTAGTCGTAGGGCCATCGCACTAGGAAGCTTAAAGGGGTTAATCGGGACAAAGGACATGAGAGAGTTTTATACTTGTTCGGCCCCTTACGATGAAGGTAAAAGCCTACGTCTAGTTGGGATTGGTATTGCTGATGTTTCGACTTCCAAGAGGCTCAACTCGCCGGCTTGGTTATCGACTTGGTTGTTTCTTTCCCTAAACCGCCACTGGGTCGTCCCCTTATATACACGGGTTGACGCCTGGTGGCTTACAGAGTCCCGGCCGGCTCATAATCGTGTCCGGCTCGGTGACTTCCTTTACATGCCTTTCTTTACATGTCTTTCCACCCATATGGCGGTTTACAATAACGGGCTTTTAAGCCGGCCCGAGGCCTTTGGGCTTTCTATATATACTAATAAACTATCATCTTGACTGTATATTGGGCTTCTTATGTAACCCGCCATTAAGGTTGACCCGGCCCCTCCTGGGCGGGTCTCAGCTGATAGTAATATCCCCAACATTAGGCCCCAGGTTGACTTTGAACTTTGTTCTTTGTCAATCTTCAATACTTAGGCAGAATACATCCTCTGTCTGAAAATTTCCTTAACCCGTTGTGACGTCATCTTTTTGAAACACAAAAAACTTTCATGACGCCATCTTCCAATGGATCTTTCATTTTTAATGCCTTCCGGGAATCGAGGCGTCTGTTCAGTTGGATAATCATTATTGGGTCTCCTTGATTTTCGTGCCCGCCTGTTCGCGCACTCCCTTATAAATAGGCATAACTTGGGTCTTTCTCATTCTCCTTTCTTCCTCATCTTCCTCCTCTCGCAACCCCCGTCGCTGCTTGAGCTCCGCCGCCGCCGCAACTCTCATCGTCGTCGTTGAGCTTGGCCGCTGCATCACCCTGAATCCATCTAGAAAACACGGCGAGTCTTCATGGCAGGCCTGCATCTTGTAAGTTTTTCTTCTCTCTCACCCACCTAGATCTATTCTAGGTTTGCGAGTTCTTCAGTGTTCTTCATCTGTTCATCACAGACCATCTTGTAGATCTTCTCCGCAACTTCTTTTGATCCAGAAAAGAGATATAACTCGCGCGGTAGCTGTTTGGCATTCATTTTGGATATCAGTAGATCCCTTTTACCTGTATAAATGCTTCGTTACAGTCGAAGAACTCATCTGTACTATGTTTTTAGGTCTAGAATATTTCCCTTTTTGAAACAGCCTTTTGATCCAAAATGATAATGATCACTTGGTGAAACTTGTTTATGCCAACACTTAACTGAATCTGCCCTCTGAGAAAATCTGTAGTCATGGCGGCTTATCACTCTGGCTTTCTTTTCCCTATATGTCATTAGCCCTTAGTTAAACCGTGATTACTTGCTTTATAATTGACCATAGACTGAACCGACATATTATTATTTATTTTTTTCAGTTCATTACACATCATACCGTCGAAGTCACCCACCGTCTGTAATTGGGTCCCTTCATCTGTAACTGAGGAACGGTTAAAAGAGTCCTTCATCGTTGGGTTTCTGCCTTCAAAGAATGTCATGTCTTATCGTGCTCCTGACCCGGAGGAAGAACGTCCCAATCCAAAAGACGGAGAAGTGATTATCTTCACTGACCACATGAACTGTGGCTTTTCACTGCCCGGTTCAAAATTCCTTAGATAGGTCCTTCATTTTTTCAAACTCCATCCCCAGGACCTTGGACCCAACTCTATTTCCAACATTTGTGACTTCCAAGTGCTCTGTGAGGCATATCTTCAGCAAGAGCCCACCGTAGAGCTGTTTAGAGAGTACTTTTATCCGAATCGTCAGAATGAATGCACCAACTGATCTAGCTTAGAACTTGGAGGCATCTCGATTCAGCGCTGTCAGGGTGCCGTTTTTCCTCTGATCGTCTTACCGAGCCACCCAAAGGACTGGAACCAAACTTGGTTTTATTGTCAGGATACTTCTCCAGCAAACGAGAAGCCTCTGCCGGGTTACCGCCCTAGTCGTCTTGACTCCATGTTCACCCTTCCGGATAAGCTTACTGTCGCTGAACGTAGGAAGCTTATTCCCTCCATTAGAAGAATCAATGGCTTGTTGGGTAATGGTTTAACCGGAGTAGATCTGACCCGTTGCTGGATCTCATGGAGGGTTATTCCATTAAGTCGTTGATCTCAACTGATGTATGAATATGACGGAAGCCCGAACAACCCTCTTCGTCATAGCCCAGTTGAACTCACCGAAGAAGACATTGTTTCGATGTCAACCCGTTTGGTAAATGGGAAGTACGAAGATTGTAGTATTGTTGGGTTAAGTCCCTTCTGCAAGATTAATCCGGTGCCAGAAGTACATTCTGATCTCTCTTTATTTGTGTTTTGCCCAGCTATTAGTACTTAATACTGATCTTTCTTCTTGTCTTTATAGGCCAATTCTGACTTCTGGAAGGTGAAATATGACCACGAAGCTGCCAAGAAGGCGAAAGCCGCCGCTATGAACACCAAGAAGACGACCCGGAAATCAAAGAAAAAGAAGAAAACCACTGCTGAATATTTAATGAAGCTTGATGATACGTCTGACTCGGAGGTAGCCCTTGGTTCTCTTGGCCAATTTTTTAACAATCTTATTGACACTGATCCTTACCAGGATGACACTAGGGCCAGTCAGGACAGGGAAGCAGAGGTAACTATCATTTCCTCCGATTCAGAGCCCTTATCAAGACACAAAGTTCGACGAGTGATCCGTAAAGTAAGGTTTTCTAACCCTTTAGCTCACTTGGATCCCAACTTTCATTTGGAAAAACAGCAACACGAAAGCCGCCGTGAAGCTGAGATTGAAGATGAACCGGCTGTTGACCTTCAATAGACCCCTCGAAAACGCCCGAACGAGGTTTACTTTTACTGCCCTTAACTGGGTTTAATGAATCCTGCTCATTGTATCCCTTTTAACTCCTTTCTTTTACCTTTTTAGGAGGTGTCTCGTTCTTCAGGCGACTCTTCACAAACACAATTCCCGGCTTTCAAGACTGCTCCTGGGTAATCAGAGATCATTTTTCCTTCCGGGTTGATCAATTGTACCTTTGATGCTGACTGTCTGTAATATATATATATATATATATATATATATATATATATATATATATATATATATATATGTTTCTCTTTAGCGGTCAGGCTAAATCCAAGAAAGCGAGGGTAACCAAACCAGCGGAAGACCCACCAGTACTAGCATCTGACCCGGCTAGGCCGCTCCCACCATTAACTGATGCCCCAGAAGACCCGCCAATTGTCAATGAAGCAAATCCTTCGGAGCTATCTCTTGATGACACCACTATCAATCCTTCTATAGCCGGACCGTCAAACTCAATCGACCCACCATCACCACATGCTCCAGATGTCCAAATTACTAGGAGCCGCTTTGTTGAGCCAGGGAATCCAACGGTGTTGGCTCGGTGCATAGCAAAGGAAGAAGCATTGGAGCGGCAGAAGGTTCACTTTGATATCGCCAACTATGATCGTCTCAATGCCAGTGATATCTTATCCGGCTATCTCAGTCATGTACAATCCAGTCGTGAGTCTAAGATTGAGATGGTCAAGCAGCTTCAGTTGAAGTATGAGGTCTGTTATTTCCGGTTTACCAATATTCCTTCAGCCCCCAAGTCTTCAGATTATAAGAGAAACGAAATAACCTGTAGACTTAGAATATAAGCCGAAACTTTTATCTCTGAATCTTTGCCTTGTACTGATAGAACAAAACGTCACCCATAGTCCCCAAGGACCGGTTCATTTTGATCATTAATGAATCGATACTTTAAAATTTAAAGTTGTCTCTAAAGTATTTTAACACTCCGGCTTAACCTTGAAAAACTTGCTGAACTGCGTACATTAGCCCCCAAGTGCTAAGTGTTGTTACTTTGTAAAGGACTTGGGACTTCAAATATATTGGTAGAATCGCAAAAATTTGATTTGGCATACATTAGCCCCCAAGTGCCAAGTGGTTTATTCATAAAGTACTTGGGACTTCGAATTTTGAATTTGGATACTGGAATTAAAACCAAATCTTGACTTATCTGAATGTTTCACAGAATGCATTCTGAACTGTCCTCCAAATTGACTGACGCAAACACCCGGTTAGCAAGTCAAGAGTCAGAAATCAAATCTTCCACCTCCAAATTGCAAATGAGCCTTTCTAAAACGGAGACTTTGAAGACCAACATTACTGCCAAAGAGAAAACTTGGGAGAATGAGAAAACACTCCTGACCCGCCGAGCTGAGACAGCCGAAACAGCTCTGAAAGAAATTTCCATAGAGCTAAACAATTTGAAGGGCCGGGTATCTCAGATGTTTGCTTCGATTTTTGGTAAGCCGTCTGAATTGAACTTGAATATAATTTTTGTCAAACCAGAATATGATCTGCCAACTGACTTTGTTTGAAAATATATACAGGTCCGCGAAGTAAAAACCTGAGCCAAGACCCGTTGATTAAGCTGAAGGCAGTGTACACCTTGGTTTCACAATTATACATTGGTGCACAACGGGCTCTGGCTGCTATCTCTCCGGTAAATCAAGGATCCAACCGGCTTAGCGATGTCCTGAAGAAGCTGTCTATCCTTCCTGCGAGATTCCAAGAGGTAAAACGCTCATGTGCGCGAGCCGGTGCACTGACCGCCCTAAGCCGTTCCAAAGCTTGGGTGCCAGACCTAGATCTGGCGGACGTGGCAAAGGGCTATCCTACTGTAAAGGAGGACGGGACTCCTTTTAATCAAGATGACTTTGTAGCCTGCGTCCGTGAAGTCCGGCCTCAGGCGACTAGCCTTGGAGATGACACCAATGTGGATAAATACCAGCCGGGTTTTGACAGTGCGAATAAGAAGATGACCACTCCTTCATACAAAGTTGCCGATTTGATCCCACCTGTGAGAGAAGATACATTCGCCCCGGAAATAGACCCGGTCGGCCTGATTGATGACGAAGCTGAATTTGTCACCATGAACGGCTTTGATTGGTCCAAATCCAACTTCCAGTAGACTCAAGATGGTGAACCGGTGAGGGAAGGACAATGATCATCTTCATGGGCTTAGAAAGGCTTGTAATAGCTTAGCAGTTTAAAACACCACATGTTTGCTTATGCCATCGCGCATAAAACACTTCTATGTTAATCTGTGCTTCTGGATGCCAATGTTTAATGCTTTCTTATGCATCATTTAATACTTGTCTCTGCAATGTTTAACTTCTGTTCCTGTGAATACAAGGAAAAACCTGGCAAGGCGGTTTAGAAACAACTGGGTTTAAACACCTGATTTACAGCCCATATCTCCACCTCGTCCTTGTTGATTATTAGGTCACTGGTTCAAATAACCCGGGTGACGAACTTTGGATCCTTAGACCCCCGGTTTGAATAATCCGGGCGTCTGTCTTGTTCAATAATTGAGCCGGCAAAGGAAAACAGGCTATCTCATTTGTAATATTGAAACAACAAAAATTTCAAAGGCAAGCCACAAACATAATTTTAACTCTGTATTCAAAAGATTGGGGGTTTCTGATTCGAATACGATCAGTAAACCGGACCAAAGGGGTTAAGCTAAGGTTCGAATACGACCATATAGCCCCCAGTGGCTTTGGCATTGCGCCGATCAAGAGGGTACCGACAACTATGTTCTCTTTGGTTCTAATATGACCTATGTTTGAACAGGAAGCCCCCAAATGACCTTGAGAGGTTTTTAATGACCCTGATTCGAATACGATCCAAGTCGGCTCAAAAGGGGTTAAGCTATGATTCGGATATGATCAAGAAGCCCCCAAGTGAGTTTGGCCTTGAGCCGATCAAGAGGGTCGACAGCTATGTTCTCTTTGGTTCTAATACGACCTATGTTTGAACAGGAAGCCCCCAAGTGACCATGAGATGTACAGCTAGATTCGGATACGATCATAAGCCGGACTAGAAAAGGTTAAACTTGATTCAAATATGATCAGCTCCTTAATAGTCTTTGTGAAAAATAATAAAGATGCATAATCTTTGAAAAGAAAAGAGACCGATGGTCTTACTTTATTGCTTATCATCGCATATACAATGTGAACGTATGTACATGATGAGAGCCGGTGGCTCAGGTATAATACGGCCGAAGTTGAGCAATGTTCCATGGCTGGCGGGTCTCTTCTTCTGACTTACGTGAGTCTGCATGCTCTCGAACGTCAATGAAGTAGTAAGACCCGTTGTTTAAATTTTTACTGACCACAAAAGTCCCTTCCCAAGGTGGGGATAACTTGTGTGCATCTGAAAGATCTTGGATGAGCCGGAGTACCAAGTCGCCTTCCTGAAAAGTCTTGGACTTAACCCGGCGGTTGTGATAACAACGCAGGTCCTGTTGATAGATTGCTGATCATGCTGCTGCTAAGTCTCTTTCTTCATCCAATAAGTCAAGCGCATCCTGTCTGGCTTTTTCATTGTTAGCTTCAACAAAAGCCACCACCCGGGGCGAGTCATGACGGATGTCACTGGGCAATACTGCTTCTGCCCCATAAACCATGAAGAAGGGTGTGTAACCCGTAGACCTATTGGGTGTAGTATTGATACACCATAACACTGAAGGCAACTCCTCTACCAAACAACCCGGAGTTCGCTGTAAAGGAACCATAAGCCGGGGCTTAAGCCCTTTTAGAATTTCCTGATTGGCTCTCTCAGCTTGACCATTGGATTGGGGATGAGCTACAGAAGAAACATCAAGCCGGATGTGCTCTCGCTGACAAAACTCTTCCATAGCCCCTTGTGATAGATTAGTGCCATTGTCTGTGATAATACTGTGTGGAAAACCGAAACAGAAGATTATTTTCTTCATGAATTGAACTGCCGTGGCTGCATCACACTTACTCACAGGCTCCTCCTCAACCCATTTAGTGAACTTATCAACAGCCACCAAGAGATGTGTCTTCTTATCCTTAGACCTTTTGAAAGGCCCCACCATGTCAAGCCCCCAGACTGCAAACGGCCAAGTGATTGGAATCATCCGTAGCTCTTGAGCCGGCACATGCGCTCGTCGTGCGAATTTCTGACATCCATCACATCTACTGACCAGATCTTCCCTGTCAGCGTGAGCTGTCAACTAGTAAAAACTGTGGCGAAACGCCTTGGCCACTAAGGATTTTGACCCGGTGTGATGACCACAATCACCTTCATGGATCTCACGAAGGATTTCTTGACCTTCTTCGGGGGAAAGACACCGTTGAAACGCTCCGGAAACACTGCGATGAAATAACTCTCCATCCGAAATCGTCATTGACTTAGACCGCCGGGTTATCTGTCGAGCCAGGGTCTCATCCGCTGGTAATTCTCCCCGGGTCATGTAAGCCAAAACGGCACCGTCCAATCTGGGATGACATGAAGAGCCGCCACCAACTGCGTCTCTGGGTCAGGAACAGCTAAATCTTCTTCTGTGGGCAACTTGATAGAGGGGTTATGTAAAACATCTAAAAAGGTGTTGGGCGGCACCGGCTTACGTTGAGACCCTAGCCGGCTTAAAGCATCAGCTGCTTCATTTTTTCGACGGTCAATGTGCTCCACCTGATAACCTTCAAAATAACCTGCAACAGCATCGACCTCTCGGCGATAAGCCGCCATGAGAGGGTCTTTGGAATCCCACTTGCCAGACACCTGCTGAGCCACTAGATCTGAATCACCAGGACATCTGACCCGGTTCAAGCTCATCTCCTTTGCCACTCGAAGACCATGGAGCAATGCTTCATACTCTGCTGCGTTGTTAGTGCACGGAAACATCAATCATAACACATAACAAAATTTATCACCTCGTGGGGAAGTTAACAC
This sequence comes from Triticum aestivum, assembly GCF_018294505.1. NCBI lineage: Eukaryota > Viridiplantae > Streptophyta > Magnoliopsida > Poales > Poaceae > Triticum > Triticum aestivum. The sequence goes on along the minus strand of NC_057806.1, from coordinate 284,942,163 downwards.
AACTCCAGCCCCCGAGCCTTCTAATTGCCTGGACCCATCAAAATGAATAGTCCAATATGTGTTGTCTGGCTTTTCTTCTGGCATCTGCATCTCTGTCCAGTCATTGATGAAGTCAACCAGAGCTTGAGACTTAATCGCAGTGCGTGGAACATACTTCAGCCCATGAGACCCAAGCTCAATTGCCCACTTGGCAACTCGCCCTGTAGCTTCTCTGTTTTGAATAATGTCTCCCAAAGGAGCAGAGCTAACCACGGTGATTGGATGGCCCTAAAAGTAATGTTTAAGCTTCGGCTTGCCATGAACACCCCATAAACAAGTTTTTGCCAATGCGGATATCGTTGCTTAGACTCAATTAGCACTTCACTGACATAATAAACCGGCCGCTGAACCGGATGCTCTTTGCCAGCCTCCTTGCGCTCTACCACCATAGCCACACTAACAGCCCGTGAGTTGGCAGCTACGTATAACAATAGCGGCTCTTTCTGAATTGGAGCAGCTAGGACCGGCGGCTCCGCCAGTTGTGCCTTCAGATCCTCAAAAGCGGCGTTCGCAGCATCTATCCAAACAAACACATCCGTTTTCTTCATCAACTGATACAGAGGCATAGCCTTTTCCCCTAACCGGCTTATGAACCGGCTCAAAGCAGCCACATGACCCGCCAGTCGTTGAACATCATTGACGCAGGTTGGTTGGCCAGAGATGTAATTGCCTTGATCTTCTCCGGGTTAGCTTCAATACCTCGGTTAGACACCAGAAAGCCCAAGAGCTTGCCGGCTGGTACTCCAAAAACACACTTGGCCGGGTTAAGCATCATCTTGTAAACCCGAAGATTATCAAAAGTCTCTTTCAGGTCTGTGACCAAGGTTTCCTCTTCCCTGGACTTCACCACTATATCATCCACATAGGCATGAACATTGCGCCCAATTTGATCATGAAGACAATTCTGCACACACCGTTGGTAAGTCGCTTGAGCACTCTTGAGCCCAAAAGGCATAGACACATAGCAGAAGCCCCAAAAGGTGTTATAAACGCTGTTTTCTCTTGATCCTTGACTGCCATCTTAATCTGATGATACCCGGAGTAAGCATCTAAGAAACTCAACCGTGCGCAACCCGCCGTAGCATCAATGATCTGATCAATACGGGGAAGAGCAAAAGGATCAGCCGGACAGGCCTTGTTTAAATCTGTGTAATCCACACACATACGCCAGGTGCCATTCTTTTTGAGCACGAGCACCGGGTTAGCTAACCATTCTGGGTGAAAGACCTCCACAATGAACCCGGCCGCCAAGAGCCGGGCCACCTCTTCTCCAATGGCCTTGCGCCTTTCTTCCTTGAACCGCCGAAGAAACTATCTGACAGGCTTGAACTTTGGATCGATATTAAGAGTGTGCTCAGCGAGTTCCCTTGAGACACCCGGCATGTCTGAAGGTTTCCATGCAAAGATGTCCCGGTTCTCACGGCTGAACTCGATGAGCACGCTTTCCTATTTCAGATCCAAGTTTGCGCTGATGATGAACTATCTGGATGAATCGCCAGGCATAAAGTCAACCATCTTAGTGTCATTAGCTGACTTGAACTTCAACTCCGACTCATGCTTTGTGGTTAGTTTCTTTAATGACGTCATGTCCGCCGGGTGAACATGATCCTTATAGAATTTCAACTCCTCTATCACACAAACAGATTCAGCATAGGCAGCATCCCCTTCTTCACATTCCAAGGCTATCTTCCGGCTCCCATGGACTGTAATAGCGCCCTTGTGACCCGGCATCTTGAGCTGAAAATATACGTAACACGGCCGAGCCATGAACTTGGCATAAGCCGGCCACCCAAACAGAGCATGATATGGGCTTTTGATTTTAACCACCTCAAAGGTTAATTTTTCTGCTCTGGAGTCATACTCATCTCCAAAGGCTACTTCCAGCTCGATCTTACCAACTGGGTATGCTAACTTACTAGGCACCACACCATGAAAAACAGTGTTGGATTGTTTAAGATTTTTATCCGTCAATCCCATCCGACGAAACGTCTCATAGTAAAGGATGTTGATGCTGCTGCCTCCATCCATGAGTACCTTAGTAAATTTGTATCCACCTACCTGAGGTGCCACTACTAATGCCAAGTGACCCGGATTATCAACCTGGGGCGGGTGATCCTCTCTGCTCCACACAATGGGCTGCTCCGCCCAACATAAATAACGTGGTACTGCCGGCTCAACGGCATTGATGGCCCTCTTGTGGAGTTTCTGGTCTCTCTTACATAAACTAGTAGTAAAGACATGATACCGTCCACTACTCAACTGCTTCAGGTTGCTCTGATAGCCGGATTGTTGCTGCTGCTGATTCCCTTGGCTGTGCTGCTGATTATATCCTCCCTGGTGACTAGGATGACCATGAAAACCTCCTCCGCTTGAACCGGCGCCCGGGCCCTGAAAGCTGCCTGAGCCGCCACCCGGGCCGTGACCCCCATCAAATGCGTTTGAATTTTTAAACGCCTTCATGATCGTGCAATCTTCCACAAGTGGGCAACTGGCTTCTCCCGGGTGCCGTGTCTTGGACACGGTTCATTCAACAACTGCTCAAGGGTGGGGCCTGACCCGCCCGATCGAGGGGGTTGTCTGCCCTTGCGCCGCTGATTACCACCCTGCACATTAGTATTAGAAACAAACTCATCAGCCTTATGCTTATTACCTCCTTGATTTGCCGAGTTATGCTGGTGACCCTTGCCATTGGCGTTCTTCTTCCCCTTCATTGCCTTTTCTTCATCAGACGCCCGGTCTTTGGTAGTATCAGAATTGGCATACTTGACAAGAGCCGCCATCAATGTTCCCATGTCATTACGGTCACGTTTAAGCCGCCCCAACTTCTGCTTCAGAGGTTCAAAACGGCAATTTTTCTCCAACATCAAAACTGCTGAGCCAGCGTCCATTTTATCAGACGAATGTATTATCTCCTTGACCCGGCGCACCCAATGGGTTGTGGATTCTCCATCCTCTTGCTTGCAATTGGTCAGGTCCACAATTGACATTGGCTGTTTACACGTGTCTTTAAAGTTCTGGATGAATCGTGCCTTCAACTCTGCCCATGAGCTGATGGAATTGGGTAGTAATCCTTTCAACCAAGTCCGAGCCGTTCCATCTAACATCATGGTAAAGTACTTGGCCATTGCAGCATCACTAACCTCCAACAGCTCCATAGCCATCTCATAACTCTCAATCCAAGCCCCTGGCTGTAAGTCAGCCGTGTAGTTAGGTACCTTACGAGGTCCCTTGAAATCCTTGGGCAACCGTTCATTGCGTATGGCTGGGACCAGGCAAGGTACGCCTTCGGTTCTCGTAACCACTCCTGCCTCAACCGAGGTTGCTAGATAAGCCAGAAAGGTTTGGTGAGCCGCCTGCTCTGCCGCTATCTGAGCCACCCGTTCCGCCTCTTGACGAATCCTCTCCTGATCCGCCAAGTTAAGGGCTCCAGCCCGCACTGGCTCATGCCTATATGGCCGGTTGTGGCGTTGAGCATTACTTGACATCTCTGTAGATTCCATGTGCCTACTATAACTCAGGCTCCGGCTTGGGCGAGGAGTTGAATGAATCCTGTCTCGACTGTAGGAGTATGCGTCCTGCTGAGCCAAAGCTGTCTGAAGTAGTTCTCTTACCCTCCGGGTTTCAATTGCTGTCGGCGAGTCGCCTTCCATCGGGAGAGCTGCCAAACGAGTTGACACCGCAATGAGGTTCTCCATGGGGTTGGAGAAGTGACCCGAGGGTGTTGCTATATAACGAGGAGGAGCTGTATTTATGTGCGGCGGCTCCATGGTGCATGGCTGAACTGGTGCACCGGGCGTCGTGACCCGGTTTGCCTTTGGCGGGTTGCTCCCTCCAGCTCCGGGTGTATGGAACAGATTCCTCGGATCCAGCGTTAGAGGCAGATGCGAGTGAGTTTTCTGACGCCTCCTCCTCATGATCTCGTTTGATGCATTAAGATCCATCGAGAGCCGGAAGGTTTCTGCTTGGAGCTGCTGAGCATGAGCATCCAAAGCTGCTCGTTCTGCTGCCATCCGGGTTTCCTCCACGGCTAGACTTTCCTTAGCTTGCACCATCTCCTCCCGCACGCATGCCACTTCCGCGTCATGCTGGGCTTTATCCGCCGGCTCTACCGCATCCGTTAACAGCCTCGCCAGTTTATCCATGAGGTCCATGAGAACCTGGGCCGGGGGGCGCGCGGGGTCTCCTGACCCGGCAGCTGCCAACCCGGTGGCTGCCGCTGTCGCTGCGGTGGAGTTCTGCCCGGGTTGTGTCCCTGCCATAAAGACTCCGGCCCAATTCAGCGGCTCAAGGGGGTCCGGAATACTGCTGCCATCGGAATAGCCCCCAAGCATGCCGTCTTGCAGTTGGTACAACGAGTCCGTCTCACCTGTTGATGATGAAGTATCAGAGCAGATGGCCGTCTCCCCGCCTTCCATCGATCCTTCGGAGTATTCACCGCCATGGATGCAGCCTACGAAGGCATGCTTCACGATAGATTGAACACGGGCGGACCCGGCATGCTGAGCCGTTTCGATGAGGTCGGTGTTGACATCCGGCTCAGGGCCTGACTCGCCGATCCGGCCGATGAAGACGTGAATTCTGCCGAAGGGGACCCGGTACCCATACTTGATTGAGCCGGCCTCGGGGCCCCAGCCTTCGTCGTCGATGTAGATCTTGCCGCAACGACTCTTGGTCATCCGGCCCACAGCATATCCCTTGAGCCCTTTGAAGTTGCCCTTCAAGAACTCAAATCCACCGTGCGCTGGCCCCATGGTGGGCACCAACTGTCATGGAGTTGACACGGCAGATGTCCTAGAGCAAGGACTTAGTCGTAGGGCCATCGCACTAGGAAGCTTAAAGGGGTTAATCGGGACAAAGGACACGAGAGAGTTTTTTACTAGTTGCCTACGTCTAGTTGGGATTGGTATTGCTGATGTTTCGACTTCCAAGAGGCTCAACTCGCCGGCTTGGTTATCGACTTGGTTGTTTCTTTCCCTAAACCGCCACCGGGTTGTCCCCTTATATACATGGGTTGACGCCTGGTGGCTTACAGAGTCCCGGTCGGCTCATAATCGTGTCCGACTTGGTGACTTCCTTTACATGCCTTTCTTTACAAGTCTTTACGCCCATATGGCGGTTTACAATAACGGGCTTTTAAGCCGGCCCGAGGCCTTTGGGCTTTCTATATATACTAATAAACTATCATCTTGACTGTATATTGGGCTTCTTATGTAACCCGCCATTAAGATTGATGTGGCCCCTCCTGGGCGGGTCTCAGCTGATAGTAATATCCCCAACAATATTGCACCTACTGAGATAGAAGATATTAATGTTACTATTAAGCTTGCCAATAGAGATACTATCTCACCAGTTGGGATTGTTAGAGATGTTGAAGTCTTGTGTGGGAAAATTAAATATCCTACTGATTTTCTTGTTCTTGCTTCCCCACAAGATAACTTTTGTCCCATTATATTTGTTAGACCCTTATTGAATATTGTTAATGCCAAGATAGACTACAAAAAGGATATTGTTTCTGTTGGTTTAGGGGATATGTCTCATGATTTTAATTTTGCTAAATTTCATAGACAACCCCATGATAAAGAATTGCCTAGTAAAGATGAAATTATTGGTCTTGCTTCTATTGTCGTGCCTCCTAATGATCCTTTAGAACAATATTTGCTAGACCATGAAAATGATATGTTTAAGAATGAAAGAAGGGAAATAGATGAAGTATTTTTTAAACAGGCACCTATTTTGAAACACAACTTGCCTGTCGAAATTCTAGGGGACCTCCTCCACCCAAGGGTGATCCCGTGTTTGAGCTTAAACCATTACCTGGTACTCTTAAATATGCTTATCTTGATGAAAAGAAGATATATCCTGTTATTATTAGTGCTAACCTTTTATTGGTACCGATGCCTTTAAGTTTGATTGTGTTAAATCTTTTATGGATACCGATGCTTTCCGTGAATTTAGCACTAAATATGGACTTGACTCTGAGATAGTAGCTTCTTTTTGTGAATCCTTTGCTACTCATGTCGATCTCCCTAAGGAGAAGTGGTTTAAATATAATCCTCCCATTGAAGTAAAAGTAGTTGCACCTATTAAAGTTGAAGAAAAGACTATCACTTATAATGATCCTGTTGTTCCCACTACTTATATTAAGAAACCACCTTTCCCTGTTAGAATAAAGGATCATGCTAAAGCTTCAACTGTGGTTCATAAGAGTAATACTAGAACACCTACACCCTCTGAGCAAATTAAAGTTGAACCTAGTATTTCTATGGTTAAAGATCTCTTGCCTGATAATATTGATGGGCATGTTATTTACTTCTGTGATGAAGCTTCTAGAATTTCTAGACCCGATACTAAAAATAAACATAAACCTGTTGTAGGCATGCCTGTTATTTCTGTTAAAATAGGAGATCATTGCTATCATGGCTTATGTGATATGGGTGCTAGTGCAAGTGCAATACCTCATTCCTTATACAAAGAAATTATGCATGATATTGCACCTGCTGAGTTAGAAGAAATTGATGTTAAAATTAAGCTTGCCAATAGAGACACTATTTCACCAGTTGGGATTGTTAGAGATGTTGAAGTCCTGCGTGGGAAAGTTAAATATCCTGCTGATTTTCTTGTTCTTGGTTCCCCACAAGATGACTTTTGTCCCATTATATTTGGTAGACCCTTCTTGAATACTGTTAATGCTAAGATAGATTGCAATAAGGATATTTTTTCTGTTGGTTTAGGGGATATGTCTCATGAATTTAATTTTGCTAAATTTCGTAGACAACCCCATGATAAAGAATTGCCTAGTAAAGATGAAATTATTGGTCTTGCTTCTATTGCTGTGCCTCCTAGTGATCCTTTAGAACAATATTTGCTAGACCATGAAAATGATATGTTTATGAATGAAAGAAGGGAAATAGATGAATTATTCTTTAAACAGGGACCTATTTTGAAAGACAACTTGCCTGTTGAGATTTTAGGGGATCCCCCTCCACCTAAGGGTAATCCCGTGTTTGAGTTTAAACCTTTACCTGATACTCTTAAATATGCTTATCTTGATAAGAAAGAGATATATCATGTTATTATTAGTACTAACCTTTCAGAACACGAGGAAAAGAAATTATTGAAAACTCTGAAGAAGCACCATGCTGCTATTGGATATACTCTTCATGATCTTAAGGGCATTAGTCCCACTCTGTGCCAGCACAAATTAAAATTGGAGAAAGACGCGAAACCGGTTGTTGATCACCAACGATGGTTATATCCTAAGATGAAAGAAGTGGTAAGAAAAGAAATACTAAAGCTTCTGGAGGCAGGTATAATTTATCCCGTTGCTGATAGTCAATGGGTAAGTCCTGTCCATTGTGTCCCTAAGAAGGGAGGTATCACTGTTGTTCCTAATGATAAAGATGAATTGATCCCACAAAGAATTGTTACAGGTTATAGAATGGTAATTGATTTCCGCAAATTAAATAAAGCTACTAAAAAGGATCATTACCCTTTACCTTTTATTGATCAAATGCTAGAAAGATTATCCAAACAACCACATTTTTGCTTTCTAGATGGTTATTCTGGTTTCTCTCAAATACCTATGTCAAAAGAGGATCAAGAAAAGACAACTTTCACTTTCCCTTTTGGTACCTTTGCTTATAGACATCTGCCTTTTGGTTTATGCAATGCACCTGCTACCTTTCAAAGATATATGACTGCTATATTCTCTGACTTTTGTGAAAAGATTGTTGAGGTTTTCATGGATGATTTCTCTGTTTACGGAACTTCTTTTGATGATTGCTTAAGCAACCTTGATCGAGTTTTGCAGAGATGTAAAGAAACTAATCTTGTCTTGAATTGGGAGAAGTGCCACTTTATGGTTAATGAAGGTATTGTCTTGGGGCATAAAATTTCTGAAAGAGGTATTGAAGTTGATAAAGCTAAAGTTGATGCTATTGAAAAGATGACGTGTCCTAAGGACATTAAAGGTATAAGCAGCTTCCTTGGTCACAACGGTTTTTATAGGAGGTTCATTAAGGACTTCTCTAAAATTTCTAGGCCCCTGACTAATCTCTTACAAAAAGATGTTCCTTTTGTCTTTGATAATGATTGTATAGAAGCATTTGAAATACTTAAGAAAGCTTTGATTTCTGCACCTATTGTTCACCCTCCTGATTAGAATTTACCATTTGAAATTATGTGTGATGCTAGTGATTATGCTGTAGGGACTGTTCTAGGACAAAGAGTAGATAAGAAATTAAATGTTATTCAATAAGCTAGTAAAACTCTAGACAGTGCCCAGAGAAACTATGCTACTACTGAGAAAGAATTTTTAGCAGTTGTATTTGCTTGTGATAAGTTCAAACCTTAGATTGTTGATTCTAAAGTAACTGTTCACACTGATCATGCTGCTATTAAATATCTTATGGAAAATAAAGATGCTAAACCTAGACTTATTAGATGAGTTCTCTTGCTACAAGAATTTGATTTGCATATTATTGATAGAAAGGGAGATGAGAACCCCGTTGCAGACAACTTGTCTAGGTTAGAGAATGTTCTTGATGACCCACTACCTATTGATGATAGCTTTCCTGATGAACAATTATCTGTGATAAATGCTTCTCGTACTGCTCCATGGTATGCTGACTATGCTAATTATATTGTTGCTAAGTTTATACCACCTAGTTTCACATACGAGCAAAAGAAAAAGTTCTTCTATGATTTAAGACATTACTTCTGGGATGACCCACATCTTTATAAAGAAGGATTAGATGGTGTTATTAGATGTTGTGTACCTGAGCATCAACAGGAATAGATCCTACGCAAGAGTCCCTCTAAGGCTTATGGAGGACACCATGCTGGAGATAGAACTGCACATAAGGTATTGCAATCCAGTTTTTATTGGCCTACTCTCTTCAAGGATGCCCGTAAGTTTGTTTTGTCTTGTGAGGAATGTCAAAGATTTGGTAATATTAGTATACGTCAAGAAATGCCTATGGATTATTTGCTTGTTATTGAACCATTTGATGTTTCGGGCTTTGATATATGGGACCGTTTCCTTCTTCTAATGGGTACACACACATTTTAGTTGCTGTTGATTACATTACTAAGTGGGTAGAAGCTATTCCAACTAGTAGTGCTGATCATAACACCTCTATTAAGATGCTTAAAGAAGTTATTTTTCCGAGGTTTGGAGTCCCTGGATATTTAATGACTGATGGTGGTTCACATTTTATTCATGGTGATTTTCGTAAGATGCTTGCTAAGTATGATGTTAATCATAGAATTGCATCTCCCTATCACCCACAGTCTAGTGGTCAAGTAGAACTAAGCAATCGAGAGCTTAAATTAATTTTAAAAAAGACTGTTAATAGATCTAGAAAGAATTGGTCCAAGAAACTTGATGATGCATTATGGGCTTATAGAACTGCATATAAAAATCCTATGGGTATGTCTCCGTATAAGATGGTTTATGGAAAAGCATGTCACTTACCTATCAAACTAGAGCATAAGGCATACTGGGCCATTAAAGAGCTCAATTATGATTTCAAACTTGCCGGTGAGAAGAGGCTTTTTGACATTAGCTCACTTGATGAATGGAGAACCCATGCTTATGAGAATGGCAAACTGTTTAAAGAAAAAGTTAAAAGATGGCATGACAAAAGGATACAAAAGCATGAGTTTAATGTAGGTGACCATGTATTGTTATACAACTCTCCTTTAAGATTTTTTGCAGGCAAACTCCTTTCAAAATGGGAAGGTCCTTACGTCATCGAGGAGGTCTGTCGTTCTGGTGCCATTAAAATCAACAACTTCGAAGGCACAAATCCGAGGGTGGTGAACGGTCAAAGAATCAAACATTATATCTCAGGTAATCCTATAAATGTTGAAACTAATGTTATTGAAACTGTAACCCCAGAGGAATACATAAGGGATACTTTCCAGAATGTTTCAGACTCCGAAAAGGAAGAGGTATGTGGTACGGTAAGTAAACCGACTCCAAAATAGTTCTAATAGCAATTTTTCTCCGTTTTAAAATATTTAAAAATAGGAAAATAAGAAGCAGTCCGGGAAGGACACGAGGTGTCCACGAGGGTGGAGGGCGCGCCCTACCCCCCTGGGCGCGCCCCCTGCCTCGTGGGCACCCCGTGTGCTCTCCGGACTCCGTTTTCTTGCATGATACTTCTTTTGGTCAGCAAAAATTCATTATATAATCACCCGAGGGTTTTGACCACCGTATCACGCAAATATCTTTTGTCTTTGTTTTGAGCTGTTTCTGCTGCAGGTTTAGAGCAAGATGTCTTCTCAAGAATCAGTCGAGGAGATTCGGGTGTCTCATTCGACATCGGGGCCAAGAGCAAACTGCGATGCTGACCACTTTGGTCCATCAACCAAGGAAGAGATGGAGGCCGACTTGAAAAGGATAGATGCCAAGGAGGAGGATGAAGAAGTTACTTCTCGTTTCCGAGCCGGATTCATGATGGGGGAACTACAGAGCTCTGCTATTCCAAACTCGGTCATCCCTTCCAATGTTAGATTTCTTTTTTATGAAAATATGAAAAAGAGAGTTACTTGTTCTCCCGCAGTTATGCAACATCCTTGGGTGAAAGGAGCTTTAGCCATCACGGGCAAGCTCCGTAAACAAATAATGGACCTCAAACATCAAGTCAATAAGCTCAAGGAAGAGAATCGTATCCTGAGGGGCATCATCACCAAGAATATCACATCACCAACCCCGAAGAAAGAGACATAAACACATTGGTATGGGCACTCCCCTTGGCAACTGCCAAGCTTGGGGGAGTGCCTCGACATCGTATCACCATCACTTTTATCTTTACCATTTTTCTTAGTTCAATCCTTATGTTAATATCTTGATCTAGTAGAATAAAGTTTTAGTATGATATAGTTTTGAGTTTTGCTTTATGATCCTTCTATGTAATCGAGTCCGTGAGCTATATATAATAAAGATTAGTGTTGAGTCAAGGGCTTGGTTATCTTGCTATGATCTTAAGGGAATAAAAGAAAAGATAAAAAGAAATAAAGAGATCATATGGATCTTATGGAGAGTAACGACTTCACATATAAAGAGTATGATGAATAACATAGTTTTGGTCATCATTGCAATTAATAGGAAGTAATAAAGAAAGAGAGGTTTTCACATACAAATATACTATATTGGACATCTTTTATGATTGTGAGCACTCATTAAAATATGACATGCTAAAGAGTTGACGTTGGACAAGGAAGACAACGTAATGGGTTATGTTTTCTTACATCTGAAATAAATTATATTGTCATGGATCATCCAACATGTTGAGCTTGCCTTTCTCTCTCATGCTAGCAAAATTCTATGCACCAAGTAGAGATACTACTTGTGCTTCCAAATATCCTTAAACCTAGTTTTGCCATGAGAGTCCACCATATCTACCTATGGATTGAGTAAGATCCTTCAAGTAAGTTGTCATCGTTGCAAGCAATAAAAATTGCTCTCTAAATATGTATGATTTATTAGTGTGGAGAAAATAAGCTTTATACGATCTTGTGATGTGGAAGAAATAAAAGCGACGGACTGCATCATAAAGGTCCATATCACAAGTGGTAATATAAAGTGACGCTCTTTCGCATTAAGATTTTGTGCATCCAACCATAAAAGCATGTGACAACCTCTGCTTCCCTCTGCGAAGGGCCTATCTATTATTCTTGTCTTATACTTCGTTTAAGAGTCATGGTGATCTTCACCTTTCTTTCTTTTTTTTACATTTTATCCTTTGGCAAGCACAATGTGTTGGAAAGATCCTGATATATATAGCTAATTGGATGTAAGTTTTCATGAACTATTATTGTTGACATTACCCTTGAGGTAAAAAGTTGGGAGGCAAAACTATAAGCCCCTATCTTTCTCTGTGTCTGGCTAAAACTTCATACCCATAAATATTGCGTGAGTGTTAGCAATTGTGAAAGACTAAATGATAGTTGAGTATGTGGACTTGCTGAAAAGCTCTTATATTGACTCTTTCCGATGTTATGATAAATTGCAATTGCTTCAATGACTGAGATTATAGTTTGTTAGTTCTCAATGAAGTTTATGATTCATACTTGAAATTGTGATTGAATTATTACTTTAGCATAAGAGATCATATGACAATATATATATATATATATCTTGCTGTTCTAAGAATGATCATGATGCCTCCATGATCGTATTGTATTTTATCGACACCTCTATCTCTAAACATGTGGACATATTTTTCGATTTCGTCTTTCGCTTGTGGACAAGCGAGGTCTAAGATTGGGGGAGTTGATACGTCCATTTTGCATCATGCTTTTATATCGATGTTTATTGCATTCTAGGCTGTTATTACACATTATGTAACAATACGTATGCCTATTCTCTCTTATTTTACAAGGTTTACATGAAGAGGGGGAATGCCGGCAGCTGGAATTCTGGGCTGGAAAAGGAGCAAATATTAGAGACCTATTTTGCACATCTCCAAAAGTCCTGAAACTTCACGGGAGCATGTTTCATAATAAATAAAAAATATTGGGCGAAAGAAGTACCAGAGGGGGGCCACCCACCGTCCACGAGGGTGGGGGTGCTCCCTACTCCCCTGGCAGCCCTCTGATGCCCATCTTTGGCTATATCGAGTCTTTAATCGAGAAAAAAAATCATAAGCAAGCTTTCGGGAAGAAACTCCGCCGCCACGAGGCGGAACCAATCTAGGGCTCCGGTGGAGCTGTTCTGCCAGGGAAACTTCTGTCCGGAAGTAGGAAATCGTCACCGACGTCATCACCATCGATCCTCTCATCGGGAGGGGGTCAATCTCCATCAACATCTTCACGAGCACCATCTCATCTCAAACCCTAGTTCATCTCTTGTATCCAATCTTTGTCTCAAAACCTCAGATTGGTACCTGTGGGTTGCTAGTAGTGTTGATTACTCCTTGTAGTTGATGCTAGTTGGTTTACTTGGTGGAAGATCATATGTTCAGATCCATTATGCATATTAATACACCTCTGATTATGAACATGAATATGATTTGTGAGTAGTTATGTTTGTTCCTAAGGACATGGGAGAATTCTTGCTATAAGTAGTCATGTGAATTTGGTATTCATTCGATATTTTGATGAGATGTATGTTGTCTTTCCTCTAGTGGTGTCATGTGAACATCGACTACATGACACTTCACCATTGTTTGGGCCTAGGGCAAGGCATTGGGAAGTAATAAGTAGATGATGGGTTGCTAGAGTGACAGAAGCTTAAATCCTAGTTTATGCGTTGCTTCGTAAGGGGCTGATTTGGATCCATATGTTTCATGCTATGGTTAGGTTTACCTTAATACTTCTGTTGTAGTTGAGGATGCTTGCAATAGGGGTTAATCATAAGTGGGATGTTTGTCCAAGGAAGGACAGTACCCAAGCACCGGTCCACCCACATATCAAATTATCAAAGTACCGAACGCGAATCATATGAATGTGATGAAAACTACCTTGACGATAATTCCCATGTGTCCTCGGGAGCGCTTTCCTTTATATAAGGGTTTGTCCAGGCTTTTCCTTTGCTACAAAAAGGATTGGGCCATCTTGCCGCACCTTATTTACTTTTATTACTGGTTACTCGTTACAAATTACCTTACGACGAATCTTTCTATTATCGATAATTTCAGTGCTTGCAGAGAATACCTTGCTGAAAACCGCTTATCATTTACTTCTGCTCCTCGTTGGGTTCGACACTCTTACTTATCGAAAAGGCTATGATAGATCCCCTACACTTGTGGATCATCACAGAGCCGGCACTAAACATGGCACACCCAAAGTTCTAGAGGTCTCGCCTGCCTCTACCGAAGTCGTCGGATAAGCCGGAAAATGTTGATGAGCCACGTACTGAGCCGCCAGCTCAGCCTCCCGATGCGCTCTACCCTGATCCACCAAAGTCTGAGCATTAGCACCACTGCATGTTGGGTCATGTCCATGGGGCGGGTTACGACGCTGTTCACTGCTTGAGATTGCCGGGGTGTCAATGTGTCTGCTGTAACTACGGCTTGGGCGACAGGTTGAATGAACCCGCTCGCGACTGTAAGAATAAGCTTCTTGCTGCTCCAATGTCGTCTGAAGAAGCTCTCTGACCCTCCGCGTCTCTATTGCCGTTGGGGACTCACCGTCAACTGGTAGATCCGCCAGTCATGGTGCCGCAACAATCATATTATCCAACGGGTTAGAATAATTATCCGGAGGTGTCGGAACATATTGAGGTGGAGTATTATTCAAACGTGGTGTGTCTACCGCCCATGGCTGAACCGACGCTCTAGTTCCAGGCGCTTCGGCCGCCAGACTCACCACCGACGGGTTACTGGCCCCTACTCTAGGTGAGTTAAAGAGGTTCCTCACCTCACAGACCGAAGGTAAACGAGTTTGATGCCTCCTCCTCATGATTCCATTTGAAGCGTTCTGATCCAATGTGAGTCGGAAGGAATCCGCTTGAATCTGCTGTGCCTGGTCTTCCAAAACATCCTGTTCTGCAGCCATCCTGGCATTCTCAGCCGCCAGCTCTTGCTTGACCTGAGCGATCTCATCTCACAGTTTTGCCACATCAACCTTAGTTATGCTTCTCCTGGTTGTCCGGGGTCACCTCTACCACCATCAAAGTCGCCAGATCCTCCAACAACTTCGTGAGAACTTGAGCCGGCGGGCGTGCAGAGCCGCTAGCACCAGTCGCCGCTGTAGCCATTGAACTGGAGGTCATAGCCACGACGATCGATGAACCAAGCACTGGCTGTGTACCGGCCATGAAGATCGCGACCCGGTTCGGCGGCTCATAGGGGTCCGGAATACTATCGCCATCAGAACAACCCCCAAGCCGGTCGCCTTACAGTTGATACAATGAAGTAGTCTCGCCTGTGGACAACTCACCGTTAGAATAGATGGTCGTCTCCCCGCCAGACACAGATCTTTCCTCAAATTCCGCTCCATGGATAAATCCAACAAAGGCGCGCTTCACGGCGGGTTGAACACGGGCGGATCGTGCACGCTGAGCCATCTCGATGTTGTCGGTGCAGGTGTCTGGCTCAGGGCCCCGTTCGTCGATCTTGCCGATGACGACATGGATTCCGCCGAAGGGGACCCGGTACCCGTACTCAATTGAGCCGGCCTCAGGACCCCAGCCTGTATCATCGATGTAGAGCTTATCGCGACGACTCTTGGTCATCCGTCCCACAGCGTATCCCTTGATCCCTTCAAAGTTGCCCTTCAAGAACTCTAAACCACTATGCGCTGGCCCCATGGTGGGCGCCAACTATCGTGGATTTGTCACGGCAGATGTCCTAGTGGAAGGACTTAGTCGTGGATCAATCTTAGCTAGGTTAGCTTAAAGGGGTTAAACAGGACAAATGACACAGGGAGTTTATACTGGTTCGGCCCCTTGAAGTGAAGGTAAAGGCCTAGTCCAGTTGGAGGTGGTATTGCTTAGGTTTTGATTACCAGGGAGCGAATACGCTTGACCTAGCATTCGATCTCTTGTTTGTTGTCCTAAACTGCCGCTGGGTTGTCCCTTTATATACACTGGTTGATGCCCAACAGCTCACGGAGTCCCGGCCGACTTATACAACGTATCCAGCTCGGTGAATAATTATACATGCCTTACAATACAAGTCACACATATATGGCGGTTTACACCTCCGGGCCTTAAGTCACCTTTGGGCTTCTAGACCTTCAGTAAGCCTGCTTCAGGAATCGCCATCTTCAACATCTTCATGGGCTTCGTTAATGATGAATCGCGAGTGGTATGACTCGGCCCCTCCAGGGCAGGTCATACCTAGTAGTTATATCCCCAACAGTGACCGAATGTTGTTCGGAGTCCCGGATGAGATCACGGACATGACGAGGAGTCTCGACATGATCGAGAGGTAAAGATTGATATATAGGACGATGGTATTCGTACACCGGAAGTGTTTCGGGGGGTACCGGGTACTTATCGAGTCGCTAGAAGGGGTTCCCGGCACCACTGGCAAATGATATGGGCCTTATGGGACAAGAGGGGAAATTCACCAACATCAAGGGGCTGGTGCGTCCCCCATAGCAGGCCGGCCTAAGGAGGGGAAGGAAAGGGGGGAGGGAAAGGAAAGTGTGGAATAGGATTCCTACTTCCTTCCATCCCCCCTCTTTCCTTCCCCCTTGGGAAAACAGGGCGGGGGCGCAGGGCAAGGCAGGGCCCCAAGGGGGCCGGCGGCCAGCTCTAGGGCGCGCCCTGGCCTCTCGCCTCCCCATCCCACCTATATATATGTGGGAATTGTTAGCCATGTGCAGCTCCCCCTCCACCGTTTACACCCTGATCATATTTTCGTAGTGCTTAGGCGAAGCCCTACGGAGATCACTTCACCATCACCGTCACCATGCCGTCGTGCTGATGGAACTCATCTACTACCTCGACGTCTTGCTGGATCAAGAAAGCGAGGATGTCACCGAGCTAAACGTGTGCTGAACGCGGAGGTGTCGTACGTTCAATGCTAGATCAGTTGGATCGCGAAGAAAGTTCGACTACATCAACCGCGTTGTGAAATGCTTCCGCTTATGGTCTACGAGGGTACGCAGACACACTCTCCCCCTCATTTCTATGCATCTCTATGGATAGATCATTGCGTGTGCGTAGAATTTTTTTTGTTTTCCAGGCATTGTTTCCCAACAGAGCCACCGCCGCCCCCTGTTCTTCATTGGGAGGACCGATCTGGAGTCTGTTCTGGGCTCCGTAGAGGGGGATTCCATGCCATCATCATCATCAACCTTCCTCCATCACCAATTTCATGATGCTCACCGCTGGGAGTGAGTAATTCCTTTGTAAGCTTGCTGGACGGTGATGGGTTGGATGAGATTTATCATCTAATAGAGATAGTTTGTTAGGGCTTGATCCCTAGTAGCCACTATGTTCTGAGATTGATGTTGCTATGAATTTGCTATATTTAATGCTTGTCACTAGGGCCTGAGTGCCATGATTTCAGATATGAACCCTTTATGTTTTCATGAATATATTTGTGTACTTGATCCGATCTTGCAAGTTATACGCACCTGCTACATGTTATGATCCGCATACCCCAAGGTGACAATAATTGGGATTCTTTTTGGTGATTGTCGAAGTTTGAGGAATTCATGTATTCACTATCTGTTAATGCTTTGTTCCAGTTCTATATTAAAAGGAGGCCTTAATATCCCTTAGTTCCCTTATGGACCCCGCTGCCACGGGAGGGTAGGACAAAAGATGTCATGCAAGTTCTTATCATAAGCACATATGACTATATACGGAATAAATGCCTACATTACATTGATGAATTGGAGCTAGTTCTGTGACGCCCTTGGTTGTAACTGTTACATGATGAATATTATCCAAAGTTATCACCGATCCAATGCCTACGATCTTTTCACATATTGTTTCTTGCTAAGTTACTACTGTTGCTACTACTATCACAATTGCTACAAAACTATTTCTGTTACCGCTACTGTTACTATTACTGCTATCACTATCAAATTACCATACTGGTGTGCTACTGATCACTGTGTTGTAGATATTTAGTCTCTAGGTGTGGTTGAACTGACAACTCAACTACTAATACTTGCTAATATTCTTCGGCTCCCCTTGGTTGAGCCAGAGTCAGCACCTGTGCCTGAGGCGGCCGCAGAGCCTGTCTACCAGTGGGATCCGTAGGACCCAGTTTATCAGTGGAACCCCGATGAGCCTCAGTACTATCCTGAGGGACACTTTGAGCCATGGTCGTGGACCAACTTAGGACAAAAGCCTAAGCTTGGGGAGTACGTATCTCTCACTGACATTACATTCATGTACCACACATTTCATTCCAATTGTCGGTGCTCATCCTTTTTCATTGTATATCCATGTTAGTTTTATTTTCCATTTCTTCTTGTGTGTTTGAAAAACTTCAAAAATCCAAATATATTTCTTGTTTCTTTTCGGTTTTTCTTTCTTGTTTAAGTAGTTTGTATTATTAAAAGAAAACCCAAAAAGATTTCTCGTTCTTCTTTTACTTATTGGGAGCTTTCCTGTGTAAATATTTTTTCTCATTTTCGTTTTCCATTCCTTCTTTTAATTTGCTTTCTTTAAGAAAAACAAAAAATCCAAAAATATTTCATTGTGCTTCCCTGAATTTCTTTTCTTTCCTTTGGGTTGTCATGTGGAGAAGACCACGATGAACATGTTGAGTGGCTCTCATATGCATTATTGTTGATCTAATAAATAGCCCAAATTACATTGTCTTCTCCTCTGAATAAATTTTTTGCAGATTCTAGCTTAGTCCACGACACACTTGCACTATTATTGTCTTCATATCATTCGGTCATGCAAGTGAAAAGGCAATAATAACGATGATTTGATGAAGTGATCGAGGTGAAGAAAAGCTAGTATGAACCCCTCTTGTTTTTGTTTGTTGTAAATATGTTTAGCTCATCGCTCTTGATTCAGTATTATTATGAGTAAACATGTTTGTGGTGAAAATTAGAGATTATAGTTGCTCATGCCATGCTTAATTATCTAGGAGTGGATAACGATTTATCTTGAGTGTCAACATGCATTAAAATGGTTATGATGTAGTATGATAGTATGGTATCCTCCTCTGAATGTTTCGAGTGGCTTGACTTGGCACATGTTCACGCATGTATTTGATTCAAAACCAACATAACCTCCATGATATTTATGTTCATGGTGTTTGATATCCTACTCATGTTTGTATTCAATATTAATTATTCTCAATGCATGTTTATGACTGTTTTCACTCTCTTGCTGGTCTCTTCTCAATCTATCTGCTAGTCTTCGCCTATACTAAGCGAGAATACTACTTGTACACCCAAATCCTTAAACCCAAAGTTGTCCCAGATGAGTCCACTATATCTACCTATATGCGGTATTACCATGCCGTTCCAAGTAAATTTGCATATGCCATCTCTAAAAAATCAACTGAACATCTGTTTTGTGTGCCCGTACCGCTCATGGAGTGACATGGGGCGGTTAGTATATTCCATGCTAAGTGAGCTATTCTCATGATGAGTATTTATTCACTTGTCCTTGCAAGAGAGGGGCTGGGAATCGGGATGCCCAGTCCCATGATTAAAATTGTAAAAATAATAAAACAAACTCCCCCGAAAAGTTGTTGCTATGGAGGGCACCCAAGGATTCGACTAGCCATGGCTTGTGTTTGTTGGTGGAGGGGGAGGAAACTTTACTTTCTACCACTTGCGAACCGCCGCCAATTTGTTTACCATGGAACATATTGAAAACTCTCGGTCTTGACGTTGATAGGAAAGGCATACCTCCCAAAATTATATTTATCTCTTTTTTAAGCTTCGAGCTCTGGCACCTCTGCGAATCCGTGTTTCCCTCTGTGAAGGGCCTATCCATTTACTTTTATGTTATTTTACTTTTGTTGTTGAGTCATCATCCTCTCATTTAAGCACCAGTTGGGGAGCACTATTTTCATTTTTATGCATTGAGTATAGTTAATGTTGAGTGTGACATGACTGGATCTTTTGTACCATGAATTACAATGTTTAGTAGCTGCTTGAACTTCAGAGCTACTCTGCATTTATGTTTTGCAGTCTTAGAAAGGGCTAGCAAGAAACCATGTTACCATATTATATCATGATTGTTTTGTCAAATTTTTGGCATCCGAGATATCTTATTATTGCTCACTAGTTGGTCATGTCATTGGCATGATTAAATGTGAGACCTAAATGTTATCATGAGTATGGTTAGTTCATAATCATTGCTGAAAACTTGAACATTGGTTAAACATGTTTACAACAACAAGAACAAAAAGAGTTTGTAAAAGTTTTTTATCACTTTCAGTTTATCAACTGAATTGCTTGAGGACAAGCAATGAGTTAAGCTTGGAGGAGTTGATACGTCCCAAACGTATCTAGTGTTCTAAACACTTTTCCTCTTGTTTTGGACCCTAATTTGCATGATTTGAATGGAACTAAACCAAACCGACGGTATTTTCAGCAGAATTGCCATGGTGTTGTTTTTGTGCAGAAATAAAAGTTTTTAGATTGAGCTGAAAATTTATGAAGAATTATTTCAGAATATATCAAAAATACTGGCAGAAGAAACTACCAGAGGAGGGCCACCAGGGCGCCACAAGTTGTGGGCCTGCTACTTCTTGAGCTTGTGTTGGTTTTTCCCTTGAAGAGGAAAGGGTGATGCAGGAAAGTAGAGATAAGTATTTACCTCAGTTTGAGAACCAAGGTATCAATCCAGTAGAAGTTACACGGTTTTCTCCAATCTATGCACCTGCACAAACGATCAAATACTTGCACCCAACGCGATAAAGGGGTTGTCAATCCCTTCACGGTCACTTGCAAGGATGAGATCTGATAGAGATAGATATAAAAGATAAATAAAAAGGAAAACTAAAATAAATCTAAATAAATTGCAGCAATATTTTTGGGTTTTTTGGTTTATAGATCTGAAAATATATGATGGAACATAGACCCGGGGGCCATAGGTTTCACTAGAGGCTTCTCTCTTGAAAGAAAATAATATGGTGGGTGAACAAATTATTGTCGAGCAATTGATAGAAAAGCGCAAAGTTATGACGATATCCAAGGCAATGATCATGAATATAGGCATCACGTCCGTGTCAAGTAAACCGACTCATGCCTGCATCTACTACTATTACTCCACACATCAACCGCCATCCAACATGCATCTAGAGTATTAAGTTCATAAGAACAGAGTAATGCCTTAAGTAAGATGAAATGATGTAGGGGGGTAAACTCAAGCAATCTGATGAAAACCCCATATTTTTACCCTTGATGGCAACAATACAATACGGGCCTCGCTACCCCTACTATGTCATAGGGTGAGGACATCACAAGATTGA
This sequence comes from Triticum aestivum, assembly GCF_018294505.1. NCBI lineage: Eukaryota > Viridiplantae > Streptophyta > Magnoliopsida > Poales > Poaceae > Triticum > Triticum aestivum. The sequence goes on along the minus strand of NC_057806.1, from coordinate 284,921,266 downwards.
ACCCAAAACTAAGCACCTCTCCCATTGCAAGAAGAACCAATTGTCGGATTTCGGGTTCCGGCAGACCCTTGAGGTTCGAACACTGGGGTGCGCGCGGAGATTTCACCTTCTACCTACCTGCACCCCTCCGCCTCGTTAAGATCTAAGCTATGGAAAGAACAGCACAAGAGACACAGGGTTTATACTGGTTCGGGCCACCGTTGTGGTGTAATACCCTAATCCAGTGTGTGGTGTGGTGGATTGCCTCTTGGGCTAATGATGATGAGCAATACAAGGAAGAACAGCCTCGTGAGGGTCTATTCTTGTCTGGGGGGATGAACTGCTAGGAGGAGTTCAGTCGCCCTTCTCTCTCTATCTCTCTTCTTGATTCTCTCTCTGATTTCGATCCGATCTCCGATCTCCCCTACCCTATTTGTGGCTAGTCCTATTTATAGGCAAAGGCCCTGGGCCTTTTCCCAAATATTGAGCGGGAAGGGCGCCAATAATTGGCCATTTTGAAGGGGAACATCTGGTACACTTATCCTGACTAAAGTTGGTCCTCGCCTACCAAAGGCTCTGCTGGTGACGCTGGCTTGGGCTCCACAATGACTTCCTCCCTGCGGTTGGACTGGTCTTGGTCTCGTTGCACCGAAACGGGTGCCTTTTCTTGATGCTCTCGCCTGCGCTTGCTCCCTTTGCACCAAAGAGGAAAGGAGGACACTGCACGGCTGGCGCTCGCCTGGCGCCTTTGGTCATCATGGCTTGCGTCACGGGCACCTCGTGAGGTACCCCGCCTTGATCTCTCCGCCTCCTCGCGAGCCAGCCCGATGAGGCCATGCCTGAGGAAGCTCCGTGTCGTCCGCCCGGCGAGGCTTGGCCCCTCGCGAGGGTCTTGGGTCTGTGTTAATGAAGATGGGCCGCGCTGGGCCCCCTTTTGAGCCACACCGCAGGCTGCAGGCAGGCAAGTTTGGGGACCCCCGTTCCCAGAATGCCGACAGTAGCCCTCGGGCCCAAGGCACGCCCGGACTTGGCTGTGTAGGGAGGCGAAAGGGCAAGAGTGAAGCGCCACGGGCCCTAACAGCCTACGGCCTTGGGCGCCGCGTGGCGGTTGACTGGACGTGGGCGTCTCCAGTTCCCCATGGCGCCTTGGCAACTGCACGGATTGGATAAGTCCCTGCATGCAAAGTGGGTCATGATTACCTGTGATCGTGGAGGTCGGCGGTTGGCCTTCGCCGGTCATAAGTACGCAACGGCGCGCGCCCTTCCAGTCCATCCCTTCTTGCTTCTCCTTCTTCCCGGTCCTTGCTCCGTCTTGCTGCGATGGCTCCGATCCGCCGGTTCTCGGCGGCAGAGAAGGGAAGGCTCCCCGAGAGGAACCAGACCCGCTCCCACCAAAGAAATGGCTCGCCTCCGCGGCCGAGACGAGGGGGACCATTAGGTGGTGTCGAGGCCCTGGTGCGAGCGGCCACCGTCGGGGCTCCCGCTTCCCTTGTACGCCCACATCGAGGGCTCTGAAGGAGTCGATGCCGATCGCCACGGGCGGCGCCGCCGTCAGCGCCGACGGGTCACGAAGGTGTGGGTCGTCCGCCCTGGGGTCCACACTGAGGGCTCCTCCCGAGAGTTCGTGCTCCACGCCGCCATGCCTCCTCAGTCTTGGATTCGCCTTCCTTCCTTCTTCGCCTCCATCATCCCGCAGGGAGAACTCCTGAAGCTTGGGCTGCAGCATGCCGGCTACAGCACCCTCGCGACCGAGGCAGAGGTCGCGGTCATTGCCTCGGGCGAGGTCTTCATGACTCGAGGCTGGAGCGAAATCGCCCGGGTTTGCAGGACAAGAGGCGCCCTCATGATCCACTTGGAGCACGATGGTGCTTCGGCGATGTTCTTCAAGGTCTTCGATGCTAACGGGCGCCGGCTGGAGTGCTGCCCCGGGAGAGGTGGTCGGGACCCTGCTACGGCGAGGACTGGGCCCGCCGACCGCTCCCTTGGCGGCTCCTCAGACGGCAGAGGCATCGGAGGTTCCAGCGACTCCGGCGAGCTCTTCGTGACTCCGGAGACGAGCGACGATAGCTACGAGCCCCCGAGCTAGCGCCGCTCCTGGAGCAGGGTGGGCTCGTCAGGCTGTCGCTGACTTTGATCTGGATGGGGTTGGCGCCGGTGCTTGACGGCCCACTGTTGATGATGGCGTCTTTTGCAGGGGCACGTGTAGTTAGCGTCCTTTTAGGATCTGTTCCCTGCGAGGAATCAAAGACGCGTCCCGTGGGGGCTTGTAAGGTGCCTGTGATCCTGTTTTGTTAATATAACCCTTGTCATAGAATTGTGCGAGTTGCTCATTCCGGCTTAGCTCAGTTCTCCCTTTCGAACCTCACGAGGGCTTGGTGCTCTGCGCTGACAGGTCCCAGTCCCAAGGTGGCTTCAGCCGTCGCTGGTATGCCAGGTCGCGATGCCGTGGTCAAGGCCAGGAGGTGAGCAACCTGGGGTCTGGTAAGAGCCCCTGAGTCACGATGCTCAGGAGGTCCCCTTTGGCGCTCAAGCAGCCGTCGTTCGGTGAGAAGGGAGAGCGGCGCTAACACGGGATTGCATTAGGTGCGGGGATGGTGCCACGGTAGCTGGTGCTTCCGGGTGGTGACTTATCTCGAGAATCAGGGGCCGCTCTCTGGTGTGTCGCCGGGTCCGTGCATCGGTAGGCGTGAGATTGCTCGGCGAGGTCCTCGCGTGTCCCTCCCCTCTCGCCTTTGCTCCCCTTTCTGATCTACGTCCTCGGGTCCCGGCCCTCGAGCGAGTCTCAGCCGTTGCTGGTATGCCAGGTCGCGATGCCATGGACAAGGCCAGAGGGTGAGGGCTGGAGAGCCAGTAGGAGCCCTGAGTCGCGATGCTCAGGCACCCACCCTTTAACGTGCAAGCGGTTCGCGCGTATGAGAGTGAAGGAGACACCGCAAGGGCCTCGCCTGACGCAGCTCCTTTAGGAAATCCTATAGACCCATCATAGAAAGAACGAGGGGTTGCCATGACAATTAACAGTCAGCCGTTGGTTGCTTCCGAGGGGCGATGAGGTGGCGCCATGCGGGGCTGCCGTGGCCAGAGCTCAGCCATTCAGGTTTGTCGGCGTTGCAGGGACGGACCCATGCGCAAGCGTCATGCCGTTTGGGAGCAGCTCCGTCAGTTGGCGTCAGTTGAGTGGGCAACTAGGTCAAACACATTAGCCGCGAAGGAGTGGATTCATTCAAATAGATGCTGGGAAGGCGGACATCACTGGGTCAGGCCCGAGCGACTTGGGGATGATGCAGTCCGAGGGGCGCACCCAACAAGGTAAGCTAACAACATAAAATAAAAGGGATACATGCCGCAGGGACGGACCCACGCGGCCTGGGAATAATGCAGCCCTGGGGGGCGCTCCCAGCTGGAAATGAAACTTGAAAGATGTCACCTAATGATGTTGAGGACGAAGGAGTGTTGGCGTAGCAGACTCGGTGGACTGCGGAAGCCGATCCTCATGAGCCCCCAGGCCCAGGGGCCTCGGGAGGCTCCGGAGGCGCTGGTGGCTCCTCGCGAACCATCTCCATCTCCACCAGGGCTGCGGAACGCCTGGCCTCTTGAGCCTCCATGATGCCCCTCATGAGGCGATGGTACGTGGCAGCCGCGTTCGGCAAGCCGTAAGGCATGCGAACGTAGCTGTGGGGTGGACCCTTGCAGCGCTCCACTCGTGAGGGCCAGAGGTGCTCTAGAGAGGCGACTCGATTGAGCCCTGGTATGTCGATGCAGACGCGCAGCCCACCATCCTCGCCTGGATGGGGAGCCACAGCTAGTAGGCGGCGGCCGCCTCTCATGACTCTTGACTCCTGTAGCTCCTGAATGGCCTTGCTGACGAACTCCTGAGGGTCTGGCCCTCCTTGCCTTACTCCTTGAGGGAAACATGCTTCGAAACACGCCTCCATGTGGTGCCCAAGCGCCTCCCTCGTGACCTTAGCCAGGTCGGTGGCCCTCCAGGGGAGAGCCCCCGAGCCCTGCCTGAGGAGGGCGCCGGGCGCGCTTTCCTATGCGATGGAAGGAGGTTCCCCCTGGGCAGGCGCGGGCCCTGAGGGGCCTGCCTCCTGAGGGGCCGGGCCGGACGATGTCTTCTTCTTCTTGGGGGCGGTCTCGGGAAGCCTCCTGCTTCCGCGATCCGGGTCTTCCAGCGATGCGGCCTGAAAGGCTCGTTCCAGGGAACACACCGCGTCCTTCTCTTCACAGGGCACCGTGATGACTCCGCCACTTCCTGGCATCTTGAGGACGTTGTAGCCGTGGTGAGTTACGGCCATGAACTTGGCCAGCGCTGGGTACCCAAGGATGGCGTTGTACGGCAGGCGAATGTGAGCGACGTCGAAGTCGATGAGCTCGGTGCGGTAGTTGTCGCGTGCCCCGAAGGTGACAGGGAGGCGGACCTGCCCAATCGGGACCGTGGAGCCGTCGGTGACTCCGGAGAAAGGCTTGGTTGGCTGAAGCTGGTTGTAGGGCACTTGGAGATTGTTGAATGTTTCCACGGACAGGACGTTGAGCCCTGCCCCGCCATCGATGAGGGTCCTGGTGACCATCACGTTGCTGATGATTGGGGAACAAAGCATCGGGAGGACTCCGGCTGTGGCCGCACACTTGAGTTGATCTGCTGAGCTGAACATGATGGCCCATGCCGACCACCTGAGAGGGCGCGTGGCTTAGAGCTTGGGGAGGACTGCATTCACTTTGCAGGCGAACTGCTTGAAGATGCGTTGAGAGGCTGGGGCTTGAGCCCCGCCCAGGATGCAGGTGATCGCGCGCGGCTCCTGGAAGCCCCCAGCCCCCTCGTCCTGATGGTGGTCCTCGTTTCTCCTTGGCTGCGGCGGCAGCGGAGGGAGGCCTACGTTGCCTGGCGGGCGATCCTCGTGAGGCTCATCCCTCTAGTCTCCCTCGCGAGGCGGGTCTTGCCAGCGATCCTCGCGAGGTCGATCGCACCATCCTTAGCGCGGGCAGCGGTCTTCCCAGCGTCCTACGTTCCTTCCTCCTCCTCGACCATAGCCCCGGTCACCGTGGTCGGGGTGACGGCCGATCCTTCCTTCTTGCATGGCTCGGAGCTCTTGACATTCGTTGGTGTTGTGGGTGTGGAGGTCGTGGTACACACAGTACCGACTGCCCTTGGAAGATTCGGGCTGATCTCTGCCCCGCTTGGTGTCTGGTTCTGCTGCGAGCACGGCAGCCCCCTTGCGCTTCACATCCTTGGCCTTGGGCTTCTTCTCTTCTGGGTCCGCGGCAGGCAGCCCGAGGAGGGAAAGACACCCTTCTTCAGCCCTGGCGCACTTGGTTGCCAAGTTGAACAACTCCAAGGAAGTGCACAGGTCTTCATGCATCGCCAGCTCCTCCTTCATCTTGACGTCGCGCACGCCGTCGGAGAAGGCTGAGATGATGGCCTCCTCGGTCACCTTGGGAATCTTGAGGCGTGCGTTGTTGAAGCGCTGGATGTACTTCTGCAGGGTCTCTCCGGGTTGTTGCTTGATGCGGCGCATGTCGCTCACGGCGGGTGGCCGGTCGCGAGTACCTTGGAAGTTGGCGATGAAGCGGGTGCGCATCTCGTCCCAGGAGGAGATCGTGCCTGGAGCCAGGTTCAGGAGCCAGGTGCGGGCCCCGTCCTTGAGCGCCATGGGAAACCAGTTCGCCATGACCTTCTCGTCTCCGTTGGCAGCTTTGATGCCCAGCTCATAGAGCTGGAGGAACTCCACAGGGTCGGCCGTGCCGTCGTAACGAGGAGGCAGGTCTGGCTTGAACTTGCCGGGCCACGCGACGCTGCGTAGCTCGGTGGTGAAGGCACGGCAGCCTGCTTTGGCTACGGGAGGCCTTGGGTGACGGAGAGCTTGGTCTAGCATGTCCCCATGCGCTGCAGCTGGGAGCAGCGCGGGGTCTTGACGTGCGGGAGCAGGAACATGGTCGCGACGTGCTGGAGCAGGGAGCGCCCGGGCAGCTTCTTGCGGGCGAGGGACTTCTTGGCAGCTCTGCTCTTGCCGCGCTGGCACCTGACGGAGCGGGTTCCGCCCAGGGGCCACGCGCCTTGGAGCCATGGCACCTTCTTGAGGAGGAGGTGGCTGGGGCGCCCCCAGAGCTTCGTCGCCCGCGCGGGGCGGGGTGCGGTGCAGCGGAACGGACGGCGCAGGAGAGCCCCCTGCGGCGCGGACGAGCTCGACGACGCGGTCGAGCCATTCTTCATAGACATCGTCAACGGGACGGTAGCGCAGGAGCTCGTTTGCCGCGATGAGCGCAGCTCGAGCTCCATGGGTGCGCGGAGCGCGCGGGACGAAGAACCAGCTGGGGTGAGCGAGGGAGTAGCGGTGCGGCCGTCTTGCCGCACGGACGGATGCTGAGACGACGCTTGCTGCTCGTCCCCCGCTGGGCCGGTGGCGGCGTTGACGGCAGGTGATGGGGAATGGAGAGGACACCCACCGACAGGAGCCGTCTGGGCGACGCGGGAAGCGAGAGCAGCCCGGCGTTTGGCGCGGGCCCGACGAGCGTCAGACATGGGCGTGATGGTCAGGGGAGAACGGGGTGGTGGAAGACGAATTCCGGCGCACCCCTACCTGGCGCGCCAAATGTCGGATTTCGGGTTCCGGCAGACCCTTGAGGTTCGAACACTGGGGTGCGCGCGGAGATTTCGCCTTCTACCTACCTGCACCCCTCCGCCTCGCTAAGATCTAAGCTATGGAAAGAACAGCACAAGAGACATAGGGTTTATACTGGTTCGGGCCACCGTTGTGGTGTAATACCCTACTCCAGTGTGTGGTGTGGTGGATTGCCTCTTGGGCTGATGATGATGAACAATACAAGGAAGAACAGCCTCGTGAGGGTCTGTTCTTGGCTGGGGGGATGAACTGCTAGGAGTTCAGTCGCCCTTCTCTCTCTCTCTCTTCTCGATTCTCTCTCTGATTTCGATCCGATCTTCGATCTCCACTACCCTGTGGGTGGCTAGTCCTATTTATAGGCAAAGGCCCTGGGCCTCTTCCCAAATATTGAGCGGGAAGGGCGCCAACAATTGGCCATTTTGAAGGGGAACATCTAGTACACTTATCCTGACTAAAGTTGGTCCTCGCCTGGCAAAGGCTCTGGTGGTGACGCTGGCTTGGGCTCCACAATGACTTCCTTCCTGCCGTTGGACTGGTCTTGGTCTCATTGCACCGAAACCGGTGCCTTTGCTTGATGCTCTCGCCTGCGCTTGCTCCCTTTGCACCAAAGAGGAAAGGAGGACACTGCGGGGCTGGCGCCCGCCTGGCGCCTTTGGTCGTCATGGCTTGCGTCACGGGCACCTCATGAGGTACCCCGCCTTGATCTCTCCGCCTCCTCGCAAGCCAGCCTGATGAGGCCGTGCCTGAGGAAGCTCCGTGTCGTCCGCCCCGCGAGGCTTGGCCCCTCGCGAGGGTCTTGGGTCTGTGTTGATGAAGATGGGCGCGCTGGGCCCCCTTTTGAGCCACGCCGCAGGCAGGCAAGTCTGGGGACCCCCGTTCCCAGAACGCTGACACCAATCTAGTTGGCCAAACCAAACCAATAATTTAAAGAGAAAGACAAAGATATTTGATTATGCATATAAGAATTCAGAAAAGACTCAGATAATATTCATAGCTAATCTTATCATAAATCCGTAATTCATCGGATCTCGGCAAACACACCGCAAAAAAGTATTACATCGGATAGAACTCCAAGAACATTGAGGATAACATGGTATTGAAGATCATAGAGAGAGAGAGAGAAGAAGCCATCTAGCTACTAGATATGGACTCGTAGGTCAGTGGTAAACTACTCACGCTTCATCGGAAGGGAAATAGAGTTGATGTAGATGCCCTCCATGATCGAATCCCCCTCCGGTAGGGTGCCAGAAAAGGCCCCAAGATGGGATCTCACGGGAACAGAGGCTTGCGGCGGCGGAAAATTATTTTGGTGGACACCTCTGGTCGTTTGGGAATATTTGGGAATTTATAGAGCAAAAATTAGGGTTGGAGGAGTCCCATGGGGCCCACAAGCCAGGGGTGCCCCCCTATGGCACGCCCTGAGGGCTTGTGGAGCCCTCGGGACTCTTCTGGCCCCCTCTCCAAGCTCCGTGGATGTCTTCTGGTCCAAGAAAAATCATCGCAAAAGTTTTATTCGTTTTGAACTCTGTTTGATATTCATTTTCTATAAGAACTCAAAAACAAGGAAAAAAACAGAAATTGGCACTAGACTCTAGGTTAATAGGTTAGTCCCAAAAATAATATAAAATAACATATTAATGCATATAAAACATCTGAAATAGATAATATAATAGCATGGAACAATCAAAATTATTGATACGTTGGAGACGTATCAGGGCCCTTGGAAGCCTTCGCAACCCTAAATCCAACTCCATAAGTACGATACAGAGCTGTCGTCACCTTCTACTCTTCATCGGGAGGGTTGATCTAGAGTCTGTTCGGGGCTCTCGAGAGGGGGATTCGACACCGTCATCATCATCAACCTTTCTCCATCACCAATTTCATGATGCTTACCACCGGGAGCGAGTAATTCCTTCGTAGGCTTGCTGGACGGTGATGGGCTGGATGATATTTATCATGTAATCGAGTTAGTTTTGTTAGGGCTTGGTCCCTGGTATCCATTATGTTCTGACATTGATGTTGCTAGGACTTTGCTATGCTTAATGCTTGTCACTAGGGCCCGAGTGCCATGATTTCAGATCTGAACCCTTTATGTTTTCAGAATATATTTGTGTTCTTGATCCGATGTTGTAAGTGATATGCACCTGCTACGTGTTATGATCTGCATACCCCAAGGTGATAATAATTGGGATTCTTTCTCATGATGACCGTAGTTTGAGGAGTTCATGTATTCACTATGTGTTAATGCTTTGTACTGGTTCTCTATTAAAAGGAGGCCTTAATATCCCTTAGTTTCCTTATGGACCTCGCTGCCACGGGAGGGTAGGAATAAACATGCCATGCAAGTTCTTATCATAAGCACTTATGATTATATATAGAATAAATGCCTACATTACATTGATGAATTGGAGTTAGTTTTGTGTCGCCCTAGGTTGTAACTGTTACATGACGTATTTTATGCAACGTTATCACCGATCCAATGCCTACGAATTTTTCACATATTATTTCTTGCTAAGTTACCACTGTTTCTACTACTGTCACAATTGCTACAAAACTATTTTTGTTACTACTATTGTTACTATTACTGCTATCACTATCAAATTACCATACTACTATGTTGTTGATCACTCTGCTGCAGATATTTAGTCTCTAGGTGTGGTTGAATTGACAACTCAACTACTAATACTTGCAAATATTCTTTGGCCCCCCTTGTGTCGAATCAATAAATTTGGGTTGAATACTCTACCCCGGAAAACTATTGCAATCCCCTATACTTATGGATTATCAACCCCCTCAACAAATACCTTGGGTTGCAAGGCTTATGCCTCAACCCATACCTTACCGAACTACTCACACATGGAGATCAGATCACAGGAAGAAAACATTGAAGAACACATCTTGAAATTGATTGATTGTAATATGTCTTACAATGGATGCCTTGTGCGATATGCATGATTACAAGTATGAATGAGATGGAAGAGCACTGTGGTGGTGGTGGAGATGGCGAAGGCTAGGGTTTGTGGATGAAGATGATGATGAAGAGGTTCTGGCTTCTGTGCTCGTCTCCCTGTTGACATTTTGGCGGGGTCCCATTAACGAAATTTGTTTTGGTGGACGACCTGCCTCGAAATCCATGCCAAACAGGCGCTCATACAGGAACTCGCGCCCGTATGGAACACCGTCTTTTGTGATGTGTCCGCGCAGATGCTTCCTGTTTATTCCATTCTCCTTCCATTCCACTTCCACACATGATCTCTTCGCTCTTTGGCCCATTTCCCGTGGAAACACATCAAAGAGAGGATTTGTGGAATCCTTTGCATTCATTAGTCATTACTACCAATATAGGAGTGAATAAATGTTTTTAATTGAAATATCTTGGTTTCAACAAAGGTGAAATGAGTGTAAAAATATCACTCATCAACTATGACCCGAGATCTTTCCCTATAAAAAGCTTCCATTGGGTATGTTCTTAAAGGAATCTACCATTCGGCCACGGATAACCAGGTTTCGTAAAGTCTGAAGACTTCAGGTAACTTAGCCTCAAAGGCCAACCACGTAGGTGTGAACAGTGCATATAGCCTGACAACTTTTATGAAGCGTCACCAGCCATAACAAAGCGGGTCAGTTACTATTACTTGATGTAGCGATCAGACCTCAAATAGTCTGATCTCTGTGCATTAGTGTCATCCCTGAATCGGTAATGCTGACACGCACAGTACTTGAGGATTTATAACACAGTAGCAGTCACACACTTATTACATCAAATGTCTCAAAAGAGAACTTATTAAAGTTAATATGGCTTAAGGCCATCTAATACGATAACAGCGGCAGGCTTGGAAGATAAAGTGAGTCCATCAACTCCAACGGCATCACTGAGTGAAAGACCACGACCTAAGGCTCCTTACTCGTCGTTTGGAAAGTCTGCAACATGATACGTTGCAGCCCGAAACGGGTCAGCACATGGAATATGCTGGCAGTGTAACACAAGAGAGTAATGAACAATGTAAAGCTATCACTACATGCATATATGGCTGGTGGAGGCTGTATGGTTAATAAGTTTTGCGAAAAGCCAATTTTTCCCTACTGCAAAGGAATATATTTAACTTAACTACAAAGTTGGTTGAAAATATATTGAGAAGGTAAACCCCCTCTCAATCCCAATTAAAAGTAATTAATAACCCAACAAAATTAATTTAGAGTGATGAGAACCACATGATAATCCAAGAACTAGATACTCAAAATGTCCATAACTGGGGACACGGCTAACCATGATTAGTTTGTACACTCTGCAGAGGTTTGTGCACTTTTCCCCACAAGACTCGATCTCCTCCATTGGATTTCTTGCACTACATAATGTTTGAGAAACGGATGACCGAGACACAGTCTTTCCGAAGAGGTCCCCTTAACCGATAGATAGGCCGGTACACCTACAATCCCCTACATCTGCTACACCATCATGGAAAGGTTTCCCCCAACTTACTCAACTATGCCAGAGCCCATAATGGCATGTGGCTGCACACGGAAGTTTCCAGCATGAATAATCTTATGATCCCTTTGAGCCTGGGTGGCAGTCCATAGGAAAATCACACGGTACCCCGGGATTTCCAAAAATACAGGCAATCACTTGGTTCCCCAGGTGCCTTAGTCCACCCAGATGTGTATTAAAGTTGCCACCTTAAGTTAACCATTAATTAACAACTCACATATGTCATGGACACTCTCAAACCCAATCCACGTCTACGAGCATAGCATGGCAATATAAGCATAACGTAGAAGTAACTCCCAAGGTTTGATAATAAAACAGGTGAATAGGTACTACCTCATCTACTTCCCAACCCACAATTTATTCAGACCCTAACCACGCAATTGTTTGAGGGTTGATCTAATGCAATAAAACTGGGTAGTAAAGAGGTATGATCAAAGTGTTACTTGCCTTGCCGATGATCCGTGAAACCTAGAGACTTGATGTAACATGCTTCGCACTTCGGGTACTCTATCGCAATCAAACAAGCATACATTGAGCAATCAAGCAAGGGCATGGGTAAAACTCAAATAAGAGATCTAACCATAAGGTTCAACTTAAGAGCTCCACTTTGCAAAAAGAATCAAATGAAACGAAGCAACAAAACTCAAACGGCGAAAGAAACAAGCTTCATTTACTAATCTGGACTGAAGTCAAATTTTACAGTAGAAAAAACTTGTTTAAGTTGGTCAAACAGAAAGAGGGCTTCGGGACGAAACTCTAGGCGCTTGAATTGCCTGATTCCGATAAACGAGCGAAAAGTTATACTAAAACGAAAATCGATCAGAAATCGCGATCGAAAATAATCGCGAAAAAACCGAGAAAAAGAAAAATTGACGAACAGGCTAACAAACGAACGTTCGCTATCTACGGCTAAATGGTGAAAATCGTTTGTTAAAACGAACGTCCGCTAAATAACTAAACCGAAAAAACCGATCTAAAAAAATAAAAAATAATGGAATCTAGGGTTTTCGAAAAAAAACCGATCGTTTTTCTCGCGAAACCAAGGCGGCTACCTCGAGTCCGGCGAAGTCCGGCGAGACAACGGCGGCGGCGGGGCGGCTCCGGCGCGGTGGGTCGGCGGGGCGGCTTGGCGGGGCGGCGGCGGGGCGGCTAGGGTTTGGGCGCGGGCGCGGGTGGGCTTCGGCGGCGGGGCTGGCGCGGCTTATAAAGCCCCCCTAGCGGAGTCCCGCTCGGGTACAGCCCGGAGTCGGTTTCTCTCTTGTTTTTAAATAATTCTGACATGCAGAAAAAGAAAGAAAAGAAGTAGTAAACGGACTCCAAAAATCCCGAAATAAATTTTCTCCATCCTCTAAAAATATGCCGGACAAGGTGAATATTTATTTGGGCCTAAAATGCAATTTTGAAAAACGCACATTTTTGCTAATTCAAATAAAATAGGGATAAAACTCTGGGGAAAAAATCTTATTTGATTTTAATATTAAATCTTCGACAGTTCTTTATTTTGAGGAAGTCCTCTTATCCTCTCTCTTTTATTTTTTTATAAAATAAATATTCGAAGAGAAAATAATTAAAATCAAATGATCCTCTTTTCAAAATTCGAGAAAACTCGAATATGAAAAAAATGAAATCCCCAACTCTCTCTGTGGGTCCTTGAGTTGCGTAGAATTTCTCGGATCAACCAAAAATGCAATAAAATATTATGTGCAATGATGATCTAATGTATAACATTCCAAATTGAAAATTTGGGATGTTACAAACCTACCCCCTCGAGATTCGGGTTGGCTAGAAAATAGGTGTGGATGGTCTTTGCATAGATCTTCCTCTCGCTCCCAGGTGGCTTCATCTTCAGTATGGTGGCTCCATTGAACTTTACAGAACTTGATAACTTTGATGCGTGTAACTCGGCTGGCAAACTTGAGAATCTTGACTGGATTCTCCTCGTAGGTCAAGTTGCTATCCAACTGTATCGCTTCCAGTGGCACCGTATCTCTCAGAGGGATATCAGCCAGCTCTGCATGGCACTTCTTCAACTGAGAAATGTGGAACACATCGTGAGCTCCTGACAATCCTTCGGGTAATTCCAACTTGTAAGCAACTTCTCCTATATGTTCCAAAACTTTGTATGGTCCCACAAAACGTGGTGCTAACTTTCCCTTAACTCCAAAGAACTTAACTCCTCAGAGTGGTGATACACGAAGATACACTCTGTCTCCAACTTCATAAGCTGTCTCCTTGCATTTAGAATCCGCATAGCTCTTCTGCCTGGACTGGGCTACCTTGAGTCTATCATGAATCAGCTTAACCTTCTCTTCCGATTCTTTAATCAAATCTGGTCCAAACAACTGTAGGTCTCCAACTTCATCCCACAAGAACGGTGTTCTGCACCTCCGTCCGTACAATGCTTCGAAAGGGGCCATCTTCAAGCTGGCTTGGTAACTGTTGTTGTAAGGGAACTCTGTGTAAGGAAAATTATCGTCCCAACTAGATCCATAATCTAGCACACAAGCTCTCAACATGTCCTCCAGAATACGATTAACTCTCTCAGTCTGTTCATCCGTCTGCGGGTGAAAGGCCGTACTAAACTCTATCCTGGTTCCCAAAGTTTCATGCAACTGATTCCAAAACTTTGAGGTAAACTGGGTTCCTCTATCTGATACAGTTTTCCTCGAAACTCCATGCAAACATACGATCCTGGTCATGTATATCTTTGCCAACTTAGCACTGGTGTAAGTGGTCTTCACTAGGATGAAATGAGCTACTTTCGTCAAACGATCGACTACAACCCATATCGAGTCATAGCCTGAACGAGTCCTGGGTAATCCTGTGATAAAATTCATGCCTAGCTTATCCCACTTCCATTCGGGTATCGGCAATGGTTGCAACATTCCTGTTGGCTTCTGATGCTCTGCCTTCACTCTCTAACATACATCACAAACTGCTACATACTCCGCAATATCCTCCTTCATTCCGGTCCACCGGAATCTATCCTTCAGATCCAGGTACATCTTGGTATTTCCTGGGTGAATCAGATATGGTGAGTCATGGGCCTCCTGCAAAATCAGCTTCCTAATCTCCTGATCATTTGGTACATATACCCGGTCCTCAAACCATAGGGTATCGTGTTCATCCTCACGAAATCCCTTGGCTTTTCCTTTGCTCATCCTTTCCTTTATCTTGGCAATCTCCTTGTCCGTCTTCTGCGCTTCTCTGATCTTATCCATCAAAGTAGACTGAATCTCCAAAGCTGTTATATAACCTCTTAGAACTATTTCCAAACATAGCTCGCGAAGGTCTTCTGCTAACTCCTTGGGTAACTCTCCTGTCATGAGTGTATTGACAGGACTCTTGCGGCTCAACCCATCGGCTACTACGTTAGCCTTTCCGGGATGATAATGTAATCTCATATCATAATCCTTAATGAGTTCCAACCATCTCCTCTGCATGAGATTCAACTCCTTCTACGTGAAGATATACTTCAAACTCTTGTGATCCATGTATACCTCACAATGGTTTCCGATGAGAAAATGTCTCCATGTCTTCAACACATGTACTACGGCTGCTAACTCCAAATCATGCATGGCATAATTTAACTCATGGGGTTTAAGCTGTCGTGAGGAATATGAAACAACTCTTCCTTCCTGCATAAGCACTGCTCCAAGTCCTCGGTGAGAACCGTCGCAATACACTTCATAATCTTTGCGTTGATCTGGCAGAATCAACACCGATGATGTAACCAAACATTTCTTCAATTCTTGAAAACTAGCCTCACATTCCTCAGTCCATTTGAACTTGGTTTCCTTCTTTAACAACTCCGTCATAGGCTTTGCAATCTTCGAGAAATTCTCAATGAATCTCCGGTAGTATCCTAAGAGTCCGAGAAAACTCCGGATTTCTCCAACTGACATGCGTGACTCCCAATTTGTCACAGTGACAACCTTGGTGGGGTCTACTTCTATTCCTTCTTCGGATATAACATTTCCATGGAATCCAACTTCCTTCAACCAAAACTCACACTTGCTAAACTTGGCGTATAGCTAATGTTCTCTGAGCTTCCCAAGTACTAAACACAAATGCTCCTAATGTTCCTCTTCATTCTTCGAGTAGACCAGAATATCATCAATGAACACCACAACAAACTTATCCAAAAACTCCATAAACACCTTGTTCATCATGTTCTTGAAATAGGCAGGTGCGTTAGTCAGGCCAAATGAAATAACGGTATACTCATATAGCTCGTACCTTGTGGTAAAAGTTGTCTTAGGTATATCCTGCTCTCGAGTCTTCAACTGGTGGTACCCTTATCGCAGATCAATCTTGGAAAACACCTTAGCTCCTTGAAGCTGATTAAACAAATCATTAATCATCGATAGTGGGTACTTGTTCTTAGTCGTTACTTCATTCAATCCACGATAATCAACAACCATCCTTAATGATCCATCCTTCTCCACTAGAAGTACTGGTGATCCTCAAGGTGACGAACTTGGGTGAATATATCCTTTATCCAGTAACTCCTTAATCTGCTTCCTAATTTCCTCTAAATCCTGTGCGGGCATCCTGTACGGTCTCTTAGATATTGGCCATGTGCCTGGCAAAAGCTCAATCAAAAACTCGATGTCTCTATCTGGTGGCACGCCTGGCAACTCTTCTGGAAATACATCCGGGAAATCCTTCACCATTGGTACTTCCTCCTATACAACTCCTATTAAGGAATTTACTTGAGTCCTAATCGGCACATGCCGGGATACATACTTGATCCTTCTTCCTTCTGGGGTGGTGAGCAAAATCGACTTACTAGCGCAATCGATGTTTGCTCCATACATCGATAGCCAATCCATACCCAGAATCACATCCAAACCTTGCGACTCCAGAATTATCAGATCTGAGGGGAAAACATGCCTACCTATGGCCAACGGTATCTGAAAACATCCTTGGCTTGCCATATACTCTTCTCCTAGCAAGATCACTAACATAGGTGTACTAAGAACTTTGGTGTGCAGTTTATACTTATCCACAAATCCCCTTGATATGTATGAATGCGATGCACCAGTATCAAAAAGTACGACTGCAGTAAAAGACTTAACCAAAAACTTACCTATTACTGCATCTGGCTGGGCTTCAATCTCCTCCATGTTAACGTGGTTCAATTGTCCCCTGTTGAAAGGGTTGGGCTTCTTCCCAGAGCTTCCATTGCCGTTTCTATTCTTATCTTCAGGACATTCATTGGCATAATGTCTGGTCTTCTGGCACTTGTAGCAAGTAACATGGCTCATCTTTCTTGGCGGGCGTTGCTGGGTTGGAACGGTTCTGTCCGTTGCTTCCTCCATTACCATTCTTGGAGCCACTATGGTTGTGAGAACTTCCTCCATTGTGAGTGGGGCCTCCATGGTTATGGACAAGTCCTCCCGAGATCGGGGTAAAACAGGGTCTCTGCTGAGCTCCAGAATTATACTTCCCTTGTGCCATACTTCCTCTTGCAGTTATCAATTTGCTGTTGCTTCCCTTCAATCATGAGAGCTCTATCTACCAACTGTTGGTAGTTATTAAAGGTTGCTGCCATCAACTGCATGCTCAGCTCATCATTCAGTCCTTCCAAAAACTTCTCCTGCTTAGCTGCATCCGTAGCAATGTCATCTGGGGCATAAAGTGCTAGCTTGCTAAAGTCATCCACATACTGGCTAACGGTGCGTCCTCCTTGGTGTAAGTTTCGAAACTCACGCTTCTTTATGGCCATAGCTCCTATTGATACATGGGCAGTGCGAAAAGCCTGCTGGAACTGGTCCCATGTAACAGTGGCTATAGGATAGATGACAGTGTAATTCTCCCACCATGAGGCTGCTAGTCCATCCAATTGGTGCGCGGCAAAATGCACCCTCTCAGCATCTGTGCATCCTGCAGTGGTTAACTGCCTTCCAATCCTGCGGAGCCAATCATCTGCCACTATCGGCTTGGTGCTACTGGAAAACACCGGCGGCATCAACCTCAGAAAACAGGCTAAATTGTTAACTGGGGGTGGTGGTGGTGGGTTGTTGTTGTTGCCTTGGTTCTGAACTAACAATTGCATTAGGGTATTCTGCTGCTGGATCAACTGAGTGAGCTCCGGTGGAAAGGTAAACCCGGGGTCACGTCTCGGAGGCATCTGAGAGTATAGAGGGAAGATAATAGAATAGAATGAGGTCTAGTGAGAAAACACTACCCATATGCACATGAGACAAACACAATCATATCACTCAATCAATCAGGCAAGGGCATACAATCGGTCTAGAACTATCATTACAAAGTGCTTGGACTATACTATTTACATGGTGGAATACTACTATTGATATGGTGGTCGACTAGAAATATTGTTCGGTCAAAGACTCCATGATATCCGCTCCAGCTTCATCAACATAGTCATCATCGCGATCGTCGGGGTCTAAGTCGGTGTCGTCGATGATGATGTAGTTCTCTGGGCAAGTGGAACCGTCATCTTGTCCTCCTGGCGCGGGGTCTCCCATGAATACTCCTAGTTTCCTTGTCAGGTTGTCATTCTTCTCCACTAGTACGACAATTTCTTCCTCATAATTTTCGTGAGTTGCCTTGAGTTCTTCCTCAAGCTCCGTGATCCTGGTCATCGCCTTCTTTAGATCTATCATTCCTGCGCACATCTAATTCTCCTGGCGACGAATGTGTTGGTTTAACTCCTGGATGAAAGCGGCAATTGATCTATCCTTCCTGGTGCTGATCATCTCTCATTGCTCATCTCAGCGCCCACAAATCTGGTAGATAGTATCCTTGAGATCCTTGTGGTAAACTTCTCCAATGTGTCCCATGGTGATGTGGGCTGCCATACTCTTTCCTAGACTCCAGGTTGGTGCATCAAAGGAAAACTCTATGGGCTCAGTGACTGGCGTAAATGTCCTTCCTGGAACTTGAACTTGAATCATCCAGCGCTCCTCTTCTGGTAAAGTGGCATTGTAAGTCCCGGTGAAGCTTGGCATTCCAATGTTCAGGTACTTAATTAGTGACTTCCTCCAAGTGGCGTGCAAAAGGTGTGTCTTCATTCGGTCGTACAAACTTGTTCCTTGCGTCCGCCATCCTAAAGAGTAGAAAATGGAGAGGAGT
The DNA here is from genome assembly GCF_018294505.1 of Triticum aestivum. Classification (NCBI taxonomy): domain Eukaryota; kingdom Viridiplantae; phylum Streptophyta; class Magnoliopsida; order Poales; family Poaceae; genus Triticum; species Triticum aestivum. The sequence goes on along the minus strand of NC_057806.1, from coordinate 284,903,083 downwards.
CAGAAATGAGAAGAGAGTAGTGATCTAGGGCTTCAGCTTAGTGGTCGTGTCCTATAGTCAGCGTGTGCTCTGATACCATCTTGTAGCGACCAGACCTCAAACAGTCTGATCTCTCTGCATTAGTGTCATCCCTGGATCGGTAATGCTGACACACACAGTACTTGAGGATTTATAACAGAGTAGCAATCCCACACTTATTACATAGAATGTCTCAAAATAGAACTTATTACAATTAATATGGCTTAAGGCCATCTAATATGATAACAACGGAAGGCTTGGAAGATACAGTGAGTCCATCAACTCCAACGGCATCACTGAGTGAAAGACCACGACCTAAGGCTCCTTACTCGTCGTCTGAAAAGTCTGCAACATGATACGTTGCAGCCCGAAACGGGTCAGCACATGGAATATGCTGGTAGTGTAACACAAGAGATTAATGAACAATGTAAAGCTATCACTACATGCATATATGGTTGGTGGAAGCTGTATGGTTAATAGGTTTTGCGAAAAGCCAATTTTTCCCTACTGCAAAGGAATATATTTTACTTAACTACAAAGTTGGTTCAAAAAAATATTGAGAAGGTAAACCCCCTCTCAATCCCAATTAAAAGTAATTAATAACCCAACAAAATTAATTTAGACTGATGAGATCCACATGATAATCCAAGAACTAGATACTCAAAATGTCCATAACCGAGGACACGGCTAACCATTATTAGTTTGTACACTCTGCATAGGTTTGTGCGCTTTTCCCCACAAGACTCGATCTCCTCCGTTGGATTTCTTGTACTACATAATGTTTGAGAAATGGATGACCGAGACACAGTCTTTCCGAAGAGGTCCCCTTAACCGATAGATAGGCCGGTACACCTACAATCCTCTACATCTGCTAGCCTATCATGGAAAAGTTTCCCACAACTTACTCAAGTATGCCAGAGCCGATAATGGCATGTGGCTGCACACGGAAGTTTCCAGCATGAATAATCTTATGATCCCTTTGAGCCTGGGTGGCAGTCCATAGGAAAATCACACGGTACCCCGGGATTTCCAAAAATACTGGCAATCACTCGGTTCCCAGGTGCCTCAATCCAGCCAGATGTGTATTAAAGTTGCCACCTTAAGTTAACCATTAATTAGCAACTCACATCTGTCATGCACACTCTCAAACCCAATCCACGTCTACGAGCATAGCATGGCAATATAAGCATAACGTAGAATTAACTCCCAAGGTTTTCGATAATAAAACAGGTGAATAGGTACTACCTCATCTACTTCCCAACCCACAATTTATTCAGATCCTAACCATGCAATTGTTTGAGGGTTGATGTAATGCAATAAAATTGGGTAGTAAAGAGGTATGATCAAAGTGTTACTTGCCTTGCTGATGATCCGTGAAACCTAGAGACCCGATGTAGCACGCTTCGCACTTCGAGTACTCTATCACAATCAAACAAGCATACAATAAGCAATCAAGCAAGGGCACGGGTAAAACTCAAATAAGAGATCTAACTATAAGGTTCAACTTAAGAACTCCGGTTTGCAAAAAGAATCAAATCAAATGAAGCAACAAAACTCAAACGGCGAAAGAAACAAGCTTTGTTTACTAATCTGGACTAAAGTCAAATTTTGCAGTAGCAAAAACTTGTTTAAGTTGCTTAAACAGAAAGAGGGCTTCGAGACGAAACTCTAGGCGCTTGAATCGCCTGATTTCGATAAACGAGCGAAAAGTTATACTAAAACGAAAATCATATCAGAAATCGCGATCGAAAATATCGCGGAAAATCCAAGAAAACGAAAAACTAACGAACAGGCTAACGAATGAGCGTTCGCTATCTGCGGCTAAACGATGAAAACCGTTCGTTAAAACGAACGTCCGTACGAATGTCCGCTAAATAACTAAGCCGAAAAAACTGATCTAAGAAAAGGAAATCTAGGATTTTCGAAAAAAAATCGATCGGTTTTCTCACGAAAACAAAGGCGGCTACCTCGAGTCCGGCGAGGTCCGGTGAGACAACGACGGCGGCGGGGCGGCTCCGGTGCAGCGGGTCGGTGGCGGCGGGTGGCGGCGGGGCGGCTCGGCGCGGCTAGGGTTTGGGCGCGGGCGCGGGTGGGCTTCGGCGGCTGGTGGGCTTCGGCGGCGGGGCTGGCGTGACTTATAAAGCCCCCCGAGCGGAGTCCCGCTCGTGTACGGTCCGGAGTCTGTTTCTCTCTTTTTTTTAAAAAAAAGTATTTCCGACGTGCAAAAAAAGAAAGAAAAGAAGTACTAAACAGACTCCAAAAATCCCGAAATAAATTTTCTCCGTCCTCCAAAAATATGCCGGACAAGGTGAACATTTATTTGGGCCTAAAATGCAATTTTGAAAAATGCACATTTTTCCTAATTCAAATAAAATAGCGATAAAACTCCGAAAAAAATCTTATTTGATTTTAATATTAAATCTTCGATATTTCTTTATTTTGAGGAAGTCATTTTATCCTTTCTCTTTTATTTTTTTGTAAAAGAAATATTCGAAGAGAAAATAATTAAAATCAAACGATCCTCTTTTCAAAATTCGAGAAAACTCGAATATGAAAAAAATGAAATCCCCAACTCTCTCAGTGGGTCCTTGAGTTGTGCAGAATTTCTCGGATCAACCAAAAATGCAATAAAATATGATATACAATGATGATCAAATGTATAACATTCCAAATTGAAAATTTGGGATGTTACACTTGAATCACGGCCCGAGGTGCTTTTCTCATTAGCACGTCTCATCAAGGTGGAGATCGTGCTGCATATTTTGGGGGATACCATTAAGATTTTGTTTCACCCCACACGCATAATGGCATCTGGTGTCGGGGTGTGGCGATTTTTATAGCGTGGCAATAGGGAATGTTGGTATTTCATAGACCCACAAAAGCAGAGGGTAGCAGTAGTACTTCCCCCACACTCCCATTCCATTGCCATTGTGCACAACCTTCAAAGCTCCAGAGCGCAGATCCACTCTCAATTTCTTGCCCAATCCTTCCAACGCTCACAGCTCCTTCCGCAATGGCCAACGCCACCTTGAAGGGCCCGTGGGCGCCCTCCATCATCACGGAGGGCGTCATCCGGGAGCTCTGGGCCACAAGGTACCTTCCCGCGGACACCGCCTGCCAGCCGCCGGAGCCCAATATGCGAATCCCTACTCCCAAGCTAGGGAGAGGGTCATATTTGTCCCCCACCTCATCCGAGGTTTGGGGTTGTTGCTACTTGTGAGTTGTGTTGGTATTTTCCTCGAAGAGGAGGGGAGATGTAGTACAGTAGAGATAAATTTTTCCCTCAGTGAGAACCAAGGTTTATCAAATCAATTGGAGAATCACTCAAAGCCTCGTGAATAGCACCCCCCAGAAAAGCAACTACTTGCACCCAACGCAGGCAAAAGGGTTGTCAATCCTCTTGAACTCGTTACTTGCAAGGATCAAACCTTCTATAGGTACATGGATAAATTGCAAAGTAAAATAAAAGTAATAAACATCAGGAAAGGAATTTCACTTTTTATAATATGGATAAAGTAGACCCAGGGGCCATAGTTTTTGACGCAAATATGCCCTAGAGGCAATAATATTTGTATTATTATATTTAGCTACTATGATCCTGGAATACGCGATTCAATGGAAAACTCATATGCATGTGTGAAATGATAAACGGATAAATAAAGGCTCCTAGTCTCGCCTCTAAGACTAGCTCAAGTGTTGTTGGTGATCGCGTTTTCCGGACCATAGGATACTTTTAAGTGTAATGATAGTCCTAAAACAACTTTGAGATTATGGCGTTGGTAGAACGATCATATTGAATCGACCCAAACTTGTTTATTATGAATTGAATTAATATCATTTGTATTCAATTGTAATAACACAGAGTGTCAACACATGAATTTACTCCTTAGACCATCAGAGTATCATGGTCATTCCTTACCATATAGTGGGCTTTGGGGTTGCTCAAACGTCACCTGTAACATGGTGTTCATAACGACCACTTACATGTTCATTAGAAGTTTGACAAGTGTCTAGATAGCTCGAGAGTGGGATTTGCTCCTCCGATGATGGAGAGATATTCTTAGGGCCCTCTTGTTGTGATGGCATCAATCATCGTATGGCCAGACACATGTGACTACGTCACGGGGATGCCTAAACACAATAACGAGAAAGAAGAACAAAACCAGTAACGAGGATTTCACTATAATGAGCATGGTGATGACTCGGGAGGATACTGATGCATCCCGAGTTTTGTGAAGTATCATGCGAAGGAAATATGCCCTAGAGGCAACAATAAAGTTGTTATTTATATTTCCTTATATCATGATAAATGTTTATTACTCATGCTAGAATTGTATTAACCGGAAACTTAGTACATGTGTGAATACATAGACAAACAGAGTGTCCCTAGTATGCCTCTACTTGACTAGCTCGTTAATCAAAGATGGTTAAGTTTCCTAGCCATGGACATGTGTTGTCATTTGATGAACGGAATCACATCATTAGAGAATGATGTGATGGACAAGACCCATCCGTTAGCTTAGCATAATGACCGTTCAATTTTATTGCTACTTCTTTCTTCATAACTTATACATGTTCCTCTGAGTATGAGATTATGCAACTCCTGAATACCGGAGGAACACCTTGTGTGCTATCAAACGTCACAACGTAACTGGGTGATCATAAAGATGCTCTACAGCTGTCTCCGATGGTGTTTGTTGAGTTGGCATAGATCGAGATTAGGATTTGTCACTCTGTGTATCGGAGAGGTATCTCTGGGCCCTCTCAATAATGCACATCACTATAAGCCTTGCAAGCAGTGTGACTAATGAGTTAGTTACGGGATGTTGCATTAAGGAACGAGTAAAGAGAGTTGTCGGTACGAGATTGAACTAGGTATTGAGATACCGACGATCGAATCTCGGGCAAGTAACATACCGATGACAAAGGGAACAACATATATTTTTACGCGGTTTGACTGATAAAGATCTTCATAGAATATGTAGGAGCCAATATGAGCATCCAGGTTCCGCTATTGGTTATTGACCGGAGATGTGTCTCGGTCATGTCTACATAGTTCTCGAACCCGTAGGGTCCGCATGCTTAACATTCTGTGATGATTTGTATTATGAGTTATGTGATTTGATGACCTAAGTTTGTTCGGAGTTCCGGATAAGATCGGGGACATGACGAGGAGTCTCAAAATGGTCGAGACGTAAAGATCGATATATTGGAAGGCTATATTCGGGCATCGGAAAGGTTCCGAGTGATTCGGATATTTTTCGGAGTACCGAAGAGTTACAGGAATTCGTATTGGGCCTTAATGGGCCATACGGGAAAGGAGAGAAAGGCCTCAAGGGTGGCCGCGCCCCTTCCCCATGGACTGGTCCGAATTGGACTAGGGGAAGGGGGTGCCCCCTTCCTTCCTTCTCCTTCTCCCTTCCCTTTTTCCTATTCCATGTAGGAGGTGGAATCCTACTAGGACTACGGAGTCCTAGTAGGACTCCACACTTTGGGCACACCCTATGAGAGCCGGCCTCCTCCTCCCTCCATCCCTTATATATGTGGCCAGGGGGTACCCCATAGACACACAAGTTGATCATTGATCTCTTCGCCGTGTGCGGTGCCCCCTCCACCATAATCCACCTCGGTCATATCGTAGCGGTGCTTAGGCGAAGCCCTGTTCCGGTAGCATCATCATCACCGTCATCATGCCGTCGTGCTAACGAAGCTCTCCCTCGACACTCTGCTGGAACGTGAGTTCGTGGGACGTCACCGAGCCCAACGTGTGCAGATCGCAGAGGTGCCATACTTTTGGTACTAGGATTGGTTGATCGTGAAGACATATGACTACATCAACCGCGCTGTCATAACACTTCCGCTTACGGTCTACGAGGGTATGTAGACAATACTCTCCCCTCTCGTTGCTATGCATCACCGTGATCTTGCGTGTGCATAGGAAAATTTTGAAATTACTACGTTCCCCAACATCATGAAGCAAAGGGAACATCACATTATAAACAGAGGTTCACTCGAATATCATTCGTGTTCTCATAGGGACCGATACGGACATCCACGGTCCTGCTGCCAGTCACTGAACAAACTATTTCGTTCATGTGTATGAGTTACCGAACCTATGGGGTCACAATCTTAAGACCATCATGATCTGCTGAGTGTTAGTAAGACGGGAGTCATGATAATATATTTGTGGAATTGTTTCATTAATATTCAGAATAGTTCTGAGAGGATCCGGGAGCGTTTCGAGGTCACTGGAAGGGTTTCTTGAGAATATATTATTGGAATTGTTTAATTAATATTCAGAATAGTTCTGAGAGGATCTGGAAGCGTTTCAAGGTCACCGGAAGGGTTTTAGAGAGTATTGGGTAATATCGGGTATTACCGATAAATTATATATAGGAGGAAAATGTTTCCGAGGAAGTTATAATATCTATATATATATAATGTTCTAAGAGTATTTAGAATATTTAATTTAAATACCAAGGGGCCTAAAAGAGGCCATGAGCACTACAAAAAAATACACTTCCGTGATGATACATGTTTGTCACAGTAGGTCATGTTTTCTATCATGCATGTACATCCATGACAAATTTATGACAGAATCAAGATAGTCATACCTGTGCTGTCGTAGAAGTGTTCCATGACATTACCAAAATTATCATCACGGAAGTGTCCACTTCCATGACGATAAATCGCGCGTCACAGAAGTACTTTCGTCAAGGGTGACCGACACGTGGCATCCACCGTAACGGAACACAGTTAAGCTATCGGGTCTGGTTTTGGATCCGATAACCCGTTAACAGCCCTGACCAATGGGGATTTTCCACGTGTAAAATCATCATTGGCTGGAGGAAACACGTGTCGGCTCACCGTTGGGACAGATGTCATCCACTCATTGGACCCAAAGCGCCTATGATACGTCGACACGTGGAACGGCCCAACAGAGGCCCATTCCTACGAAAAGGCCGGCCCATTTGACTTGGTCAAAATGTGGCGGGCCGGCCCACGACGAGCCTGTTAACGGCATGTTCGCATATAGCCCATTTACAGCCCGCTAACCCAGGGCCTATTTACGGCCTATCCGAATTAGGCCCTGCAGCGTCATCAGGGCCAACAATGGAGGGCTAATTTGAAGGGGGGCGGCTAGTACAAGCTATCCTGACAAAAGTGGTCTTCGCCTGTGAAAGGCTCTGGTGGTGACGTCGTCTTGGGATCCACGATGACCTCTATCTTGCAGTCCATGGTCTTGGTCTTGTTGCACCGGAATGGCAACCTTTGCCTAATGCCTCGGTACTCCACGGCTGCGCTTGCCTCCTTTGCACCAAAGAGGAAACAAGGACACTGCGCGCGCTGGCGCCCGCCTGGTGTCGATCGTCATGGCTCACGTCACGAGAGCCTCATGAGGTTCGCCTCGCCTTGATATCTCCACCCCTCGCGAGCCTGCCTGACTAGGCCGCTCGGGAGGAGGTCTTGCATCGTCTGCCTCGCGAGGCTTGGACCCTCGCGAGGGTCTTGGATGCTTTGTTGGTAAAGATGGGTCGTACGGCCTGCTGCTTGGCTATGCCATGGGCCGCAGGCAGGCAAGTCTGGGGACCCCCGTTCCCAGAACGCCGACAGTAGCCCCCGGGCCCAAGGTGCGCTCGGGCTTGGCTTCGCGGCGAAGCCAAGGGTCAAGTTTGGAGCACCGCGGGCTAAAAAAGCCTGCGGCCTCGGTTGACGCGTGGCGGTTGATTGGACATGGGCGTCTCCGCTTCCCCATGCTGCCTCGACGACTACACGACTTGACAAGTCCCTACGACATGCAAGGGAAACCATTATTACCTGCGATCGTGGGAGACGCCGGTTGGCCTTCTCTTGCTATAAATGGGGAGGGGGCGGAGCCCCCGTTGCCCATCTCTTCCTCGCTTGCTTGCTTCTTCCTCCTTGCTCTACTGCTTGCTCCAATGGCACCTATCAGAAGGTTCTCCGCCAAAGAGAAGGGGAAAGCCCCCCGGGATATCCCGGAGCCACTCCCGCTAAAGAAGAGGTCGATCCATCGCCGTGACGAAGCGGCAATGCAGGTGTTGGCGAGGCCTTGGTGCAAGCGGCCTCCACCGGGGTACCCGCTACCCCTGTACGCCCAAGCCGAGGGCTCTGGAGGACGAAGTGACGAACAGCGCCACCCACGCCGCATCCGGCGGCGCTGCGCCACAGCGACACGTGCCATCCACGCCGCGGACTCCTCGCGCGAGTTGGTGTTGTGGGCGCCGACGCCTCCGAGCTCCTGGATCCGCTTCCCGTGGTTCATCTCCGACGTGATGCCGCCGAGGGAGCCTCTCGAGCTCTGGCTGCAGCACGCCGACTGCAGCGCTTCGGTGACCGGAGCAAAGATCGAAGCGGTCCCTAATGGCAAGATCTTCATGACTCGCGGCTGGGGCGAGGTCGCATGGGTCTGTCGTGCGAGGGGCGCCCTCGCAATCCACTTCGAGCACGACGGCGGCTCCACGCTTTTCTTCAAGGTCTTCGACGTCGAGGGCCGTTGCCTGGAGTGCTGCTCCGGAGAAGAACGTGAGGCTGATGCGCGCTTCGCTCGCGTCCACTCCAGTAGCAGCAGCCCTTGGGAGTCCAGCAGTTCTCCTGAGCTCTACGAGATTTCGGAGACGAGCGACGATAGCTACGTCCCCCCGAGCTCTCGCCGTGCTCGAAGCAGGGCTGTGGCGTCCGGCCATCGCCGCCGCTGATCTGGATGGGGTAGGCACCGGCCTCCCGTGGCCCACTGTTGATGATGGCGTCCGCCACGGTAGGATGTAGATAGGATCCCCCTTAGCATCAGCTTTTGTTTCCTGTGAAGAATCATGAATCACCCCATGGGGGCATGTAAGGATCTGCAATGCCTTTGTACTTATCTTCCTTGTTATGAAGATTTGATGAACGCATGCCCATTAAGGCTCGGTCCCCCCTTTCTTTCCTCATGATAGCTTGTTGCTCTACGCTGACAGGTCCCGGTCCCAAGGCGGCTACAGCCGTCACTGGTATGCCAGGTCGCGATGCCGTGGTCAAGGCCAGGAGGTGCGCGGCCTGAGGTCCAGTAAGAGCCCCTGAGGCGCGATGCTCAGGAGGTCCCCCTTAGCGCCCAAGCGGCCATGGTAAGGAAAGAAAGGAAGATGACTTGGCCGCAACGGGGTTGCAGCATGGTGTGAGTGACTACTAGGCCCAAATATTTAGCTGATCTGAGGGAGAGACTTATCTTGCTGACTTCGCGGTGATTCCTGGTGTTGCGCTAGGGCTGTGTGCCAGCTTGCGCGACATAGCTAGGCCGGTCCGTACGAGTTTTACTTCTCCCAAGCTCTTCTTAATGCTCTACGTCCTTAGGTATCTGCCCTCGAGCGAGCTTAGCTGCCATTGGTATGCCATGTCGCGATGCCGTGGTCAAGGCCAGGGGGTGAGGGCTGGAGAGCCAATAAGAGCTCCTGAGTCGCGATGCTCAGGAGCCCCCCTTTTAACGTGAAATCAAATCGCATGAGAGAAAAGGAGACTCGCGGTGCCGCCTGCTATCCTTCCCGCGGGGTCCCTGTGGATAGGCACAAGAAGAAACATGGTTTGCTGTTATTGTCACCTGCCTGCCGCTGGTTGGTCCGGATGAAGTGAAGGCACTGAGGGCCTGGTGAGCTGACGTGCACGGCATGTGCCGCGAGCCAGAGCTCGACCACTCAGATTTGTCGACGTGGCAGGGACGGACCCATGCACCAGCGCCGTACCTGTGTAGAGGCCCCGAGTGAGGCGATGATCGAGCAGGTGATAGCAGTTGGCAGGTTAAGCATGAAGAGCAGATCGACTTGGATAAATGTAGGAAGATACATGCCACTGGGTCTGGCCCGAGCGGCATGGGGATTATGCAGCCTGAGGGGCGCCCCCAACAAGGTAAGCTAAAGACATAAGCATAAGGGATACATGCCACAGGGACAGACCCATGTGGCCTGGGAATAATGCAGCCCGAGGGGCGCTCCTAGCTTAAATGAACTTGGAAGATGTCAGCTGGTCCTGTAGACGAAGTAGAGTTGGTGCAGCTGAAGCCACGGTTGAAGGAATGGCTCCTCATGAGCCACTGGGACCCTGAGCCTCGGGAGGCTCTAGGGGCTCAGGAGGTTCCCTGAAGACCGTCCCCATCTCCTCCAGACCAGCGTGGAACCTGGCCTCCTGAGCCGCCAGGACTTGCCACACGTTGCGCTGATAGGCCGACGCTACGCTCGGCAAGCCGAAGGGCATGCGAACGAAGCTGTGTGGTTGACCCTCACAGCGGCCCGCACGTGATGGCCAGAAGTGTTCTTGAGAAGCGGCCATGTTGAGCTCTGGGGTGTCGACGCAGACGCACAGCTCAGCACCCTCGCCTGGATGGTGAGCCACACTCCGTGAGCGGCTGTCATTGCGCATGGCTCTTGCGTCTTGTAGCTCTTGGGTGGTCTTGGTGATGAACTCCTGGGTGGTGGGCACTCCTTGCCCTGTGCTCTTCTGAGGAAAGCATGTCGTGAAGCACGCTTCCAAGTGGTGCCCAAGCGCCTCCCGCGTGAGGTTGGCAAGGTCTGAGGCTCTCCAGGAGAGAGCCCCCGAGTCCCGCCTGAGGAGGGCGCCGGGCGCGCTTTCCTTTGTGGTGGAGGGAGGCGCCCCTGGAGCGGGCACTGATCCTGACGAGGCTCCTGACGCGACGCCATCTTATTGGGGTCCTGCGTGGCGCGGTAGCTTCTTCTTGGGGATGGTCTCTGAAGGGCCTACACTTCTGCTGTCAGGGTTGTCGATTGCTATGGCTTGGAAGGCGCGCTCAAGGGAGCACACCGCATCCCTTTCTTCACATGGGACCGTGATGATTCCCTCGCTTCCTGGCGTCTTGAGAACGTTCTAGCCGTGGTGAGTAACTGCCAAGAACTTGGCCAGGGCTGGATACCCGAGGATGGCATTGTACGGCAGGCGGATGTGCACGACGTCGAAGTCGATGAGCTCGGTGCGGTAGTTCTTGCGCTCCCCGAAGGTGACAGGCAGGCGGACTTGCCCTATCGGTGTGGTGGAACCGTCAGTCACTCCTGAGAAGGGCTTGGTTGGCTGGAGCTGCTCATAGGGCACTTGGAGGTTGTCGAATGTGTCAATGGATAGGACGTTGAGCCCTGCGCCGCCGTCGATGATAGTCTTGGTGACTTGCACATTGCTGATGACTGGGGACCACAACATAGGGAGTGTGCCAGCGGTGGCTGCGCACTTGAGCTGGTCGGCCGAGTTGAAGGTGATGGCGCATTGGGATCACCTGAGCGGGCGCGTGGCCTCGAGCTTGGGGAGCGCCGCGTTCACCTCGCGAGCGAACTGTTTGAAGATGCGCTGAGAGGCTGGGGCCTGAGCACCGCCCAAGATGCAAGCGATCGCACGCGGCTCCTGGAAGCCCCCAACCCCCTCATCCTGGTGGTGGTCGTCGTTCCTTCTCAGTGGTGGCAATGGGGGAAGACCGGCGTTGCCCTAGGGGCAATCGTCACGAGGCGGGTCCCTCCAGGCGCCCTCGCGAGGTTGGTCCTACTAGCGGTCCTCACGAGGCCGGTCATGCAATTCCTGACGCGGGCCACGGTCGTCCCAGCGTCCGCCTCCGCATCCTCCTCCACGGCCGTAGCCCCGGTCATTGCGCTCGGAGCGCGACCGAAGCATCGTTCCCGTATGGCTCTGAGCTCTTGACAGTCGCTGGTGTTGTGGGTTTTTAGGTTGTGGAAGGCGCAGAACGTACGACCGTTCTTGGATGACTCGGGCTGATCTCTGCCTCGCTTGGTGTGGGGCTCCGCTGCGAACACTACTGCCTCTTCGTCCATGACCATGGGGATCTTCAGGCGGGTGTTGTTGAAGCACTGGATGTACTTCTGGAGGGTCTCTCCTGGCTGTTGCTTGATGCGGCGTAGATCGCCCGCGGCCGGTGGGCGGTTGCGAGTGCCCTGGAAGTTGGCGACGAAGCGGTCGCACATCTCGTCCCAGGAGGAGATCGAGTCGTGCTGCAGGTTCAGGAGCTAGGAGCGGGCCCCATCCTTGAGAGCCATGGGAAACCCGTTCGCCATGACTTTTTCGTCGCCGTTGGCCGCTTCGATGCTCAACTCATAGAGCTGCAGGAACTACGCGGGGTCGGCGGTGCCGTCGTATTGAGGAGGTAGATCTGGCTTGAACTTGCCTGGCCAGGCAATGCTACGCAGTTCGGGGTGAAGGCACGGCAGCCAGCCGTGGTCGCCGGGGCCCGCTTCTAAGGCGGAACTTGGTCTTAGCAAGGTCTGCGCTGCGCCACTGCAGGTGGCACACAGTCTCGACAAGGTGGCGTGGGGAGCACCGGCGCAGCTTCTCGAGGCCGCGATATTTCTTGGCAGCTTCCTTCTTCATGCGCGAGCGCCGGGCGCGGTGGATTACACCGCGGAGGCGCGCGCCTTGGTGCCAAGGCACCGTCTTGGGGTCGAGGCGGTGAAGGCATGCCATGAGCACCGTCGCCCGCGGCTGGTTGAGGGGGAGGCAGAGAGTGGGACGGCGTCAGAGAGCTCCCTGCGGCACGGACGAGTTCGGCGACGCGGTCGATCCACTCCTCATAGAGGTCGTCGACGGGGTGGTAACGCAGGAGCTCATTCGCCGTGATGAGCGCGGCCTATGCCTCCATGGGAGCGCGGTGCGTGTAGGACGAAGAACCAGCAGGGGTGAGTGATGGAGTAGCGGTGCGGTCGTCCTGCCGCACCAAACGATGCTACGAGGACACCTGCTGCTCGTTCCCCACAGGGCCGGTGGCAGCACTGGTGGAGGGAGACGGAGAACGACGAGGCGGCCCGCCAACGGGGGCCGTCTGAGCGACACGGGCGGCGAGGGCAGCCCGACACTCGGCTCGAGCACGGAGAGCGTCCGCCATGGAGATGATGGAGCAACGGAGCAACGAACCAATGGAAGGGAAACTACGGCGCACCCCTACCTGGCGCGCCAAATGTCGGATGCGGGGCTCCGGCTAACCCTTAAGGTTCAAACACTGGGGTGCGCGCAAAGTCTTTCCCTCCTATCGATCTATGCTCTAGCTCGCTAGATCCCGCGGACGAACTCGACGAACTCACAACACAGAAAGACACGGGGTTTATACTGGTTCGGGCCACCGTTGTGGTGTAATAGCCTACTCTAGTGTGGTGGTGGTGGACTGCCTCTTGGGATGATGATGAACAACACAAGGGAAGAACAGCCTCCTGAGGTTGAGGTGTGCGTATGAGCTTGTGTGTATCTCGGGGTCTGATGAGCCCTCTGGGTTTGACAATGTCTCTGTGGGTCTGATGATGTCTCCGGGTCTGATCAGATCTCTCCTCTACTGTGGTGGCTAGTCCTATTTATAGAGGCCCTGGTCCTCTTCTCAAATATTGAGCGGGAAGGGAGCCAACAATGGCGGGCTAATTTGAAGGGGGGCAGCTAGTACAAGCTATCCTGACAAAAGCGGACTTCACCTGTGAAAGGCTCTGGTGGTGACGCCGTCTTGGGCTCCACGATGACCTCCATCTTGCAGTCCATGGTCTTGGTCTTGTTGCACCGGAATGGAAACCTTTGCCTGATGCCTCGGTACTCCGCAGCTGCGCTTGCCTCCTTTGCACCAAAGAGGAAACAAGGACGTTGTGCGCGCTGGCGCCCGCCTCGTGTCGATCGTCATGGCTCACGTCACGAGAGCCTCGTCAGGTTCGCCTCACCTTGATATCTCCGCCCCTCGCGAGCCTACCTGACTAGGCCGCTCGGGAGGAGGTCTTGCGTCGTCCGCCTCGTGAGGCTTGGACCCTCGCGAGGGTCTTGGATGCTTTGTTGGTGAAGATGGGTTGTACGGCCTGCTGCTTGGCCATGCCGTGGGCCGCAGGCAGGAAAGTCTGGGGACCCCCGTTCCCAGAACGCCGACAGCTTCCGACGGCAAACTTCGCGTAGTAGTAACATAGACTAGTAACATATGCACGTTGTACTAGTCCAAGTTACTCACCACTATGACTAGCCTAAGCAATGTAACAAAACGCTCCTTACTCTGCCTTTTTATCTCCCCCGGAAACCCAATGCATGGAGCGCAACTACGCGTTGATCAGTCAAGAAACCAAAGTTGGTTTGCATGCGAGTTAATACGTGGCCCTGCATGGTAGCTAAAACGGCATCTCTTAGTTGTTTGGATTAATTGGTGCGTTTAGAGACAGAAATCGGGGCTTTGATTGGAGGAATGACCGGTCAAGTTTCTCCTTCTCCAATCTGCTTGCACCTTGGTCCCGCTGCACCTTCTAACATGACTTATTGCACCTAGACGATGGGAGTCGTACGAGATACGGTGGCACACTGACTTAGGTCGAATACAAGTTCCCAAAATTGTGTGCATGTTATAATAAGGATTCACTTAAAATAGTACGTGAGTGAACAGAGGCATCAATTGGACAGTGTTCCCAAGCAGTGGCGAGCTGTGTGAGGTAAGATACACCGCTGGCGCTTTTAATTTTTCTTATTAATTTGTTTGTTTCACCCTCTGACTGGTGGGACCCAACGTACTACGTGGAGAGAGGTAAGGTGACTAAGGCTGCATTATTTCTGCAACATTGTAGATAGTCTTACCACCAAAGCCACATGACACGATTATGATTTAAATCCCAATGACTCCCACACACAAAAAAACATGGCATGCTTGTCACACGAAAGCAGGAATGTATAAAAGGTTATTTTCCTCTCGTTGAACATAACGGGAGGGTTGTGTAGCTGGTTAGCCTGTTCACTCATCAAACTTGAGGTCTCGGGTTCGATAACTACACTTGAGCATAATTCGTGTCAGGAGGATTCTTTGACTGGTCAAAATAGATGGATACAGAGCTATATGATCTCGTAGTGACCGTATAATCACCTCATCACGTATAAGCTGCAGCCTCGGCACTTGTTTTCTAGGGTTTGCACTCTTCACACTCTCTCCAGTATATATACACGCTGGAGCCTCAACGCTTGTAGTTGCTCTCTTCAAACTCTCTCACCCTCTCCAGATCTAAACAAGACTTCGTTGGCCTCTCTCTCTCCCCTCACTGCTGGTCTGCTTGTAATTGCTCTCTTCACACTCTCTCACCCTCTCCAGATCTAAACAAGACTTAGTTGGCCTCTCTCTCTCCCCTCACTGCTGGTCAAAGAGCCGGCAGGATCCGTCCGCCGGGAAGGGAAGGAGGCTTAACACTGTCACTGTCGGTGAGGGAGGAGTGAATCCACTACCGGCGCAGCTGTTCACTTTCACCCAGCAGCGGCGCGGGAGGGCCTCTGACCCCTTCTTCTTCGCCGCCGTACATAGTGTGGGTCGAATGGCCTCCGGTCGCCCACCGAACCATACCCCAAGAACCTTAAGGTATAATTTACTTATTCCACATGTATTGCTCTAGCTGCATGTGGGCTTTTTCCGCTTCTACACTCGAATCTAGGTGTTGGCTCAAACAGAAAAGTAGTGGGGAAAGTTGTATACCATGAATCTAGGATGTGGTTCAAAGAGGAAAGGAAGGGGGGAAAGTAGTGGGAAAAGTTGTATAGCATGAATCTAGGACGTGGTTCAAAAAGGAAAGGAAGGGGAAAGTAGTGGGGAAAGTTGTATCGCATGAATCTAAGATGTGGTTCAAAGAGGACAAGAATGGGGGGAAGTAGTGGGGAAAGTTGTATAGCATAAATCTAGGACATGTTTCACAGAGGATAGGAAGTGGGGAAAGTACTAGTACAGACTGGCTATCCAGCACCTACCTTGGTTGAAAAGAGAAAACAATGACAAACGCAGTACATACATCTATAACGAACTGATCTTTTGTTTTGGGGGACAAGGCTGTAGAGTTTGAGAAGGACTAGATTTGTTGTGCTCACATAGGGAAAGGTGTCTAAAGATAACAAAACTAGGACCAACACAAATATGCTCCTTGGTTGTTTGTTCTTTGTTGCAACAGACTGTGCATCACCCCAGTACATCGGTAGATGCACATGGTGCTGGTGCGTCCACTGTCCCATGCAACTCTTTAGCTGTTGTTAATCTAAGGCCCTGTTTGGTTAAAAACTCCCTAGTCCCTACCTGCTTGGTTCTAGGGACTAAACATGGACTAGAGGTTATTAAATGACATGCTAAAAGACCATGTTACCCCTAGTAATGAACTAATAGAGGCAAGGTGCGATGCGTGGCAGGGGCAACTGTTGGAAAAAGTCCCAAAAAGACTCTCCCTCGGGGTCTTCTTTCTTTAGTCCCAAATGCCCACTTTTAGTCCCTAAAAGTCCCTCCTGTTTGGTTTAGATGGGACTGACACGGAGTTTTTTTAGTCCCTCCACCAAAATGTCCCTGTAAACAAGCACCCTCTAATAATGCCGCTGGAAAATTGATGCAATGCAACAATTAAAAGCAAATTACATGTTTAACGAATTTTATTGTTAGTATAATCTCTCTATTAATATTAATCAATGCCACCATTTGAGAAATGCTACTGTCGTGCTTTCTTTCCCATTTAGGTAAGGTAGATGCTTCTTTTTGTTGGCTTCTGTGTCATCCACCGTTATTGACCACGAGTTGTTTCCTTTGCACCTCTGTGTAAACAGGGTTATCTACTTCACCTCATTGCCATTGTGACCTTTTGTTGCACTGCACAAAACACTTTTGTTTTAAGAGTGTTTTGTGCAGTTCAACCAAAATGTCACACCAACAACGTTGGTTTATTGCTTGATTTTAGTGGAACCGCACAAGAGGAAATCTTACTCCCTATATGTGTTGGAAAATTTGGTTCAGATCTTCTTCTTGTGAATTGTATGAATTCTGCGTCATCAGAGGTCAGTACTAGCCTTCTTTCACATGATTCTGTAGTGTGCTTTCATATGTTGTGCTACTTGTACAGTAATGTTGCTTTATTTTAGTGAACTGCACAAATGGAGACAAGACTTCCAATCCGTATGTGCACCACAATATCCCATTGAGGTAAGATAAGGATATTTCACAACTGCTGGCCTGTATTTTGCCACTTTCATCAAAAAATTAATGTCATTGTTTAGTGCTATACTTGTGCAACCTAATTGACATGCCAAATCTTACATTGAAGGCGAAGCTTGTCTGTTATTGAACCAAGTGATGAAGGGGGAGAACAAGCGGAAGAAAAACAAAAATAAACTCCTGGTGCTGTAATGAAGCACTAGAACTGTGATGACACAAGTGATGATATAGTTTTGCATCTGAATTTATTGCTATGGCTAGAACAATCAATTGTTTTGCCACTGATTTGATGCCACTCTTAATGTAATACATAATTATCTCTACTTGTGCAAACAGGGATCTTCTTTGAAGATACCATATATTTTAGTGGAACTGCACAACAAGATGTTGGAAACATTAATCTAATCGAGGAGTATATAGGAAGCATGGCCACCACAGTAGATAGCAATAGATGGTTCTAGACAAGTGCTTCATCTTTACGCTCTACACAATAAGCCTCCTGACAAAGGTTGGTACCCGCCCACTGATTTCATCCATGTGATTGAGCTTTGTCATCTCTATTGGTGTTGTGCTACGGTTTAGATACTGTCATCAAAAAGTTGTATTGTCCTTGAGAAGTGCTTCATCTGTGATGTTTTAAATATTTCCTTTCCTTTTTTCCGAGCAAACAGGGATGCTAGCATTTAATTATCCTCTTGTCTTTGCACAACAGGATCATCCTCCTCTGAAGAAGAATATGGAGTACGTGAAGTGACTAGCTTCAATTATGCCAGGATGAAGAAGCCCTGTCTATCTTCTCATCAGAAGGAGCAGTTGAAGGATGGTTACATTACCCCCCACAAGACCAAACTAACTTCAGCTCAGAAGGACTGACAAATCTCCATTTTCTTGCTGTGATGCGCGAGTACAATGTTGTTCTAGGATTCTTTCCGGTGAGTTCCATTTTTCGAAAAGTGTGCTCTACATGGACCATGTCGGTGCCTCTTTAAACTGTCAATTCATAGTATAGTTTGCTTTATACTAATCACTTTTTTGTATTTGTGCAAACAGGGTGCTCAGCTTGATTTAAATAGTAACTGCACAAAATGTTCATGAATACATCAAATCATTCATTTCCACCACAAGAAAGGAGGTGCCGATAAGTTCAAGGTGTTGCAACATATAAGGGTGAAATCATACAAGCTACGCGCGAATTTGGTTGATTTTGGTGGAACTGCACAAAAAGAACTGATTGCAAACCCTGCCCATTCCACAATCGTAGGCATTTGATATTTTGGAATGGGAAAACCTTGTCAAATTTTTCTCATTGATTTTAGCAAGAAGACATGCGTTTGATATTTTCGAATGGGACGCCCTTTGCTGTCAGCAGCGTCGATCCATTTTTTTCTTTATTCTTTAGTTGTGAAGTAAATATTGGCTCTGACATGTGAATCGCTGAGATGCATAATCATCGTTTTTTTGAATGTTCTCTATGAATTGCCAGGCCTATGTGTTTGATTGCAATGTACAGGAACACTAAAAAGCTGCTCAAACTCTTTGTATTCCTTTTGTTCCTTTTTACATCACACCTTGTGAAAGTGCATACTTTTTTCTATAAGATAGGTCAAAGTAGAGATACTTTGACTGCAAACAAAACTTGTATGCAGACTAGAAAGGACCGGAGGGAGTACATGAGAAACTGCTCTAAACGAGGTGATCACCCTGGGAGTAATGCTAGTACGTATTGTTTTGCATGTTCATCCAATGCCAGTGATACAAGAATTTGAACTAATCGAAATAAGTTCATTCATTCACGGTTGGATTTCATTACATTTCATATATTCTTCAACTAAAAAGGGGTGCACTGGAGGTATAATTAATTAACCAAAGCTACCCACCTGTGTCGTACTGAGCCGAATAGAAGCTTCAGTCACTTAACTGCAGGTGCAGTTGCATAACTGACATGTGGCCGAGATGCCTATTGGGCCCACGTATTAGTCAGCCAACTGCACCAGCAGTTAAGTAGAAGCAGCGTCCTTCTCCAACATAGCTCTCTGACTCCACATCGCCGCCAAGAAGCTAACTGACCGTCAGTGGTCAACCCGCCTAGCTTGCCTTCAACCGAGGGTAGCACCGGTGGCCTTACATGGACCTGAGCGGTGGCGACCTACCATGTTCTACTCTTCCTCGTTTTCTGTGTGGCGCAGCCTCGCTGGCAGCGGGGCGGGGCCTCGGCAGATCCGGCGATGTCCTCTGTCTCGTTGCTGGCGGGCGACGCCTCGGCGGAGCGGGGGAAATCCTCCCCCTCATTGCCGGCAGGGTGGGGCCTCGACGGAGCCAGCGGTATCCTCTGCCTCGTTGTTGGCGACGTAGGGCCTCGGCGGAGCAGGGCCTCGTCGACGCCAGCGGAGCGGGGACTCGTTGGAGCCGGCATTGTCCTCTGCCTCATCCTCGGTCTCGCCAAACAGCACCTCGCCCGCTTCATCGCCCTCTTTGTAGGCGGCCGCAGCCTCCGCCACCCACATGCGGTACCGCCAGCGCTCGAGGCGGCCCTCGCGGGCGAAGCGGAGCGGTACGAGTCGAGCAGCGCCTCCTGCTCCGCCTGCTCTGCGGTGATCTGCTCCTTCGCCTGCAGGTGCTCCTGGAGGAGATGGTGGTTGTAGGCGGCATTGGCCTGCACCTCCTGGAACTGCTCCTCACGCTTCTGCCTCACCGTGTCCATATATTGGGCACGGGCCTCGCCGATGGTCATGGTGCAATGCACCGACGAGGATGGCGCGGAGGAGGTGTTTGGCGCCGGATCGTCGACTACCATGTTCTCCATTGGGAAGTCGTCTTCCTCCGGCTGCCTGCCTGCCAGCCAGTCGGCAGCAATGGCTGCCATCTCCTTGTGGTCCGTCGTCCGCCTGTCCCGAAGAGTGCTGGAGCGCGAGGAAGCCATGGTGGGCAGTAGTGGTGTGGACAGGAGAATAGGAACGGATGCGGATGACTGTGGTTATGGCTAGTAGAGCAGTTTATATAGCAATGGTGGGCGGTGGAGGGATGGGCGTGTGGCGCTGGAGTAGCCTCCTCAGCAACCGCGTATCATTAATGTGGGCAGCAGAAGGACGGACGGACGGCACTTGTGTCGTTTGAAGGTGGAGCAATCCCATGCACTGGGAAGTGGGGCGGGCGGCGCTGATCATTTCGGGCGGAAAGCGCGCGCGGGCGAGGGAGGCGGTCTGGGTGGGCGAGGGCAGTCAGACTCGTGTTTGGCAGTGGGTTGGTCCAGCAGCCGGACATGCTGGCTCGCCAGCTACCTCGCCGAGCTGAGCGATGACAATTAGACAATGGACGTAGCTTCCAACCGGAGCCGACGCCACTGTCCAAGCCGGTTCATGCCGTGTTCACCATAGAGCAGGTGTGGCCACACTTCGACGCCCTAATGACGAAAGAGCTACTAGCGCAGGAGGACGTGTGTCGCAACCTCCGTCTCCTCAATGTGCACAGGTGAACAAGAGAACGACAATGTCATCGCAGACATGTGGCCCTATGATCCTGGCTTCTCGAAAGAGCAGCGGGCGCTGTATCAGACCATCCCTAGAGCCTGCGAGGCCCTCTCCGTCGTCCTTCGAGTTGTTGCGCTCGCCGTGGCGCCGCCGTCTCACGTTGTCAACATGGTCAACGGACATGAGGATGAGGAGATGACTTTACTTGGAGAGGATGAAAGTGGGGACCCACCAGGGCCATAGCCGCATGTACACAAGTGCCTCCTTATTAGTATATAAAACAATTTTTTTTTGCTTCCTCCTGGTTTCCTGACATCAGGGTCCCACACCATTGTCAACCTATGTAGTCAATAAACTAGAGAATTGCACAAGAAACGGCCGACGGCTGGGACCAAGCAGCTCGAGCATTATTTGTGTTTTTGAGGTGTGAGCACTGCAGAGTTTTTCTTGAGCGATGTTTAGCCTAGATATTAATTTTTCTCCTCTAAACAACAACGAAAACATCGCTGCAGCTATTAACTGGGCGGGTTGTGGCCCGTCTAGCCTAGGCCAGATATCCAGCCAAGAAATTAATTTTTTTCAAGCTGAAAATGGTTAGCCCAGCTATACTTTTTTTAGGAATACCCAGGCAAGGTCAAGCTGTTATTCTCCGCCCCGCTGGGCTGCAAATCTTTCCTAGGAGGGATGTATTAGGCTTAACAAGAAAATGGGCTTTAAGAAATAATAAATTGGATGTAATTATAAAAACTGGGTAGTAACTATAAAAAATGCACCAAACACATAATTACTTTATAAAATATTGTTTTTGGATATTGAAAATTTTAATTTAATTAATTGTTGCGAGCGCAATGTTTCATTGGATTTTTATGTAATATAAATTTATATTGGAATTGTATTTAATCTGACTAGAAATTTCGGGATAAACATATTTCGGATCCCATCAAAATGTGGGAAATTTTATTGAATTCTGTTTTGAAGGTTGGTTGAAATGGTTGTACTTTTAACGAACTGTAAATGGGTTGTAGTAAATTCCATTAGAATTCAAAAATTTGCTGCACATTCTTACAAATCTCAAATGGGATATAAGTTCTCTGCCACACACCTGTGGCCTTACTAAGTTGACGCGTCCCCTAAAAAAAGAGAGTTGACGCATATGCAAGGCTTTGTCAACTTATAGTCAATACACGCTTCTAGCAGCAGTGGCCGTTGGATGTCCATCCAACGGATGCCGTGCTTCTTCTTCAATCTCGGATATTCTATCTTCACCCGCCCAAAAAATGATTCCTCCCCTTGACATTTGGGGCGCATCATTTCGGACGCTGACCTGTGGGCCTACTAAGTTGACGCGTACCAACGGCTTTGTCAACTTAGTCAATATAAACGAGTCTAGCTGCAGTGACCGTACGATGTCCATCCAACGACCGCCGTGCTTCTTCAACCTCAGGTCTTCCTGCTCCAGCCACCCAAAGCAGCGCCGGTCATGTCGCCTGCTCCTGCCTCCCGTGGCCGGCTGTGCTGCCGCGCAGGCCTCACCGCCCCCCTACTACTCCCACCACTGGCCAGGGCATCCCTCCACTCAGCCACACCCCCTGTTATTCTGCGGCGACGGCAGCCTCACACCGCAGCCGAACCAGTGAACCCTCATACTCCTCTTCGCGTGGGCATCCACTGCCGCGTCTTCCCCGGCTCTGCGTCATCCCCTTCCTAGGCCTCGCCGTCGTCCATCGCCCTAGTGCTCTTGGCGTGGCATGGTCAACATGGTCAAGGAACGACTTCCATCGGAAGAGTACTGTATGTGGAGAGGCTGACAGCTGGGTCCACGGCAGCCGCAAGGAAGTGCCTCATTATTACGCGGAAAATAATTATTCCTCCACCTGACAATGGGGACCCACCGGACGGGCTACCGTATTTGGTGAAAAAATGTTTCCCCCTGACTGTTAGGACCCACTGGACGGGCCAACGTGCGAAAAAACATTCCCCCCACTGTCAGCTCGGACCCATCGGAGGTGCCTCCTTATTACACACAAAAAATGAATACTCCCCCTGCTAGTTGGGACCCACCTTGGTGGGAGGCTGACTTGTGGGCCTACTAAGTTGACGGGGATGGAGTGCTTTGTCAACTTAGTCAATATAAACGATTCTAGGTCTAGTGACCGTATGATGTCCATCCAACGGCCGTAGTGCTTCTTGAACCTCTGGTCGTGTTGCTCCAGCCGCCCAAAGCAGGGCCGGTCGTGCCGCATGCTCCGGCCTCCCGTGGCCGGCTGTGCTGCCCCAGAGGCCTCACCGCCCCCTACTATTACCACCGCTGGCTAGGCCATCCCTCTACTCACCCACACCCCCTGTTATTCCGCAGCGATGGAAGCCTCACACCGCAGCGAACCAGTGAACCCTCATACTCCTCTACGCGTGGGCATCCACTGTCGCGTCTTCCCCGGCTCCGCGTCATCCCCTTCCTAGGCCTCGCCATCGTCCACCGCCCTGGTGCTCTCGGCGCGGCGTGGTCAACATGGTCAAGGAACGGCTTCCAGCGGACGTGGACTTTATGTGGAGAGGCTAACAGCTGGGTCCATGGCCGCAGCAAGAAAGTGCCTCCTTATTACGCGCAAAATAATTATTCCTCCACTTGACAGCGAGTACCCACCGGACGGGTGTCACACCCTAGCTAGTCATGCATTAGAGTGTTGCATCATGTTTACTCTTTCATCAGAAACTTGAAATGGGGATGACAGAACCCCCAGTCCCCTCTGAAACCAACTAGGGTTACTAAAACAAATTTTCAATGAACCTGAAATGCCCTTCTAAAATGCCCATCATTTTTGCCTTGGTTCAGAACCTCTGCCAAAAATGGTGCACACTTTTCTAGGCCATCCTAGGGTTCTTGAGTTAAATCATAACTATTTGAATTTGGGCATTTAAAATAATATAAAATATTTAAATGCTCAAATATCTCCAAACTAAAATGTTTCATGTTGGAAATAATCCAACTATGAGCCAGGAGTAGTTTGGTGAATTTTGGAGTTGCCTAGGTATTTTATTTAATTCAACAAAGTTGCAGTTATATTAAATAAAACAGAAAACAGAAAAAAACTAAAAGGGAGAAGCTTACCTGGGCTCCTCCCTGTTCAGCCCGGCCCAGCTAGCCAGCCCAGCACTGTAGCTCCCCGTCGTCTTCCTCCCCACGCCCCGAAGCTGCTGCGTGCTCGCGCGCGCGCGGCCGCGCGGCCACCTCCTGCTTGCCGACGCCCTCCTGGCCGCGTGGACGACGCCCGCAGCCCGTTCCGATCCCCCCTGCTCTCGCTCACTCTCCCCCGTTTCTCCCTCGCTCTCTCTCGCTCTCGGCCGAAGCACACCGTCGCCGCCGTTCGCCTTAGCCACTGCCTCCGGCCACCCCTCGCTCCCCCGAGTAGCTCAGAAGCTCCGCCACAACTCCCTCTTCCTCCCCACCGCTCCACGAGTCCCCGGAAGCCCTGCATCGCCGCCACGTCGCCGTTCCCCTCTTCGGGCTCCGACCACCGTCGCCGACGAATTCGCCGTCTCCAGCACGTCCCCGAGCCCGCTTCGACGCCCACTGCAACCGCGGTGAGCCCCCGAGCCGTTTCCCCCTCTCCTTCCCCTCGTTCCCTCACCGTAGCTGCATCCCCACCTCGGCCGAACCTCCGCCGTCGCCGAGCTCGCCGTCGACGCAGCTCCGGTGACCATTTGGTCACCCCGGCGAGTCCAACACGTTCGCAAGAACCCGTAGAGCATCCCTAGCGCCTCACTTTGCTCGACTTCGAGCTCCAGCACCAATCCCGCGCACGACCGAACCCCGGCGGCCGCAGCCGAGCTCACCGCCGTCAACTCCGGCCACCCCGACCCCAACGGACTCCGCCAAGAGCCGCGGGTCGTCCTCAGCTTCACTCCGGTGGTCGCCACGTTCCATTTGGTGGCCGAAACGACCAAAACCACTATCGCCGCCGCACTGTTGGTCGCCGCCGGCTAGAACTCCGGCGAGCTGACGTGGCCTAGTTAATTAGCCACTAATCCACCACCTACTGACGCTGACAAGTGGGCCCCAGGGGTTAGTCAAAGCTAACCAGCCCGGGGTCAACGCGGGCTTAGCCCCTGGTCACTGACGTGTGGACCCCACACGTCAGGTTTGACCTGAGCCAGCCCTGTTGACCTGCTGATGTCACTGTGATGTCAGGCTGACGCAGTAAATGATATTCTGAATTTAATTTAAATCAGGAAATTCCAGAATATTATTTAAACTTCAAAAATTCATAACTTTTATTCTGTAACTCCAAATTGGACAAATAATATATGAAAAATGATCAGAAAAATCCAATCTATCCATCTGTACTATTTTCATGCATGATCAAACAAGTTAACTTGATGTTTCAATCAGAACAAGAAAAGGCACTTTAAAAGGCCATATTTGAATTTGGAATTTGAATCTTTGATTCAAATTTGCTCAAACACATCTGGTTTTAGTTGCATTAGCCCAACACACTCATATTGCCATGTTTCGTGCATGCATCATATTGTTGCACATTGTTTGGTGATGTCTGTGTATCGTTATCCTTTGCGACAGGATCTGTCCCCGAGGAGTACCGTGATTACCCTAACGAGGAATCGTATCCGTGCAACGAACCATCAGGCAAGCAACCAACCATTTGATCATATCGATACAATCCCATGTTCTCGCTCCTGCTCTCTTTTACTGCATTAAGACAACGCGATTCAAACTGCTGTGTGCTACGGTAGTTGAACCCATTTCCTCTGCATGACCTGTCATTGCCACAGTAACTAGATGAAACCCACTAGCATGTGTAGGAGTTGATTGAGCCATATGTATGTGTTGTTCCTACCTTGCTATGCCTGCTATGCTTAGAGTCGTGTCAGGTCTGGTTCATCTGGGTGATGGGCTAGAGTGAAATGATTATGTCGGTAATGAGAGTGGTGTGGTGAACACGATTTGGTAAAGGTATCGATGAGAGGCCATGTAGGAGTACATGGTGGGTTGTTTCATTGAAGCCGACCTGAAGCACTGAGATCTGTATGTGTGATTTAAGAATCAGCTACTACCATGCATTGGGCCCGAAACCAATGGACCCTCTCGACTTCTTATTCACCCTAGCTCTCCGTCCAGGAGTTGCAAGTAGTTTCTGGTGTTTGTAGCCTACTGGAGGCCGTGGACAGCGCTGACCGTAGGGGTGGGCTGTGATGCGGTAGGTACGTGGCCGGGTGTACCGAATACCCGTTAGGTATCTCGGGAACCCTGTTCACATCGTTCGGGGCCGTATGGGAAACCTCGGCCGGACTCCCTGCGGATGGAACCCGAATAGGCGATAAACCTGGACTGGAAGCTTAGGTGATTAGGTAGGTCGTGGCCGACACCCACGTTGGGCTTCCGCTTGAAGGTTGCCGAGTACATGTCGTGTAAACGACGATAAGTGGTGAGAGCGTGTATGAAGAAGTACACCCCTGCAGGGTTAACATGATCTATTCGAATAGCCGCGTCCACGGTGAAGGACTACTTGGTTGCCTATACAGTTCATAGACAAGTAAATGGAAACTATTAAAAGCCTCAAGATAAGTGTGAGTGCCGAGGATGGCTCTTCCGTAGGAAGACGGAGGTGGATCCTCGGTAGTGTATTGAAGTGGTGAATGGTGGACTCGTGTGCGCAAAACTATTTCAAATGGAGTATCGTAGGATAGTCTAGCCAAGGTCAAAGCTGGTTTGCTGCAATAACTCCACCAACCCTTCTTGATACTATGCATGTATGTAGGATCTGATGTAAGTCTTGCTGAGTACCTTTGTACTCATGTTGCTATAATCTACATTTTTACAGAAGACGCGGCAACCCCTTCTGATGGGTTCTATGTAGACGTTGACATCAATGAGTAGGCTAAAGACCCAGGTGGTGACCCTGAGCTTGTGGAGGACCACATAGTATAGCCAGGCTTTCCAAGCCTCTTTTATTTTACTAGTTGTCTGTACTCAGACAAGTTACTTCCGCTGTTGGCTTGTATGATTGTATAACTTGTATGTTGGGTCGTGAGACCCGTAACTTTGTGTGTATATTATGTATGGCTCCCTGAGCCTTAAATAAAGTACTTGTGTCGTAGAGTCATGTTGTGATGCTTCGTTGTATTTGCACATATCGAGCATAATGTGTGTATGATTGAAATGCTTGGTATGTGTGGGATCTGACTATCTAGTTGTTTATCTTTAGTAGCCTCTCTTACCGGGAAATGTCTCCTAGTGTTACCGCTGAGCCATGGTAGCTTGCTACTGCTCTGGAACACTTAGGCTGGCCGGCATGTGTCCTTCTTTGTTCCTGTGTCTGTCCCTTCGGGGAAATGTCACGCTTTGAGTACCGGAGTCCTGTTAGCCCGCTACAGCCCGGTTTACCGGAGTCCTGCTAGCCCAGTGCTACAGCCCGGACCCACTTGCTGATGACCGACACGTTCGAAGCTGGGTCATGGATGCCTGTCCCTGTAAGTCTGTGCCACTTTGGGTTTACGACTAGTCATGTCAGCCCGGGCTCCTTATCATATGGATGCTAGCGACACTATCATATACGTGAGCCAAAAGGCGCAAACGGTCCCGGGCAAAGGTAAGGCGACACCCGTGGGGATACCGTGTGTGAGGCCGCAAAGTGATATGAGGTGTTACCGGCTAGATCGATGTGACATCGAGTCGGGTTCCTGACAGCGTTGGCATCAGAGCCGGACTGCCTATAGGTTCTCCAAGCCAAACTGGTCGATGTTGAGTCTAGAAATTCTTTAGTTATATGTAGGGGAATTGTTTGTGGGTTGGAACGTAAGGCTCTTTTTACTCCTTTATCTAATGACATTCTGATCTGAGTCAGTCTATTCTTCCACCGGGGGTTAAGGAATTAGGATCTATTCTCTCTATCAGGATCACGTGTTACTAATCAGTAGTACCTTATAGGTTTGATGGTTACAAGCCTAGTTCAGTTCTATTACCACATTATGTTGCTAGGATGGTCTCAGAACTTGGTATGATGATGATGAGTGTGTATGTAATCCTTTGTCAAATGTCTCAAAATCCTTCTTGAGCATTTACAGCTGTTATGCTGCCGAAATTTTGCTAGAAATTCTAATGCCTTTGCATTATGATTGTGCTTTCAGATGGCCACTCGCGACCTCAATCAAGTGGTTCGCCTGACTCGATGCCTAGATGTACCCGGCCATACTGCTAAGTTGGTCAGGGTAATGACTGAGGCTGGATACCGCTGGTATCCTGAGTACACGGTCGAAGAGCAATTCCGAGACTTTAATCAAAGCCAGTATCTCTGCACTGTCAGGATATTTCCATCTTATCCTGGATCCACTGAGCCTCTTCACTGCTCCTATGGACTCGGGGTTACTATCGAGATGGCTGTGCAGGATGCCGCCTACTCCATGATGACCATTATGCGAGTCAGATCTGGGTTATTTCGGGACTCTGACTTCCGGTATATGCCAGGATCACTTCCGGGAGCACAAGGATATTTCCAGGCTATATATGCTGATTCCACTCAGGAGGATTCACGAACTCGCACCACTGATGAGATGCTCGAGGATAAGGACCGTGAAAATCGGGCCTTAAGGTTAGAGCTCTTCAATACCCGTGCTGACCACTGGGCCACTTTGACTCGGTTCGCACCGGCGGTGCAAGCTGGATTTTCAGATATGCGCGATCTCTATCCTGTGAGATCTGCTCTGCCAGACGTGATGGTTTGGCGTGATGTAGGAGGCATCACCCCACCTCGCGGTCCCCGCAGGCCACCGTTTGCTGGTCCAAGACCTCATCCTAGCCCCTATGGTCCACAAGCTCCGCGAGACCGTCTGTTTCCGGATGATCATGTTGAACTTCCGGGCTATGGAGGTGACTTCTACGAGGACTACTACGGATCGGTCTGAGTTAGTGATAGTATCCCTAGTTCGCACTAGCTGTGTCGTCTGTCGTCCCGCGTGACTCGTGGGATATGACCTAGTTTGTACTCTTTCCGGAGTTGTAGAAAAATAATGTATAGGAGTTTGGAATGCCTCCGATGAGATGTAATCCCTTTTCACCGTAATAGTACTTTGTTTGGTCTTGTACTAAACCTTGTATGGTGTGTATGACGATGGAATAAAAGAAGCAGTTTCTGCATCTACCATGTCATACGGATGATCATCTTGCATTCCGAGTTATTCCTTGCATTATGTATCCTATGTCGGAATTTTATCATTCTGACTAAATCATTGGCTTGTTTACCTAGGATGGTCAACACGCGCGCCAACCCTGCTTCTCAAGAGTAGGCCGAAGGCAGTGAAGCCAGGAATGAAAATCTGCCTCATCCTCCTTCACTAGCCGAGGTGATGATGGAAGCTGAGAGAAACAAGCGGGAGACAAACCGTTTGTTGGAGCGTATTGAACAGAATACAGCACACCATCAGAGGGCTAACGTGGTGTCACTCAGTGATTTTATCAAATTGCATCCACCCACGTTCCACCACTCCGTCGAGCCTCTCGACGCTGATGACTGGCTTCGCAGTATTTCTCACAAGCTGCGTTCCGCGCTGGTAGCGGAGGCTGACAAGGTCACCTTTGCCGCATATCATCTTGAAGGCCCCGCCAGTCTATGGTGGGAGAATTATGGAGCTATGCGCCCAGCGGGCCATGTCACTACTTGGGCTGAGTTCAGCGAGGCTTTCCGTGAACATCACATTCCGGAGGGTCTCATGGACCGCAAGCGTGAAGAATTTTGCAATTTCACCCAAGGCCGACTTTCCGTGGATGCCTATAGCAGAGAGTTTGGTAAGCTCACCCGATATGCAGCTGAGGAAGTGTCTACTGACGCCAAGAAGCAAGCAAGGTTCCGTAAGGGCCTTAGTCCTGAGCTTCGCCGCGACCTCCGCCTGCATGAGTGCACATCTTTTTCGAAACTTGTCAACAAAGCCATCAGTGCTGAAACTGGTCAGACTGACTATGACGCAACACGCAAGCATGGACGTGACATGGGTTCCTCATCCGGTGCTGGTCCTCAGAAGCGCCGCGTGTGGGTACCCAACACCGCCTTGCCACCCAGGTTCACACCGAGGCCATCTTTCCAGGCGCCTCGCCCCGCTCAACAGTCTGCACCGGCCAAGCCCTATGGGGGTCCAATCAATAATGCTCCTCCACGTACCAGTTCCGTGACTTGTTTCAAGTGTGGGGAATCTGGTCATTATATGCGTGAGTGTCCCCAGACCAACCCCAATCAATCTGCTAAAGCTGTTGGCCGTGGCAAGCCGACAGGAAAAGTGTTTCATGCCAAACCGGTCACCGCTTCACGTGGCCATGTCAACTGTGTCTCTGCCGAAGAAGCTCAAGAAGATCCCAACGTCGTTCTCGGTACGCTTCTTGTTAATTGCCACCCGGCATCTTCGATACAGGAGCCTCTCATTCCTTTATATCGGAAAATTATGCTCGTTTGCATAACGTTGCATTCTGTGATCTGCCGTCCACTATGGAAATCTCTACCCCTGGGTCTAGATGGCAGACCTCTAGGGTAAGTTATGGGAATGAAATCCAAGTCGATAGACTTGTCTTCCTTGCATCTTTGATAGCCCTTAAATCTTCAGACATTAATATCATTTTGGGTATGGACTGGATGTCAGCTCATCATGCCAAAATTGATTGCTTCTCTAGGACTGTTCAACTCACCCATCCTTCGGGAAAGATAGTCAACGTCTTGACCCGAATAGCCAAGCGGCAGTTATATTCTCTTAACGCCAGTCCTTTGCCAGACCTTGAGGACGTTCCGGTAGTCCGTGATTTTCCGGATGTCTTTCCAGAGGAATTGCCAGGGGTTCCACCTGACAGGGATGTTGAGTTCGTAATAGACCTCATTCCAGGAACCGTTCCGATTGCTAGAAGACCTTATAAGATGGCACCCCTAGAACTAGCCGAGCTTGAGAAGCAACTCGATGAATCCTTGAAAAGGGGTTTCATCCGCCCTAGTTCATCTCCGTGGGCTTGCCCCATCCTATTCGTCAAGAAGAAGGATGGTACGGACCGGATGGTTGTAGATTACCGACCTGTCAATTTGGTCACAATCAAGAACAAATACCCGCTTCCCAGGATCAACGATCTGTATGATCAGCTCGCTGGATCCTCAGTCTTCTCCAAGATGGATTTGAGGTTGGGCTACCATCAAATCAAAATCAGAAATGGGGACATTCCTAAAACGGCCTTTGTTACTCGTTACGGCCAATACGAGTACACCGTCATGTCCTTCGGTTTAACCAACGCTCCAGCCACCTTTTCTCGGTTAATGAACTCAATCTTCATGGAGTATTTGGATAAATTCGTCGTAGTTTATCTCGATGATATACTCATCTACTCCAAGAACGAGGAAGAACATGCCGAACATCTAAGACTAGTGTTGCAGAAACTTCGAGAGCATCGCCTTTATGCCAAATTTTCTAAATGTGAATTCTGGTTGCCAGAAGTGACCTATCTGGGTCATGTAATATCTGGTAAAGGTATTGCGGTTAACCCTGAGCGAGTTCAAGCCGTCCTTGATTGGACTCCACCTGAATCGGTCAAGCAAGTTCGGAGTTTTCTAGGCTTAGCGAGCTATTGCCGTCGCTTTGTCGAGAACTTCTCCAAAGTTGCTAAACCTCTAACTGAACTCCTCAAGAAAGATAAAAAGTTCGAATGGACTCCACAATGTGAGCACAGCTTTCAGGAACTGAAAAGACGCCTGACCTCTGCTCCTGTGCTGGTACCACCAGACTTCTCCAAAGACTTTGTTATCTACTGCGACGCCTCACGACAAGGGCTAGGTTGCATTCTCATGCAAGATCGACACGTAATTGCTTACGCTTCACGGCAATTGCACCCACATGAGGAGAATTACCCTACTCATGATCTAGAACTTGCAGCCGTAGTCTATGC
Organism: Triticum aestivum; assembly: GCF_018294505.1. Lineage (NCBI taxonomy): Eukaryota > Viridiplantae > Streptophyta > Magnoliopsida > Poales > Poaceae > Triticum > Triticum aestivum. The sequence goes on along the minus strand of NC_057806.1, from coordinate 284,871,729 downwards.
ACTTAAGACCTGGCGACATTACCTTCTCGGTAATCGTTGCGAAATATTCACTGATCACCAAAGTCTGAAGTACATCTTCACCCAACCGGATCTGAATCTTAGGCAAAGACGTTGGGTTGAATTGATCACAGACTTCGACTTAGGAATAACCTACACCCCAGGGAAAGCCAACGTCATGGCTGATGCGCTAAGTCGTAAATCTTATTGTAACAACCTGATGTTACAACAAAGTCAACCGCTTCTCCATGAGGAATTTCGGAAGTTTAACCTTCACATTGTACCTCAAGGTTTTCTCTCCACCTTGGTGGCAAAACCTACCCTTACGGATCAAATTATCAAAGCACAGAAGGTAGATCCGGGAATCTCCCGCATCAAGAGAAACATTCAGAAAGGAATTGCGAATTGTTTCTCCGTTAATGATCAAGGAGTCGTATACTTCGGGGATCGACTAGTGGTTCCCAAGGTGCGCAACCTGAGGCGATTGATCCTTAAGGAAGCTCATGAATCTCCTCTCACCATTCATCCCGGTAGTACTAAGATGTATCAGGACCTACGCCAGAGGTTCTGGTGGACTAGGATGAAGAGAGAAATTGCTCAGTATATTGCCAATTGCGACGTCTGTCGTCGTGTAAAAGCAGAGCATCAACGGCCTGCTGGCACCCTTCAACCCTTAGCTATTCCTGAATGGAAATGGGATAAGATTGGTATGGATTTCATTACCGGTTTTCCCCGGACCAAAAGAGGGAATAATGCTATTTTCGTCGTGGTCGATCGTCTTTCCAAAGTAGCTCATTTCTTACCTGTTCGTGAGAGTATAACCGCTAGTCAGCTGGCAGACTTATACATCTCCCGAATAGTGTCCCTCCATGGTGTTCCTTTGGAAATCAATTCGGATCAAGGAAGTCTTTTCACCTCTCGATTTTGGGAAAGTTTCCAAAACGCTATGGGAACTCGTCTCTTCTTTAGCACCGCTTTCCACCCTCAGTCAAGTGGTCAAGTGGAACGCGTCAACCAAATTCTAGAAGACATGCTTCGAGCCTCTGTTATCTCGTTCAGAATGGACTGGGAGAAGTGCCTTCCATTTGCCGAATTCGCTTACAACAACAGCTATCAATCTAGCTTGGGTAAAGCCCCTTTTGAAGTTCTCTATGGACGACGATGTCGAACACCCCTTAACTGGTCAGAGACCGGGGAAAGACAATTCTTTGGCCCGGATATGATTCAGGAAGCAGAAGAACAAGTTCGTATCGTTCGTGAAAAGTTGAAAACAGCCCAATCTCGTCAAAAGAGTCAATATGACCGAAAACATAAGGCTATGACTTTCGAGGTTGACGAGAAGGCTTATCTTCGGGTCACCCCTCTGAAGGGAACCCATCGTATCGGTATCAAAGGCAAATTGGCTCCTCGTTACATTGGACCTTTTCGCATTCTTGCCAAACGAGGAGAAGTTGCCTACCAGCTGGAACTACCTCCGCACCTGTCCAGAGTTCACGATGTCTTCCACGTTTCTCAACTCAGGCGTTGCTTCTCGGATCCTATCCGTGAAGTGGACCACGAAACGCTTGATCTCCAAGATAATCTTACCTATCGAGAGTATCCCATCCGTATCCTCGATCAAGCCGAGCGTACCACGCGACGTCATAATATCAAGTTTCTCAAGGTTCAATGGTCGCACCATTCTGAAGATGAAGCAACTTGGGAAAGGGAGGATCGTCTTCGACTCGAGTATCCCGCCTTCTTCTCGGAGGAACCCAAATCTCGGGACGAGATTCTTTTGAGTGGGGGTGAGTTGTCACACCCTAGCTAGTCATGCATTAGAGTGTTGCATCATGTTTACTCTTTCATCAGAAACTTGAAATGGGGATGACAGAACCCCCAGTCCCCTCTGAAACCAACTAGGGTTACTAAAACAAATTTTCAATGAACCTGAAATGCCCTTCTAAAATGCCCATCATTTTTGCCTTGGTTCAGAACCTCTGCCAAAAATGGTGCACACTTTTCTAGGCCATCCTAGGGTTCTTGAGTTAAATCATAACTATTTGAATTTGGGCATTTAAAATAATATAAAATATTTAAATGCTCAAATATCTCCAAACTAAAATGTTTCATGTTGGAAATAATCCAACTATGAGCCAGGAGTAGTTTGGTGAATTTTGGAGTTGCCTACGTATTTTATTTAATTCAACAAAGTTGCAGTTATATTAAATAAAACAGAAAACAGAAAAAAACTAAAAGGGAGAAGCTTACCTGGGCTCCTCCCTGTTCAGCCCGGCCCAGCTAGCCAGCCCAGCACTGTAGCTCCCCGTCGTCTTCCTCCCCACGCCCCGAAGCTGCTGCGTGCTCGCGCGCGCGCGGCCGCGCGGCCACCTCCTGCTTGCCGACGCCCTCCTGGCCGCGTGGACGACGCCCGCAGCCCGTTCCGATCCCCCTGCTCTCGCTCACTCTCCCCCGTTTCTCCCTCGCTCTCTCTCGCTCTCGGCCGAAGCACACCGTCGCCGCCGTTCGCCTTAGCCACTGCCTCCGGCCACCCCTCGCTCCCCCGAGTAGCTCAGAAGCTCCGCCACAACTCCCTCTTCCTCCCCACCGCTCCACGAGTCCCCGGAAGCCCTGCATCGCCGCCACGTCGCCGTTCCCCTCTTCGGGCTCCGACCACCGTCGCCGACGAATTCGCCGTCTCCAGCACGTCCCCGAGCCCGCTTCGACGCCCACTGCAACCGCGGTGAGCCCCCGAGCCGTTTCCCCCTCTCCTTCCCCTCGTTCCCTCACCGTAGCTGCATCCCCACCTCGGCCGAACCTCCGCCGTCGCCGAGCTCGCCGTCGACGCAGCTCCGGTGACCATTTGGTCACCCCGGCGAGTCCAACACGTTCGCAAGAACCCGTAGAGCATCCCTAGCGCCTCACTTTGCTCGACTTCGAGCTCCAGCACCAATCCCGCGCACGACCGAACCCCGGCGGCCGCAGCCGAGCTCACCGCCGTCAACTCCGGCCACCCCGACCCCAACGGACTCCGCCAAGAGCCGCGGGTCGTCCTCAGCTTCACTCCGGTGGTCGCCACGTTCCATTTGGTGGCCGAAACGACCAAAACCACTATCGCCGCCGCACTGTTGGTCGCCGCCGGCTAGAACTCCGGCGAGCTGACGTGGCCTAGTTAATTAGCCACTAATCCACCACCTACTGACGCTGACAAGTGGGCCCCAGGGGTTAGTCAAAGCTAACCAGCCCGGGGTCAACGCGGGCTTAGCCCCTGGTCACTGACGTGTGGACCCCACACGTCAGGTTTGACCTGAGCCAGCCCTGTTGACCTGCTGATGTCACTGTGATGTCAGGCTGACGCAGTAAATGATATTCTGAATTTAATTTAAATCAGGAAATTCCAGAATATTATTTAAACTTCAAAAATTCATAACTTTTATTCTGTAACTCCAAATTGGACAAATAATATATGAAAAATGATCAGAAAAATCCAATCTATCCATCTGTACTATTTTCATGCATGATCAAACAAGTTAACTTGATGTTTCAATCAGAACAAGAAAAGGCACTTTAAAAGGCCATATTTGAATTTGGAATTTGAATCTTTGATTCAAATTTGCTCAAACACATCTGGTTTTAGTTGCATTAGCCCAACACACTCATATTTCCATGTTTCGTGCATGCATCATATTGTTGCACATTGTTTGGTGATGCCTGTGTATCATTATCCTTTGCGACAGGATCTGTCCCCGAGGAGTACCGTGATTACCCTAACGAGGAATCGTATCCGTGCAACGAACCATCAGGCAAGCAACCAACCATTTGATCATATCGATACAATCCCATGTTCTCGCTCCTGCTCTCTTTTACTGCATTAAGACAACGCGATTCAAACTGCTGTGTGCTACGGTAGTTGAACCCATTTCCTCTGCATGACCTGTCATTGCCACAGTAACTAGATGAAACCCACTAGCATGTGTAGGAGTTGATTGAGCCATATGTATGTGTTGTTCCTACCTTGCTATGCCTGCTATGCTTAGAGTCGTGTCAGGTCTGGTTCATCTAGGTGATGGGCTAGAGTGAAATGATTATGTCGGTAATGAGAGTGGTGTGGTGAACACGATTTGGTAAAGGTATCGATGAGAGGCCATGTAGGAGTACATGGTGGGTTGTTTCATTGAAGCCGACCTTAAGCACTGAGATCTGTATGTGTGATTTAAGAATCAGCTACTACCATGCATTGGGCCCGAAACCAATGGACCCTCTCGACTTCTTATTCACCCTAGCTCTCCGTCCAGGAGTTGCAAGTAGTTTCTGGTGTTTGTAGCCTACTGGAGGCCGTGGACAGCGCTGACCGTAGGGGTGGGCTGTGATGCGGTAGGTACGTGGCCGGGTGTACCGAATACCCGTTAGGTATCTCGGGAACCCTATTCACATCGTTCGGGGCCGTATGGGAAACCTCGGCCGGACTCCCTGCGGATGGAACCCGAATAGGCGATAAACCTGGACTGGAAGCTTAGGTGATTAGGTAGGTCGTGGCCGACACCCACGTTGGGCTTCCGCTTGAAGGTTGCCGAGTACATGTCGTGTAAACGACGATAAGTGGTGAGAGCGTGTATGAAGAAGTACACCCCTGCAGGGTTAACATGATCTATTCGAATAGCCGCGTCCGCGGTGAAGGACTACTTGGTTGCCTATACAGTTCATAGACAAGTAAATGGAAACTATTAAAAGCCTCAAGATAAGTGTGAGTGCCGAGGATGGCTCTTCCGTAGGAAGACGGAGGTGGATCCTCGGTAGTGTATTGAAGTGGTGAATGGTGGACTCGTGTGCGCAAAACTATTTCAAATGGAGTATCGTAGGATAGTCTAGCCAAGGTCAAAGCTGGTTTGCTGCAATAACTCCACCAACCCTTCTTGATACTATGCATGTATGTAGGATCTGATGTAAGTCTTGCTGAGTACCTTTGTACTCATGTTGCTATAATCTACATTTTTACAGAAGACACGGCAACCCCTTCTGATGGGTTCTATGTAGACGTTGACATCAACGAGTAGGCTAAAGACCCAGGTGGTGACCCTGAGCTTGTGGAGGACCACATAGTATAGCCAGGCTTTCCAAGCCTCTTTTATTTTACTAGTTGTCTGTACTCAGACAAGTTACTTCCGATGTTGGCTTGTATGATTGTATAACTTGTATGTTGGGTCGTGAGACCCGTAACTTTGTGTGTATATTATGTATGGCTCCCTGAGCCTTAAATAAAGTACTTGTGTCGTAGAGTCATGTTGTGATGCTTCGTTGTATTTGCACATATCGAGCATAATGTGTGTATGATTGAAATGCTTGGTATGTGTGGGATCTGACTATCTAGTTGTTTATCTTTAGTAGCCTCTCTTACCGGGAAATGTCTCCTAGTGTTACCGCTGAGCCATGGTAGCTTGCTACTGCTCTGGAACACTTAGGCTGGCCGGCATGTGTCCTTCTTCGTTCCTGTGTCTGTCCCTTCGGGGAAATGTCACGCTTTGAGTACCGGAGTCCTGTTAGCCCGCTACAGCCCGGTTTACCGGAGTCCTGCTAGCCCAGTGCTACAGCCCGGACCCACTTGCTGATGACCGACACGTTCGAAGCTGGGTCATGGATGCCTGTCCCTGTAAGTCTGTGCCACTTTGGGTTTACGACTAGTCATGTCAGCCCGGGCTCTTTATCATATGGATGCTAGCGACACTATCATATACGTGAGCCAAAAGGCGCAAACGGTCCCGGGAAAAAGGTAAGACGACACCCGTGGGGATACCGTGCGTGAGGCCGCAAAGTGATATGAGGTGTTACCAGCTAGATCGATGTGACATCGAGTCGGGGTCCTGACAACGGGCTACCGTATTTCGCGAAAAAAACGTTTCCCCTGACTGATGGGACCCACCAGCTACATCTTCGCACGCAAGGAAGTGCGTCCGGGCAAAAAAACGATTCGCCCCCCTGACTGATGGGACCCACCAGCTACATCTTCGCATGCAAGGAAGTGCCTGACAGTCGGGACCCACCTGGTCGAAGTGTACGTAGCGTTGTCATTGTGATCGTGAACGTGTACGTACATACTGGTCGATGTAGAGGCGCGCATGTGTCATAGCAGAGGCGCGCACATAGCATGTACATGTACGTACAGTGGCTAGGGTGCAAGAAAGTAAATACGGCCACGTACGTACATATGGGCGGGGTCTCGAACGCCTACTCGCGCGTATGTACGACCAGGGCTCATGTGCATGGCTGGGTCAGGATGGAGAAACAACGTCGTCGTCGTGTTTATGGGGAGCCAACCGGCTGGGTTGCAACGGAATGCGTCATCGTGTTCATCGGGAGGGCTTGGACGGAACAACCGATGGAAACAAGGCCTGGCATACCACAAAACGGAGGAAACGGCCTTGTGTTCGACTGGCCACGTTCGAAACGGGATCCTGTTCATCGGGAGGGGTCTGGCATACTGCAAAATGGAGGAAACGGGCCTCCTAAGGTCGAAACAGGGATCCTGTTAATCGGGAGGGGTGTGGCATACCGCAAAATGGAGGAAACGGACATGTGTTGGAGCGCTACGGTCAAAACGGGGGTCCTGTTCATCGGGAGGGGTGTGGCATACTGCAAAACAGGACTCCACGGGATACTGTTCATCTCCACCGTCGACCTCCTCCAGCCTCGGGTTTTGTCACAATTAACTCCATGTGGTGGGGTCCTACTTCTATGACAAAAAAAGTATCCCGTGGAGGTCCAAAGAATGTCAAGGACGGCCCAAAGAATGTCATGCAACTGCGTCTTCGGCCCGCCCAGGGCGAAAAGCCCATTTTCTATCATGATTTTTTGTCATACAAGTAGGACCCCAATGATTATACCGGGTTTTGTCACAATTATCGTCATAGAAGTGTCATAAGTATGACAGGAAAAAAATTGTTCGGCCCAAAATGTCACGGATGTGTCTTTTTTTTTGTAGTGGAGGTGGAAGGCAACTTGGGCCACAAAGGCCCAAGTAGGAAGGTGCCCCCTTTCCTTGTAAGGGGGGGATTGGACAAGGAGAGGGAATAGGACTCCCTCCCCATGGTCGGAGCCCCGAGGGGGGACTTCCCCCCTTGGTGGCTTCCCTCTCCTCCTCCTCCAACCTATATATACTAGGGTTTTTGCTCTATTCGATATATAGTTTTTGGAGCCTCCTTCTTCGAGTTCATGTCCTAGCTGGTCCTAGTTGACTAATTAGAGCTTGGCTAATCCTCTTGTCCTCACTAGAAGCCCAGTGTGGTTCTGTCGGAGTATGGGGTTCTGGCAAACCCTTAAGGTTTGAACACTGGGGTGCGCGTGGAGTCTTTCCCTTCAACCAATCTACGCTCTAGCTCTCTAAGATCCTGCGAATGAACTCGACGAACTCACAACACAGAAGGACACGGGGTTTATACTGGTTCGGGCCACCATTGTGGTGTAATACCCTACTCCAGTGTGGTGGTGGTGGATTGCCTCTTGGGCTGATGATGAACAATACATGGGAAGAACGGCCTCCTAAGGTTGAGGCGTGCTTGAGCTCGGTGAGCTTGTGTGAGGGGGTGGTCTATATAGCCAAGATGATATCCCCCCCCTCCACTGTGGTGGCTAGTCCTATTTATAGAGGCCCTGGTCCTCTTCCCAAATATCGAGCGGGAAGGGAGCCAATAATGGCGGGCTAATTTGAAGGGGGGCAGCTAGTACAAGCTATCCTGACAAAAGTAGTCTTCGCTTGCACAAAGTTCTGGTGGTGACACTATTCTGGGCTCCACAATGACCTCCGTCGTGTAGTCCATGGTCTTGATCTTGTTGCACCGAAATGGCAATGTTTGCCTGAGGCCTCGGTACTCCGTGTCTGCGCTTGCCCCCTTTGCACCAAAGAGGAAACAAGGACGTTGTGCGTGCTGGCGCCCGACAGGTGTCGATCATCACGGCTCACGTCACGAGAGCCTCGTGAGGTTCGCCTCACCTTGATATCTCCGCTCCTCGTGAGCCTGCCTAGCTAGGCCGCTCCAGAGGAGGTCTTGCATCATCCGCCTTGCGAGGCTTGGCCCCTCGTGAGGGTCTTGGGCGCTTTGTTGGTGAAGATGGGTCGTACGGCCTACTGGCTTAGCCACGCCGTGGGCCGCAGGCAGGCAAGTCCGGGGACCCCCATTCCCAGGACGCCGACAGTAGCCCCCGGGCCCAAGGTGCGCTCGGGCTTGGCTTCGCGGCGAAGGCAAGGGTCAAGCTCGAAGCGCCACAGGCCCCAAAGGCCTGCGGCCTCGGTTGATGCGTGGCGGTTGATTGGGCATGGGCGTCTCCGCTTCCCCATGCTACCTTAATGACTGCACGACTTGACAAGTCCTTGTGACATGCAAGGGAAACCATCATTACCTGTGATCGTGGGGGACGCCGGTTGGCCTTCTCTTGCTATAAATGGGGAGGGGGCGCGGAGCCCCCGTTGCCCATCTCTTCTTTGCTTGCTTCCTCCTTCTTGCTACATTGCTTGTAGTGCCTCCGATGGCGCCTCAAAGGAATTTCTCTACCGCCGAGAAGGGAAAGGCCCCTCGCGAGGGCCCTGGTTCCCCGGTGCCCAAGCGCGGTCGCGGCCGCCCGCGCAAGCACGCTGCGACCCCCGCTGTGGCCCACCGTCAAGGCGGTGCCACGGCACGCAGAGGGGGCCGTCCCAACCATGGCAGTCCAGTTGACGAGGGGAGGTGCGCGATGGTGGCGACGCCTCCCCGCCCGTGCTTCCATTCAGCGGAGGCATCGCCGGAGTTCGTTGTTTGGTCGAAAAACCTGGCTGGCAACTGGCTCCAGCTTCTGTGCTTCTTTGCCGATGAGCTGCCGGCCCCTGGTCTAGGGGGCTTTGGTTGCAGGCGGATGGTTGCTGCAGCAGGGCCTCCTGGGTCGCGGTCAAGACTTCTGTCGCGGGCAACATAGCCCTGGCCCGCGGCTGGCAGACGTTCGACCGCGCGTGTGGCCTGGGCAGGCGGTGCACGCTCCACTTCAAGTGTGACGGCGGGTCGACCCTCTACGTGAGGGTGTTCGGGGAAGATGGCCGCCGCGTCGGGTGCTGCCCCGAGATGAATGACGGCGAAGAGGTGCTCGGCCTTGGCGATGGTCGTGACGAGAGTGAGGGCGAGCCTGCCCTCAGCGCCGATCCCATCTCCTCCAGCTACGGCGGCTCTCCCTCCTGCGACAGCTCAAGCAGTAGTGGCTATGATCAGCTGTCGCGCCACCGCGCTCGCTTCAAAGGAGGCAGCGGGTCATCTCGTCACCGCGCCTCCGTGAAGCGCGAGGAGGGGTCCGGCTAGGCTTGGGCATCGCTAAGGGCTTGCCCCCGCAGATTGTTGAAACGCGCCTTTGTTTGGTTTTTTCCTTTCTTTCCCTGCACCAGAAAATGAAACCAGTATGGGCCCAGAGGGGCGTGTATCGAACTATGGTTCTTGGTTAATGCAACATGCGTGTTATTCCCATGCCATGCTGTTATTTTGCACAGAGATAGCCTAACCTGGCATGTTTGGGACGCCCCTTCCTTCACGAGATATCTGCGTTTGCTCAGGAACTGCAAGAATTTGTTAGGGGTGCGCTAGAGGATTTTGCCATTCACCCGAACCTTGACTTGGCGCTTTGCATCACGGTACCCGAGGGGCACGGATTTAGGATAGTTGCGCTTGCTTCCAGGCTCGAACGAGGGTGACTCACGAGAAGGCATAGAGAAGGAAAAGCTTGCGAGGGCACCTGCCTAGCCACCTCGCGAGGTATGCGAGAGAGAGATCACGGGTGAACCAGAGCCGAAAAATGCGGTAAAAGGCAACGAAACCAAATCAGCAAGGAACGCCAAAGGCAAACTCGATTAAGGAAAAGCAAGCCAACTACGGAAAGCAAATGAAAAGCCGCGTCCGGCACCTAATATAGTCTTCGAGTCTTCTCACCAGCGCGGAGCTAAGTGTTGTCCACTAGGCGTGGGAGGGAGCCCCAGGGCCTGAGGTCGGCGCTCCTGAGACTCTGGGCGTGTACAACCCCAACTCATTATTACGTGAGAGTGTCACGGGCGGCGATTCTTCACAAGCATCGGGCCTTTCTTCACAGGCTCTGGGCCTTGCTTCATAGGCACTGGGCCTTGCTTCACATGTTCTGGGCCTTATCTCACAGGCTCTGGGCCTTGCTTCTCAGGCACTGGGCCTTGCTTCTCAGGCTCTGGGCCTTGCTTCTCAGGCTCTAGGCCTTGCTTCTCAGGCTTTGGGCCTTGCTTCTCAGGCTCTGGGCCTTGCTTCACAGGCTTTGGGCCTTGCCTTATGGGTAGAACTTCCGGAGGTGCTGGATGTTCCAGGCGTTTTGGATAGGTGTCCCCTCTTGCGTCTCCAAGCGCACGGCGCCAGGCCTAGTGATGTGAACGACCCTAAACAGGCCCTCCCACATGGGTGAGAGCTTGTGCAAGCCTTCCCTAGAGAGGACCCGCCTCAGGACCAGGTCACCCGTCTCGAGCGTCCTGGAGCGAATGTTGCAGCAGTGGTAGCGGCGCAGCGCTTGCTGGTACCTTGCCGCCCTTAATGCAGCTTCGTAATGTCGTTCCTCCCCCAGCACGAGATCCATCCCCCGCATGGCGTCCCGCTGTGTTTCGTCGAATGACAGGACCCGCGCGGAGCGATGCCTGACCTCATGAGGAAGGACTGCTTCAGCTCCATAGACGAGGAAGAACGGAGTCTCGCCCGTTGGCTTGGTAGCGGTGGTGCGGATGGACCATAGCACGGACTGGAGCTCGTCGTGCCAGCCCCTGCCACAGGCCTCCAGCTTCTTCTTGAAGGTCCTGGTCTTGAGGCCCCTCAGGACCTCAGCGTTGGCGCGCTCGACCTGACCATTGCTCCTGGGGTGGGCTACCGAAGCGTAGCAGATCTGCGTTCCAAGGTTAGCACGGTAGGTTTTAAAGAGGTTACTAGTGAACTGGGAGCCGTTATTTGTGATAATGCGGTTGGGGACCCCGAAGCGGCTCACGAGGCCCTTGATGAACTTGACAGCAGAGCCGACTGGAATGGTTCGGACGACTTCCACCTCTGCCCACTTAGTGAACTTATCGATGGCGACATAGAGATAGCGGTAGCCCCCTGGCGCTCGCGGGAACGGGCCTAGGATGTCCAGCCCCCAGACCGCGAACGGCCACGTGAGCGGGATGGTTTGGAGGCCCTGAGCAGGCTGATGGATTTGCTTGGCGTGGAAATGGCAAGCTTTGCAGGACTTCACCGGCTCAGCTGCATCGTTGAGTGATGTAGGCCAATAGAATCCACTGCGAAAGGCCTTGCCGATGAGGGTCTGTGATGACAAGTGATGTCCACAGTCCCCGCCGTGTAAGTCAGTCAGTAGCTCCCTCACTTGATCACTAGAGATGCAGCGCAGCGTGACGTCGTTCGGTCGTTTCCTGTACAACTCGCCATCTTGAATGCAGTATGCCGTGGCCTGTCGGGACACGCGCTCCGCGTCCTCTTCTTTCTCCGGCAGTGTCCCGTGTATCAGGTACTCCCTGAACTCCTTGGTCCAGCACTCCTCCTAGGGCTCGAGCGCCAAGAGCAGCCGAGCTCCTGAGGTTGGGCCGCAATCTGGGGCTCTCGAGGTTGGGGGCTGAGGGAGCTCCTCCCGAGGCTGAGTCGTGCTTGAAAGAGGCGGCGTAGCTGACGGCTTGAAGAGCCGCTCTTCGAAGACGCCGGGATCTTGCAGTTGCCGCTTGGATGCTCTCTTGGCGATGTCGTCGGCTTACTTGTTGGTTCCCCGGGGAACGTGCTGCAGCTCCAAGCCTGCGAACTGCTTTTCCATTTTTGCGCACCTCAGCAAGGTAGGCCTCCATGTGCTCGTCCTTTGGCTCATACACTTTGTTGGAGAAGTTGACGAGGAGCCGCGAGTCTCCCTTGACGGCAAGGCGCCTCACCCCCATAGCCGCCGCAGCCCTCAGGCCGGCTATGAGGCCCTCATATTCTGCGATATTGTTGGAGACCTTCTCGCCGTGCTGAAAGCAGAGTTGCACGGCATAGCAAAGATTGTCCTGAGTGGGCGAGATGAGCACTGCTCCAGCCCCCGCACCCTGGTGCGCAAAGGCGCCATCAAAATACATGACCCAGCCGTCTGGTGCCTCGCTTCCTGGGGAGGTGGACCGGTCTTCTCCTTCCTCAAGAGCCGGGGCATCTGTCCATTGTGCCACAAGATCGGCGAGAGCGGCTCCCTTGATGACCCTGGTGGTGCTAAACTCCAGCCGATATGCTTGCAGCTCGATGTTCCATTCAGCGACCCTTCCGGCTGAGTTTGGGCTCCTGAGTATCCTCTCCAACGGGTAAGACAAGACGACCTTGATGGGGTGCCCCTGGAAGTAGTGCGGCAGCTTCCACGAGGCCACCAAAAGTGCGAGCAGGAGCTTCTGCAGCATGGGGTAGCGCGCCCTCGCATCCCGCAGTACAATGCTGACGAAGTACACTGGGTGCTCGACGAGGGCCGGTATACTGTTGAGGCTCGGGTCCCGTGTAGATTGCGACATATCCTGAGGTGATGGGTCTCCTGAGACCTGACCACCCTCAGGAGCTTTCGCGATGTTGCTCTGCTGAGCTAGGTCCTCCGCCGCTGATGGCTTTGCTGCACCTCTCTGGCCCAGTGTTGTATCAGCTCTACCCTTGTCTTTACGCTCCTCCCGAACCGTAACCAGCGCTGCGCTAGCAGAGTACGGGGTGGTGGCAAGGTAGAGCAAGAGAGGCTCAAGAGGCCGCGGTTCCACCATCACCGGGGGGCTGGTGAGGTATTTCATGAGGTCTAGGAAGGTCTGGTCGGCCTTCGGGGTCCACTCGAAGGGGCCTTTCTTCTTCATGAGCTTAAAGAAGGTCAATGCGCGCTCGCCTAGCTTAGAGATGAAACGCTCTAACGCGGTCACCCGTCCTGCCGACTTTTGCATCTCCTTGAGGGTCTGTGGTGGGCTCATGTCTTCGATGGCCTTGATCTTTTTCAGGTTCGCCTTGATCCCTCTATGGGATACGAGAAACCCTAGCAACTTGCCAGATGGGACGCCAAACACACACTTTTCCGGGTTAAGCCTCAAGTTCACTTGGCGCAAGCTCTCGAAGGTCTCCTCCAAGTCTTGAATCAACGTCCTCACCTCGCGAGATTTGACCACTATGTCATCAACGTAGGCCTCTGTGTTCCTGACGAGCTGCCGCCCCAAGGCGATGTGCATCAGCCGCTGAAAGGTTGTGCCCGCGTTGCGAAGGCCGAAAGGCATGCAGGTGTAGCAGTACACCCCACATGGTGTCAAGAAGGCCGTCTTCTCCACATCCTCCACCGCCATCTTGATCTGATGGTATCCAGAGAACACATCCAAGAAACACAGCAAGTCGCACTCGGCCGTGGAGTCGACAATTTGATCGATGCGCGGAAGGGGGAACGGGTCTTGGGGGCAGGCTTTGTTTAGGTTGGTGAAGTCGATGCACATCCGTTCCATCCCGCCTTTCTTCGGCACTACAACAGGGTTCGCCAGCCATTCGGGGTATCGAATTTCCCGGATTGTACCTGCCGCTTCCAGCTTGCGTGTCTCTTGGACGATGAAGGCCTGCTTCTCAGTGGACTGCCGTCTTGCTCGCTGCTTCACGGGGCGTACGTTGGGGCACACCTTTAGATGATGCTGGATTACCTCTCTCGGGACCCCTACCAGTTGATCGGGCTCCCACGCGAATATCTCCTTGTTCGCGCGCAAGAACCTCACAAAAGCTTCTTCTTGCCCCGGGTTAAGGCCGGTTCCTATGGTGAAGGTGGCTCCTGAAGACCCATCCTTGTTGAACGGCACCTGCCTTGTCTTGGGTGAACAGCTGCTTTTTCTTGGTGGGCGCGGCCTCCTTGGCCTCCGGCGCACCGGCGCCGGCTGGCTGCGCTGCTGCCGCGGTCTTGAAGGCGAGCCTGAGCGCCATCACGGCCTCCTTAGCGTCCCCTTGGATGGTGAGGACGCCCTTTCTCCCTGGCATCTTCATGAGGTTGTAGGCCGGGTGAGTTGCCGCCATGAACTAAGCGAGGGCCGGGTACCCGAGGATGGCATTGTACGGGAGACCGATGCGGGCGATGTCAAAGTCCACCAGCTCGGTGCGATAGTTATCCTGCGTGCCAAAGGTGACAGGGAGGCGGATCTTCCCCAAGGGGTGAGCAGCTCCACCGCCCACCCCTGTGAAGGGCTTGCTGAGACCGAGCCGTTCGAGCGGCACATGAAGAAGGCTGAAAGCTTCCACGAAGAGCAGGTTGAGACCGGCGCCGCCGTCGATGAAGGTCTTGGTGACGGCCATGTTGCAGATGGTGGGCATGCAGAGCATCGAAAGCATCCCTGAGCCAGAAATGGAGCCGGGGTGGTCTTTCGAGTCGAAGGTGAGGTCGGCTTCCGGCGCGGCCCAACCCGGCGGAGCCCCCGGGCGCTTGCAGGCGGCCCCAATCTGACGGAAGAAAGGCTTGACGTGGCGATCTGAAGGGGGTGCTTGGGAGCCGCCCAGCAGTGCCGCGACTGTGTGGTGTGCTGGTGCCACTTAGCGCGCAGTGAAGAGGTCGTGGAGTTCCCCCCAGGACGTCACCGTGAATCCCGGGAGGTCGAGCAGCCAAGCGCGCGGCTCGCCGGCGAGGGCCAGGGGGAATAAGTTTGCCATGATCTTGTCGTCACCTCCGGCTTCGAGGACGGCCTCCTCATACGCTAGCAGGAACAGCGCCGAGTCTGCCGCGCGATCGTAATGCGGCGGCATCTTCGGCATGAACTTGACCGGCCACAGCACTCGCCGGAGAGCGGGGGGCAGGGCTCGGTACCCAGACTCCCTGCTGCTGGCGTCGGCCGAGGAGGTCGGTGGCAAGGCACCTGCCATGGGAGCGCGGTGCGGCGGTATGGGGCGCTGGTTGATGGAGAAAGGTTCCGTCGCACCCCTACCTGGCGCGCCAAATGTCAAGATATGGGGTTCCGGCAAACCCTTAAGGTACGAACACTGGGGTGCGCGCAAAGTCTTTCCCTTCAATCGATCTATGCTCTAGCTCGCTAAGATCCCGCGGACGAACTCGACAAACTCACAACACAGAAGGACACGGGGTTTATACTGGCTCGGACCACCGTTGTGGTGTAATACCCTACTCCAGTGTGATGGTGGTGGTGGATTGCCTCTTGGGCTGACGATGAACAATACAAGCGAAGAACGGCCTCCTGAGGTTGAGGCGTTCTTGAGCTCGGTGAGCTTGTGTGTGGGGTTGGTCTCTCTAGCAAAGAGATCCCCCCTCCACTGTGGTGGCTAGTCCTATTTATAGAGGCCCTGGTCCTCTTCCCAAATATCGAGTGGGAAGGGAGCCAACAATGGCGGGCTAATTTGAAGGGGGACAGCTAGTACAAGCTATCCTGACAAAAGTAGTCTTTGCCTGCACAAAGTTCTGGTGGTGACGCTATTCTAGGCTCCACAATGACCTCCGTCGTGTAGTCCATGGTCTTGGTCTTGTTGCACCGAAATGGCAACCTTTGCCTGAGGCCTCTCTACTCCGCGGCTGCGCTTGCCCCCTTTGCACCAAAGAGGAAACAAGGACGCTGTGCGCGCTAGCGCCCGCCGGGTGTCGATCGTCATGGCTCACGTCACGAGAGCATCGTGAGGTTCGCCTCACCTTGATATCTCCGCTTCTCGTGAGCCTGCCTAGCTAGGCCACTCTAGAGGAGGTCTTGCGTCGTCCGCCTCGCGAGGTCTGGCCCCTCGCGAGGGTCTTGTGCGCTTTGTTGGTGAAGATGGGCCGTATGGCCTGCTGGCTTAGCCACCCCACGGGCCGCAGGCAGGCAAGTATGGGGACCCCCGTTCCCAGGACGCCGACAGGTTGTATTCTTCTCCTTGTAATTCTCCGGTGATGATTAGCTTTGGACGGTGAAGCGTGATACGCCTCCAACGTATCTATAATTTTTTTATTGTTCCATGTTGTTATATTATCATTCTCGGATGTTTTACAATCATTTTCTAGCAACTTTATATCATTTTGGGGACTAACCTATTGACATAGTGCCCAGTGACAGTTGTTTTTTGCTTGTTTTTTACTTCGGAGAAAGTCAATACCAAACGGAGTCCAAACGCAGCAAAATTTTTTGAAGAATTGTTTTGGACCAGAAGACACAAGATGGGTCGAAGAAGTACCAGAGGGGTTCCCCGAGGGGGCACAACCCACCTGGGCATGCTTGGGGGCCCAGGCGTGCCTTGGTGGGTTGTGCCCACCTCAACCGCCTCCCGCACCGCCTCTTTTCTGTATAAATACCCGAAAATCCAAAAACCCTAGGGGAGTCGACGAAACACATTCCAGCTGTCGCAAGTTCTAGAAACCACAGATCCAATCTAGACGCCATCACAGAGGGGTTCATCATCCTCATTGGTGCCTCTTTGATGATGCGTGAGTAGTTCATTGTAGACCTACGGGTCCGTAGGCAGTAGCTAGATGGCTTCCTCTCTCTCTCTTTTGATTCTCAATATATACAATGGTCTCTTGCAGATCTATTTGATGTAACTCTTTTTGTGGTGTGTTTGTTGGGATACGATGAACTTCGAGTTTATGATCAGATCTATTGTATCCATGGAAGTTATTTGAGTTTTGATCTCTTATGTGCATGATTTCTTATAGCCTCGTATTTCATCTTCGAATCTTTGGTTTTGTTAGGCCGACTAGATCAACTTTTATTGCCATGGGAAGAGGTGTTTTGTGATGGGTTCGATCTTACGGTGATCAATCCCAGGGACAGAAGGGGACATGACACATATGTATCATTGCTATTAAGGATAACAAGATGGGGTCTATCCCTACATGAATAGATCTTGTCCACATCATGTCATCGTTCTTATTGCATTACTCCGTTTTTCCATGAACTTAATACAGTAGATGCATGTTGGATAGCGGTTGATGTGTGGAGTAATAGTAGTAGATGTAGGCAGGAGTCAGTCTACTAATCTTGGACGTGATGCCTGTATAATAATCATTGCCTGGATATTGTCATAATTATTTGAAGTTCTATCAATTTCCCAACAGTAATTTGTTTACCCGCCATTTGCTATTTTTCTCGAGAGAAGCCACTAGTGAAATCTACGGCCCCCGGGTCTCTTCTTTATCATATTTGCCTTTGAAATCTATTTTTATTTGCTTTTATTTTCAGATGTATTAATCCAAAAACCCAAAAATACCATGCTGCTATTTTTTGTTATTTATATTATTGTGTGTTTCCGCAAGATCTATTTATCCAATCTACTACAAGTTTATCTATCGTTTTACCCAGGAGGGATTGACAACCCCACCTACACGTCGGGTTGCAAGTATGTTTCTTTGTGTGCGGGTACCATTTACATAGTGTTGCCTCGTTCTCCTACTAGTTCGATAACCTTGTTCTCATCACTGAGGGGAATACCTACGGTAGTTGTGTTGCATCATCCCTTCCCATTTGGGGAAATACTGATGTAGTTCAAGCCGCATCAAAGCGCTGCTGGATCGTGAAGGTTTGTGACGCCCGGATAATCAAGCTACAGTAAAACTCTGCTAATGGTGCCACGTCACCTCGGTTACTGTTGATATACTCGAGTTAGTTCGAAACCAATTCAAATTCAAATTCAAAATCAAGCAAACAATAAAAGTTTTCAAATATTAAATCTAAAGTGTTCGAAATGTAGCAAATAAATCCAAGATGATTATGGTGGTGAAACCACATTTTTATAAATTATTTTAATACACTACAATAAATAAAACAACACCTTAAACAATTAAATAAATGCCTTTTATTTTTAGTAAAATACTAAACTATTTTATTTGGGTGCCATAGTTAAATATGGCAGTAGTATATTTAGTTATACTAAATCAGGAACTACTTTTATCTTTTTAGAATAGTAAATAAATTAGAGACTAAAACAAAACATAATAGGAAAATCAGTAAAAGAAAAAAAACAAAAAAAACCAACAAGCTCCTATGCTGGTGGGCTCTATGTAGCTATAGTGTTTTGGCCCAGCCCACAAAGGCTTTTCCTCCCACCTCTGTACAGTGCAGAGGAGGCCATGGTGCTGTGCACGCACGCACGCCGTCCACGCCGCCGATTGTCGCCGTGTCGATCATCTGGAGTACCCTGGAGATGGATAAGAAGACCCCCAACCCCATAGACAAACCCTAATCGTCACTTATCCCCTCGTGCTCTCTCTCTTTCGTTTGTTCGTCGCCTGAAGCTCATGGTCGTCGTTGTCGCGTCGATCCCGCGGCCACCGGCATCCCCGTCACCCGGGAGCATGCCCTGGAGTTTCAGCGCCTCCGCCTCCACTGACTACGTGCATCGGTTTGAGCTCGGACGCACCGGAAGCTCGCCATCGCCCGTCTTCTTCGCCACGGCCACCGATGTTCATCGTCAGATGCGCCGCCTCCCGAGCGCCCCCGACCTCCTGACCACGTCCACGAGCTCCATGGTGATCACCTCCACCGATTCCCCCCCTTTTTCCTGTCGAATCCGTCGCCGTAGAACTTGTACGCCGCCGCGCCGGAGCTCGCGCTCAACACTATCGCTCACCACTGTGTGGTCGCGCTCACGGCCTCCTGGCCGCCCCAGGGGCACTCCCTGGCCGCGTCCCGCGTCCACTAGCCGTGGTCGTTCGCGCCGCTCGCCGGCCGTGCCCCGCAGCTGCCTCAGTCCCCTCGTCGACCCTGCTCGCCCCCACTGCTACGCCCCGCTGCGCATCTGCATTCTGTTGCGGCTCGCTGGCCCGAGCCGCTGCTGCTGGCCCCATCGCGACTAGTCGCACCCGTCTCTGGCCATCGCTACTGCGTTGCTCTGCTGTGCCGGACCGCCCGCTCGCGCCCCACTTCCCCCAGCGTCACTGCTCCTCTCCTGCGCGGCCACTCGCCCTCGCCGGCTCCGTCCGCCACTCGCCCCGACTAGCTGACCGCGCGCCCGCGCGCTGGCCTCGCCGGGCTCGCCCATCTCGTTCGCCCCTGCGCTGCGCCTCCTCGTCATGCGTCGTCGCCGCCGGCGTCTCTCTGGGAGCGCCTGTGTGCGTTCCCAGCCACCCAACCGTGGCCTGAGCCACTGCACGTGGGGCCGGCCTATTAAAAAAGGAAGAAAAGAATTAAGGAATTAGAATAAAATAAAAATAGATAAGCAATATATAAGGCACTGACATGTGGGTCCCACCAGACCCATTGACTATTCAACCGTGGACCAGTCAACTGCTGACTGGGCAGTTGACTGGCCCCATCGTCAACCCCTGGTGCACTCTCGGTGCACTGCACCGGGTGCACTTAGAATTTTCTCTATTTGATTTCCATATTAATAATAGATTAGTAATTCTAGAAATTGATTTAAACTTCGAAAAATCATATAAAATAAATCGTAACTCGGATGAAAAAACTTTGTACATGAAAGTTGCTCAGAACGACGAGATGAATCCAAATGCGCAGCCCGTTCATCCGCCACACATTCCTAGCATAGCGAACATGCAACTTTCCCCCTCCGGTTCATTTGCTCGAAAACGTGAAACATCGAGGATACTTTCCCGGATGTTCCCCCCCTTCGCCGGTATCCCCTCCTACTGCGTTAGGTCACCTCTAGTACCGCGCATTGCCTTGTTATGCTTTGTAATGCTTTGATTTCTCCATTATTTATTGTATTGCCCCTCCATTACTTCTTTTCGGTAGACTCCGAGACCGCTGTCGATGTCCGTGTGTTCGACTACATCGAAGACGACCCCTACTTGCCAGAGCAACCAGGCAAGCCCCCCCCTTGATCACCACATATCGCCTATTCTTCTCTACTGCTTGCATTAAAGCAGTGTAGCATGTTACTGCTTTCAGTTAATCCTATTCTACTGCATAGCCTGTCATTGTTGCTATAGTTGTTACCCTTACCTGCTATCCTTCTACTTAGTATAGGATGCTAGTGTTCCATCAGTGGCCCTACACTCTTGTCCGTCTACCATGCTATACTACTGGGCCGTGATCACTTCGGAGGTGATCACGGGCATATGATATATACTTTATACTGTTACATTACTTATGATACTGTTCGGAGTTGGGGGCTGAAGGGGCAGGTGACTCCATCCCGGTAGAGGTGGGCCTGGGTTCCCGACAACGCCCGACTGTTACTTTGTGGCGGAGCGACAGGGCTGGTTGAGACCACCTAGGAGAGAGGTGGGCCTGGCCCTGGTCGGCGTTCGCGGATACTTAACACGCTTAACGAGATCTTGGTATTTGATTTGAGTCTGGCTACTAGCCTATACGCACTAACCATCTACGCGGGGACAGTTATGAGCACTCGACGTCGTGGTATCAACCGAAGCCTTCGTGACGTCAGCGACTGAGCGGCGCGCGCCGGATTGGAACGTAAGCCTGCTCTTGTATTAAGGGGGCTAGTTCTGCTTCCGGCCGCCCTCGCAACGTGCAGGTGTGCAATGGGCCCAGACCCCTGCGCCATAGGATTTAGACCGGCGTGCTGACCTCTCTGTTGTGCCTAGGTAGGGCTGCGACGTGTTGATCTTCTGAGGCCGGGCATGACCCAGGAAAGTGTGTCCGGCCAAATGGGATCGAGCGTGTTGGGTTATGTGGTGCACCCCTATAGGGAAGTTAATCTATTCGAATAGCCGTGATCTTCGGTAACAGGACGACTTGGAGTTGTACCTTGACCTTATGACAACTAGAACCGGATACTTAATAAAACACACCCTTCCAAGTGCCAGATCGCTCTCTAACAGGGCGACAAGGGGACGATCGCCGGTTAGGTTTATGCTATGCGATGCTACTTGGAGGACTTCAATCTACTCTCTTCTACATGCTGCAAGACAGAGGCTGCCAGAAGCGTAGTCTTCGATAGGACTAGCTTTCCCCCCTCTTATTCTGGCATTCTGCAGTTCAGTCCACCAATATGGCCCTCTACACATATACCCATGCATATGTAGTGTAGCTCCTTGCTTGTGAGTACTTTGGATGAGTACTCACGGTTGCTTTCTCCCCCTTTTCCCCCCTTTTCTTTCTTTCTGGTCGTCGCAACCAGATGCTGGAGTCCAGGATCCAGACGCCACCGTTGATGACGACTCCTACTACACCGGAGGTGCCTACTACTACGTGCAGCCCACTGACGACGACCAGGAGTAGTTTAGGAGGATCCCAGGCAAGAGGCCCGCGCCTCTTTCGATCTGTATCCCAGTTTGTGCTAGTCTTCTTAAGGCAAACTTGTTTAACTTATGTCTATACTCAGATATTGTTGCTTCCGTTGACTCGTCTATGATCGAGCTCTTGTATTCAAGCCTTCGAGGCCCCTGGCTTGTAATATGATGCTTGTATGACTTATTTTATTTGTAGAGTTGTGTTGTGATATCTTCCTGTGAGTCCCTGATATTGATCGTACACGTTTGCGTGTATGATTAGTGTACGATTAAATCGGGGGCATCACAAGTTGGTAGCGGAGCCGACTGCTTGTAGGAATCCCCCTTCCACACTCCTTGGCCGAAGTCGAGTCTAGACATTACTAAACTTTTTACTAACATGGTTGTGTGCCTTACGGGCCCACGTCACCATCTGGGTGGTATTAGTATCTTTTACTCCTTGTCTATACTCTGGGACTCTGATCTCTCTTCTATTCGGGTTAAATGAATTTGCTAAACTCTAACATTAGGTTCTCGTAACAACTTTCTCCCGGAGAGCCCCTTGTTACAGTTGATCGTCTGCTGCACAAGAAGATTTCGAAGATACTCTCCAATATTTTCTCGAGACCTTGTGCCCGTTGCTTTTGCAATTCCCTACCACCGAAATATCCCTATGGATAAATGCTTACACCTGTCGTTCTTACTTTTATTCCCAATCAATCTTGTTATTACAAGATACCCCGAAATTCTCTGTATTGCTACGACATAACTCTGTGCCTACTGCGTTGTAGTTTCTGCTCGCCTGAATACACCTACAAATTAATCCTCACACATACCGAGGATTTGTTTCTCCCCAGTTGTTCATCTGTTTCACAAAAGTCTTCGAAATACTATTCGATCTTTCGAAAATCCTCAACAGCATGTTGTTCTAGAAATTCTTACTTGCTTGCATTATGGTTAACCGCATAAGTCTAGTAATCTTATTGGCATCCCTTGCCACTATCATTTTGAGCCCATTGATTCAATGAGTGCGAATGTTCGCAATCCTCAACCAAATCCTAGAATTCATCCTTCTGGCTCAGACGCCATTTTAAACATGAGTCGGTTCTCGACCAATCAAATTGCCAACGATTGTACCTCTAAGACTATTTAACTTATCCATCCCTATTCAGAGCATTGCTTCTGATCCCTTATCTTGGAATCATAATTCCTGTGCAATTAAGCTTTGAGTTAGTCAGTTGTTTCTATCATCTGATTCCCTTGTATTCTTTCTTCTTCTGGTAGAGTACTGATACTCACATCAGCTCTGTTGTGGATCGTCAGATCCATTGTTGGATTTCATCCGACATCGTCCTTAATATTCAATAACCTTGTGAGCCTTTCCACAGGTATATAATGCCTTTGGTAAATTGTATCCTCTGCCTTGACAACCATGCTCTACTTTTGAGCTTGTGTTATTTACTCCTGAAGTTTGTGATATATGTTCCTAAGATACCCGATGGTTTGAACTAATTCCTTCCCTAATCTGTGCAAACCCGGAAGATTTCACGGGTCATACTTATCTGGTATTGCACCAGGTAAAACTTTCAACAACTAATGTCATTTTCAAAATACGAGAGGTGAATGAAAGGTTATGCATTGAACAAGTGGGAGTCGACCTGAACCCTGTGTTCATGCCCATGGAAACGATGTATACCTTATCATGGAAGCTTCTCTTAAAATAATTATCCTCTTATTATAAGTTCATCTTGTATCTGTGGACATGGTTCTGACCATGTTTCTCCTTGATTCCATTTCGCGTGCAAGTTTAAGCGCTTGTCTTCGGTAGAGCAATACCCCAGTCCAACCTCTACTTTGATCTGTCATCGAGTATTACCCCCTCTGGTATCTCGAGATTATCACGGAAATGCATAACTTCTTATGAGTTCTTCTTCAAGTATTATTTGACATTCGCTGCATCATCATTTGACTTGATGTCATCGCCGACCGATTACATCTTCATGAAATCTCTCAACAAATGTGTCGTGGTCATCAGCAACATCCTGAGCTCTTCCAAGATATATATAGAATTCTTGATGAGAAATACCATCCTTGCTCCTCAATGGTTTGTGTTATCACCGACCACTTTATCACCTTCCTTTCAACACAAACTTATTCGTGTTTTGTGTTATACCTTGAGATCCTTGCTATCCAGCATTTGTTCTTCTTTACCTTGGAATGTTACCACCTTCTATGTCAAGGATGTCGTGGTAATTTTACCACCTCTTGAGAATTCTTGATATAGTAATATCTCTTGCCTTTTGCATTCATTTCTTGGTCTCCGTGTTGTTTCTAACTGGAATACCGACAAATGGTCTGTGATGTGTAAATTCTAAACTTCTAGCAACCCTATTGCTTTGAAGTTATTGGTCTACAGTTTCATTCTAAGTCTATTGCTTATTGAATCATCATTCGAACATTGATCATGCTACTTAGTCCAGATTTCCTGGTGCACCTTTCTATCATTGTTCAATTGGTTATGTTGTCATCGGACATACATCATTATATCATTTGGTCTAACTAATGTTATCTCCTTGTTCACATAATTGTGGAAATCATCTTTGGTTAATCTTGATGAATTGTCTCTGAGTCCATCAGCCACCCCCTCGTCATTCCCTTGGATTAATGATGAACTCTTGTTTCAGAACTCGCTTCCATAGTTCATTTCCCGAGGATCTTACAATGTCATCTCGTCAATTTGTGTCGCACCTTTTTCTTCTCAGGCATCCTGAGTCTGACCTTTGCTTGAAGACCTTGTCAATGCTATCTCGAAGCATGTCGGTGGTACTCCGATTTTCAAAAAGAACATTTGAAGCCCAGATGCTAAATGTTTCCTGCTCAAATATCCAAACACCGCTGTATGGGTAAAGTCATGAAATTTCACTCACCTTACCTAAAGAGTTTTCTACATTATATCCTGACATGGATATCATGCTCTGCTTGTCCTTGGGAAGGATATACCCCTGCAATATATGTTTAAACACATTTTCCCTTCCATTGTTCTGTTTAATCTGATAATCATATTTTCCTTTCCATTGTTCTGTTTAACCTTCTTGAGGTCTATATGATCTAAGCAGTAATATTCTCCTGCTTAAGTAAACACCCAGGTGTACAATTCTGCTAGCAAGACCTTGTTACTATTGTTGATGACAACCCGGTAGCCACCGATGGACGAGAACTTTGCCTATTGGTCCGCCTCGTTTCAACGAGCAGGAAAATGGTTCTCTTCGTCCCTCGCCCTTGGTATCGATGTTGTTGCCGACATAGCTGACAGGCTATCCTCTGACATGCCTTGCTTACATGATCGTGCAAATCGTCATCGCCTTGCTACTTTTAACCCACACGATGGGCCCATAACTCACAGTTCCACAGGATCGAAACCCGACTCTCATGTACAACCCTATTTCTAAAGTTATTCGTCACGCTTGGCTTCGTATGTAATTCACGAGCCACCTTCCATGTGATTATCAATTCTGGTATTAAACACAATACCTATACCCGTTGCCTTGTTTTAGGCAACGACGATTGTCTATCCGCTTCAAACTTCTTATGGTACATTCTTACTTTGCTCTCGATGTGTTTCACTTGTTCAACTCGAGAGATACTCTTATGATCATTCTTGGGATACCCCCGCCCAGATGATTTTCCTTTATAACATTCAATTGTTGTAAAGCTGCCCCTTACCTATTCATAAGTACGATGGAGTTCCCGAAGAAAGGACGACAACTTCATCATGATGACCTGAAACAGTGAAATGAAGACATCAATGTAATGGATCAACCTCTTCGAGAAGAACGACCAAAAGGACGACAACTTCATCATGATGACCTGAAACAACGAAATGAAGACATCAATGTAATGGATCAACCTCTTCGAGAAGAACGACCAAAAGGAACACAACTTCATCATGATGACCTGAAATAGCGAAATGAAGACATCAATGTAATGGATCAACCTCTTCGAGAAGAACAACCAAGACCAAGAACACTCCCTAGAATTTCGTAACCCGAACCTTCCCCCTTTACTTCCCTTTTAAATCTCGGGATGAGATTTCTTGTAGTGGAGGAGAATTGTGACGCCCAGATAATCAAGCTACAGTAAAACTCTGCTAATGGTGCCACGTCACCTCGGTTACTGTTGATAAACTCGAGTTAGTTCGAAACCGATTCAAATTCAAATTCAAAATCAAGCAAACAATAAAAGTTTTCAAATATTAAATCTAAAGTGTTTGAAATGTAGCAAATAAATCCTAGATGATTATGGTGGTGAAACCACATTTTTATAAATTATTTTAATACACTACAATAAATAAAACAACATCTTAAACAATTAAATAAATGCCTTTTATTTTTAGTAAAATACTAAACTATTTTATTTGGGTGCCATAGTTAAATATGGCAGTAGTATATTTAGTTATACTAAATCAGGAACTACTTTTATCTTTTTAGAATAGTAAATAAATTAGAGACTAAAATAAAACATAATAGGAAAATCAGTAAAAGAAAAAAACAAGAAAACCAACAAGCTCCTGTGCTGGTGGGCTCTATGTAGCTATAGTGTTTTGGCCCAGCCCACAAAGGCTTTTACTCCCACCTCTGTACAGTGCAGAGGAGGCCATGGTGCTGTGCACGCACGCACGCCGTCCACGCCGCCGATTGTCGCCGTGTCGATCATCTGGAGTACCCTGGAGATGGATAAGAAGACCCCCAACCCCATAGACAAACCCTAATCGTCACTTATCCCCTCGTGCTCTCTATCTCTTTCATTTGTTCGTCGCCTGAAGCTCATGGTCGTCGTTGTCGCGTCGATCCCGCGGCCACCGGCATCCCCGTCACCCGAGAGCATGCCCTGGAGCTTCAGCGCCTCCGCCTCCACCGACTACGTGCATCGGTTCGAGCTCGGACACACCGGAAGCTTGCCATCGCCCATCTTCTTCGCCACGGCCACCGATGTTCGTCGTCAGATGCGCCGCCTCCCGAGCGCCCCCGACCTCCTAACCACGTCCACGAGCTCCGTGGTGATCACCTCCACCGATTCCCCCCTTTTTTCCTGTTGAATCCGTCGTCGTAGAACTCGTACGCTGTCGCGCCGGAGCTGGCGCTCACCACTATCGCTCACCATTGTGTGGTCATGCTCACGACGTCCTGGCCGCCCCTGGGGCACTCCCTGGCCGCGTTCCGCGTCCGCTAGCCATGGCCGTTCGCGCTGCTCGCCGGCCGTGCCCTGCTGCTGCCTCAGTCCCCTCGTCGACCCTGCTCGCCCCCACTGCTATGCCCCGCTGCGGCTCGCTGGCCCGAGTTGCTGCTGCTGGCCCCGCCGCGACTAGTCGCACCCGTCTCCAGCCGTCGCTACCGTGTTGCTCTACTGCACCGGACAGCCCACTCGTGCCCCACTTCCCCCGGCACCGCTGCTCCTCTCCTGCGCCGCCACTCGCCCTCGCCAGCTCCGTCTGCCACTCGCCCCGACTAGCTGACCGCGCGCCCGCGTGATGGCCTCGCCGGCCTCGCCCATCTCGTTCGCCCCTGCGCTGCGCCTCCTCGTCATGCGTCGTTGCCGCCGGCGTCTCTCTGGGAGCGCCTATGTGCGTTCCCAGCCACCCAACCGTGGCCTGAGCCACTGCACGTGGGGCCGTCCTATTAAAAAAAGAAGAAAACAATTAAGGAATTAGAATAAAATAAAAATAGATAAGCAATAGATAAGGCACTAACATGTGGGTCCCACCAGACCCATTGACTATTCAACCGTGGACCAGTCAACTGCTGACTGGGCAGTTGACTGGCCCCATCGTCAACCCCTGGTGCACTCTAGTGCACTGCACCGGGTGCACTTAGAATTTTTGCTATTTGATTTTCATATTAATAATAGATTAGTAATTCCGGATATTGATTTAAACTTCGAAAAATCATATAAAATAAATCGTAACTCGGATGAAAAAAACTTTGTACTTGAAAGTTGCTCAAAACGACGAGACGAATCCGAATACGCAGCCCGTTCGTTCGCCACACATTCCTAGCATAGCAAACACGCAACTTTCCCCCTCCGGTTCATTTGCCCGAAAACGTGAAACACTGGGGATACTTTCCCGGATGTTTCCCCTTCGCCGGTATCCCCTCCTACTGCGTTAGGTCACCTCTAGTACCGCGCATTGCCTTGTTATGCTTTGTAATGCTTTGATTGCTCTATTATTTATTGTATTCCCCCTCCATTACTTCTTTCCGATAGACTCCGAGACCGCTGCCGATGTCCGTGTGTTCGACTACATCGAAGACGACCCCTACTTGCCAGAGCAACCAGGCAAGCCCCCCCCCTTGATCACCAGATATTGCCTATTCTTCTCTACTGCTTGCATTAGAGTAGTGTAGCATGTTACTGCTTTCGGTTAATCCTATTCTAATGCATAGCCTGTCGTTGTTGCTACAGTTGTTACCCTTACCTGCTATCCTACTGCTTAGTATAGGATGCTAGTGTTCCATCAGTGGCCCTACACTCTTGTCCGTATGCCATGCTATACTACTAGGCCGTGATCACTTCGGGAGGTGATCATGGGCATATGCTATATACTTTATACTGTTACATTACTTATGATACTATTCAGAGTTGGGGGCTGAAGGGGCAGGTGGCTCCATCCCGGTAGAGGTGGGCCTGGGTTCCCGACGGCCCCCGATTGTTACTTTGTGGCGGAGCGACAGGGCAAGTTGAGACCACCTAGGAGAGAGGTGGGCCTGGCCCTGGTCGGTGTTCGCAGATACTTAACACGCTTAACAAGATCTTGGTATTTGATTTGAGTCTGGCTACTGGCCTATACGCACTAACCATCTACGCGGGGACAGTTATGGGCACTCGATGTCGTGGTATCAGCTGAAGCCTTCGTGACGTCAGCGACTGAGCGGCGCACGCCGGATTGGAACGTAAGCCTGCTCCTGTATTAAGGGGGCTAGTTCTGCTTCCGGCTGCCCTTGCAACATGCAGGTGTGCAATGGGCGATGGGCCCAGACCCCTGCGCCATAGGATTTAGACCGGCGTGCTGACCTCTCTGTTGTGCCTAGGTAGGGCTGCGACGTGTTGATCTTCCGAGGCCGGGCATGACCCAGGAAAGTGTGTCCGGCCAAATGGGATCGAGCGTGTTGGGTTATGTGGTGCACCCCTGCAGGGAAGTTAATCTATTAGAATAGCCGTGATCTTCGGTAACAGGACGACTTGGAGTTGTACCTTGACCTTATGGCAACTAGGACCGGATACTTAATAAAACACACCCTTCCAAGTGCCAGATACAACCCGGTGATCACTCTCTAACAGGGCGACGAGGGGAGGATCGCCGGTTAGGTTTATGCTATGCGATGCTACTTGGAGGACTTCAGTCTACTCTCTTCTACATGTTGCAAGACGGAGGCTGCCAGAAGCGTAGTCTTCGATAGGACTAGCTTTCCCCCCTCTTATTCTGGCATTCTGCAGTTCAGTCCACCGATATGGCCCTTTACACATATACCCATGCATATGTAGTGTAACTCCTTGCTTGCGAGTACTTTGGATGAGTACTCACGGTTGCTTTCTCCCCCTTTTCCCCCCTTTTCTTTACATCTGGTTGTCGCAACCAGATGTTGGAGTCCAGGATCCAGACGCCACCATTGATGACGACTCCTACTACACCAGAGGTGCCTACTACTACGTGCAGCCCGCTGACGATGACCAGGAGTAGTTTAGGAGGATCCCAGGCAGGGGGCCTGCGCCTCTTTCGATCTGTATCCCAGTTTGTGCTAGTCTTCTTAAGGCAAACTTGTTTAACTTATGTCTGTACTCAGATATTGTTGCTTCCGCTCAATCGTCTATGATCGAGCTCTTGTATTCGAGCCTTCGAGGCCCCTGGCTTGTAATATGATGCTTGTATGACTTATTTTATTTGTAGAGTTGTGTTGTGATATCTTCCCGTGAGTCCCTGGTCTTGATCGTACACGTTTGCATGTATGATTAGTGTACGATTAAATCGAGGGCATCACAGCATGCTTGCAACCAAGTAGAGAGATCGTGCTTTCGGTCTTTGGTTCGAGGGATCATTCCTGGGTGGTACGAGGGATCGTTAATCGACAGTTCTTGGGACTCCAAGTATGATGTACACCGACACGTTCTTCTTTCGCTGCAACTCGGGACGGTAACGATCACGATCCCAACCCATAATGCATCTTCATATTGATCTTGGGTGATCGAAGGTGCGATTTTTTTTGTTTTATACTATGTTTCCCAATAGTGGCATCATGAGCAGGCTTATGAGTAGGTGCAGGTTGCGATCAAGATGACATGTGATTGTGAGGTGATGACCCACAAGTATAGGGGATCTATCGTAGTCCTTTCGATAAGTAAGAGTGTCGAACCCAACGAGGAGCAGAAGGAAATGATAAGCGGTTTCCAGCAAGGTATTCTCTGCAAGTACTGAAATAAGTGGTAATAGATAGTTTTGTGATAAGATAATTTGTAACGAGCAACAAGTAATAAAAGTAAATAAGGTGCAACAAGGTGGCCCAATCCTTTTTGTAGCAAAGGACAAGCCTGGACAAACTCTTATATGATGTAAAGCGCTCCCGAGGACACATGGGAAAATCGTCAAGCTAGTTTTCATCACGCTCATATGATTCGCGTTCGGTACTTTGATAATTTGGTATGTGGGTGGACCGGTGCTTGGGTGTTGCCCTTACTTGGACAAACATCCCACTTATGATTAACCTCTATTGCAAGAATCCGCAAATACAACAAAAGTATTAAGGTAAACCTAACCATAGCATGAAACATATGGATCCAATTCAGCCCCTTACGAAGCAACGCATAAACTAGGGTTTAAGATTCTGTCACTCTAGCAACCCATCATCTACTTATTACTTCCCAATGCCTTCCTCTAGGCCCAAACAATGGTGAAGTGTCATGTAGTCGACGTTCACATAACACCACTAGAGGAGAGACAACATACATCTCATCAAAATATCGAACGAATACCAAATTCACATGACTACTAATAGCAAGACTTCTCCCATGTCCTCAGGAACAAAAGTAACTACTCACAAAGAATAAACATGTTAATAATCAGAGGGATTTTAATGTGCATGTAGGATCCGAACATATGATCTTCCACCAATTAAACCAACTAGCATCAACTACAAGGAGTGATTAACACTACTAGCAACCTACTAGCACCAATCCCGGACTTGGAGACAAGAATTGGATATAAGAGATGAACTAGGGTTTTGAGATGAGATGGTGCTGATGAAGATGTTGATGGAGATTTCCCTCTCCCGATGAGAGGAACGTTGGTGATGACGATGGCGATGATTTCCCCCTCCGAGAGGGAAGTTTCCCCGGCAAAACAGCCCCGCCAGAACCCTAGATTGGCTCCGCCAAGGTTCCGCCTTGTGGCGGCGGAGTTTCGTCCGAGAAGATGGCTTATGATTTTTTCCCCATCTAAAGAGTCCATATAGCAGAAGATGTTCACCGGAGGGCCACCAGGGGGCCCACGAGGTAGGGGGGCGCGCCCAAGGGGGTAGGGCACGCCCCCCACCCTCGTGGGCAGGGTGTGGCCCCCCTGGTGAAGTTCTTGCGCTCAATGTTTTTTATTTATTTGGAAAACATCACCCGTAAAGTTTCAGTACTTTTGGAGCTATGCAGAATAGGTCTCTAATATTTGCTCCTTTTCCAACCAGAATCCCAACTACCGGCATTCTCCCTCTTTATGTAAACCTTGTAAAATAAGAGAGCATAGGCATAAGTATTGTGACATAATGTGTAATAACAGCCCATAATGCAATAAATATTAATATAAAAGCATGATGCAAAATGGACGTATCAACTCCCCCAAGCTTAGACCTCGCTTGTCCTCAAGCGAAAAGCCAAAATCGAAAAATATGTCCACATGTTTAGAGATGAAGGTGTCGATAAAAATAAAATACGGACATGAGGGAATCATGATCATTCTTAGAACAACAACTTATATAATTCTTGTCATATGTTATCTTATGCTAGAGTAATAATTCAATCACAATATCAAGTATGAATCGTAAACTTCATTGAAAACTAACAAACTATAATCTTAGTCATTGAGGCAATTGCAATTTATCATAACATAAGAAAGAGTCAATGTATAAGAGCTTTTCAGCAAGTCCACATACTCAACTACCATATAGTCTTTCACAATTGCTGACACTCACGCAATACTTATGGGTATGGAGTTTTAATCGGACACGGAGAAAGATAGGGGCTTATAGTTTTGCCTCCCAACGTTTTGCCTCAAGGGTAATGTCAACAGTAATAGTTCATGAAAACCCACATCCAATTAGCCACATATACCGGGATCTTTCCAACATATTGTGCTTGCCAAAGGGTAAAATGTAAAAAGGAAGGGTGAAGATCACCATGACTCTTTTGCAATAAAGGAGATAAAAGTAAAAGATAGGCCCTTCGCAGAGGGAAGCAGAGGTTGTCATGCACTTTTATGGTTGGATGCACAAAATCCTAATGTGAAAGAACATCACTTTATATTGCCACTTGTGATATGGACCTTTATTATGCAGTCTGTCGCTTTTATTACTTCCATATCACACGATCGTATAAAGCTTATTTCCTCCACACCAATCAATCATACATATTTAGAGAGCAATGTTTTTATTGCTTGCACCGATGACAACTTACTTGATGGATCTTACTCAATCCATGGGTAGGTACGGTGGACTCTCATGGCAAAACTGGTTTAAGGGTATTTGGAAGCACAAGTAGCATCTCTACTTGGTGCAATGAATTTGGCTAGCATGAGGGAGAAAGGCAAGCTCAACATGTTGGAGGATCCAAGACCATATAATTTATCTCAGATGTAAGAAAACATAACCCATTATGTTGTCTTCCTTGTCCAATGTCAACTCTTTAGCATGTCATATTTTAATGAGTGCTCACAATCATAAAAGATGTCCAAGATAGTATATTTATATGTGAAGACCTCTCTTTCTTTATTACTTCCTATTAATTGCAACGATGACCGAAACTATGTTTGTCAACCCTCAATAACTTTTATTCATCATACTCTTTCTATGTGAGCTCATTACTCTCCATAAGACTCACAGGATCTCTTTGTTTCTTTTTATTTCTTTCTCTTTTCCTTTATTCTCTTGGGATCATGGCAAAAATAATCAAGCCCTTGACTCAACACAAATCATTATTATATAGCTCACGGACTCGATTACATAGAAGGATAATAAAGCAAAACTCACAACTAGATCATACTAAGAACTTTTATTCTACTACATCAAGATATTACCAAAAGGATCAAACTAAGAAAAATGGTAAAGATAAAGGTGATGGTGATACGATACCGGGGCACACCCCCAAGCTTGGCAGTTGCCAAGTGGAGTGCCCATACCAGATACTGAATTCTTCTTTGTTGGTGAAGAAGGTGGAGTTGTTGATGATGGATAGTCGCACATTGAGCGTAGGAGGTCTTCTAGCTTGCGAATAATGCCCTTGAGTGCGATGATATGCTCCTTCAACAAAATATTTTCACGTGTGAGATACTTATTTTGTATACGAGCCAACTCAATCATCTTGAAAGCTTCGATTTCTGTTGGGGTAAGAAGATTGTGATCCAGTTGAAGGGTGTCCTCTGTTGCTGGAACTTGGTCCTCCATGGCCTTCTTGATCCCTTCATCCTTGTTGATCTCCATAGGTTCTTCTCTCTTTAGCTCTATCTTCATTAGCCAAGCATCATTGCCCTCATGGTTGGAGGAGGAGGGAGACGACATAGTGCCTGGCTTGACAACCCTGACAGAAACAGCTCGAAACAAAAACAAGAGGATTTTGCGTGATACGGGAGTTAAAACTCCTAGGAGGTTATATAATGAATTTTTACCGACCAAAATACGTGTCCTGTAAGAAAACGGAGTCCGGAGAGCACACGAGGTGCCCACGAGGTACGGGGGCGTGCCCAGGGGGGTAGGGCGCGCCCTCCACCCTCGTGTCCTTTCCGGACTGCTGCTTATTTTTCTATTTTTCTAAATATTCCAAAACGGAGAAATATTGCCTTAAAAACTGTTTTGGAGTCGGTTTACTTACTGTACCACAGACATATTCCTTTTCGGAGTCTGAAACGTTCTAGAAAGTGTCCTTTATGTACTCCTCCGGGGTTATGGTTTCAATAACATTGGTTTCGACATTTATGGGATTACCTGAGATATAATGTTTGACTCTTTGACCATTTACCACCTTCGGATTTGTGCCTTCGAAGTTGTTGATTTTTATGGCACCGGAACGCTAGACCTCCTCGATAACGTAGGGACCTTCCCATTTAGAGAGAAGTTTTCCTGCAAAAAATCTTAAAAACGAGAGTTGTATAGCAATACATAATCACCTACATTAAACTCACGCTTTTGTATTCTTTTATCATGCCACCTTTTAACCTTTCCTTTAAACAACTTGGCATTTTCGTAGGCTTGGGTTCTCCATTCATCAAGTGAATTAATATCAAATAACCTCTTCTCACCGGCAAGTTTAAAATCATAATTTAGTTATTTAATAGCCCAATAAGCCTTGTGTTCTAGTTCGAGAGGTAAGTGACATGCTTTTCCATAGACAATTTTATACGGAGACATACCCATAGGATTTTTATATGCAGTTCTATAGGCCCATAATGCATCATCAAGTTTCTCGGACCAATTCTTTCTGGACCTATTAACAGTATTTTGCAAAAATAATTTGAGTTCTCTATTACTCAATTCTACTTGACCACTAGACTGAGGGTGATGAGGGGATGCAATTCTATGATTAACATCATATTTAGCAAGCATTTTACGGAAAGCACCATGAATAAAATGTGAACCACCATCAGTCATTAAATATCTAGGGACTCCAAACCTTGGAAAGATAACTTCTTTAAACATTTTTAATAGAAGTGTTATGATCAGCACTACTAGTTGGAATAGCTTCTACCCACTTAGTAACGTAATCAACAGCAACTAAAATATGTGTATAACCATTAGAGGAAGGAAAAGGTCCCATATAGTAAAAGCCCCAAACATCAAATGGTTCAATAACAAGTGAATAATTCATAGGCATTTCTTGACGTCTACTAATATTACCAATTCTTTGACATTCATCACAAGATAAGACAAACTTACGGGCATCCTTGAAGAGAGTAGGCCAATAAAAACCAGATTGTAGTACCTTATGTGCGGTTCTATCTCCAGCATGGTGCCCTCCATAAGCTTCGGAGTGACACTTGCGTAGGATCTGTTCCTGTTCATGCTCAGGTACACAACGTCTAATAACACCATCTACTCCTTTATAAAGATGTGGGTCATCCCAAAAGTAATGCCTCAAATCATAGAAGAACTTTTTATTTTGCTGGTATATGAAACTAGGTGGTATAAACTTAGCAACAATGTAATAAGCATAATCAGCATACCATGGAGCACTATGAGAAGCATTTATGACATTTAATTGCTCATCAGGAAAGCTATCATCAATAGGTAGTGGGTCATCAAGCACATTTTCTAACCTAGACAAGTTGTCTGCAACGGGGTTCTCCGCTCCTTTTCTATCAACAATATGTAAATCAAATTCTTGAAGCAAGAGAACCCATCTAATAAGTCTAGGTTTAGCATCTTTCTTTTCCATAAGATATTTAATAGCAGCATGATCAGTGTGAATAGTTACTTTAGAATCAAAAATATAGGGTCTAAACTTATCACAAGCAAATACAACTGCTAAGAATTCTTTTTCAGTAGTAGCATAATTTCTTTGAGCATTGTCTATAGTTTTACTAGCATATTGAATAACATTTAGTTTCTTATCAACTCTTTGTCCTAGAACAACACCTACAGCATAATCACTAGCATCACACATAATTTCAAAGGGTAAATTCCAATCAGGTGGCTGAACAATAGGTGCAGAGATCAATGCTTTCTTAAGTATTTCAAATGCTTCTACACAATCATCATCAAAAACAAATGGTATATCTTTTTGTAATAAATTAGTCAGAGGCCGAGAAATTTTTGAGAAGTCCTTAATGAACCTCCTATAAAAACCGGCATGACCAAGGAAACTTCTTATACCTTTGATGTCCTTGGGACATGGCATCTTTTCAATAGCATCAACCTTGGCTTTATCAACTTCAATACCTCTTTCAGAAACTTTATGCCCCAAGACAATACCTTCATTAACCATAAAGTGGCACTTTTCCCAATTCAAGACAAGATTAGTTTTTTCACATATCTACAAAACTCGATCAAGGTTGCTCAAGCAATCATCAAAAGAAGATCCATAGACGGAAAAGTCGTCCATGAAAACCTCACAAATCTTTTCACAAAAGTCAGAGAATATAGCCATCATGCATCTTTGAAAGGTAGCAGGTGCATTGCATAAACCAAAAGGCATACGTCTATAAGCAAAAGTACCAAAAGGGCATGTAAAAGTAGTCTTTGATTGATCTTTGGCTGATACAAGTATTTGAGAGAAGCCAGAATAACCATCTAGAAAGCAAAAAATGTGTATGTTTGGATAATCTTTCTAGCATTTGATCGATAAAAGGTAAGGGATGATGATCTTTTTTAGTAGCCTTATTTAATTTGCTGAAATCAATTACCATCCTATAACCAGTAATAATTGTTTGAGGAATCAATTCATCTTTATCATTAGGAACAACAGTAATACCTCCCTTCTTAGGGACACAATGGACAGGACTTACCCATTGACTATCAGCAACGGGGTAAATTATACATGCCTCAAGGAGCTTTAGCATCTCCTTTGTTACCACTTCTTTCATTTTAGGATTCATACGGCGTTGATGATCACGAACTGGTTTAGCATCTTCTTCCAAATTAATTTTATGTTGGCATAGAGTGGGACTAATGCCCTTAAGATCATCAAGAGTATACCCAATAGCAGCACGGTGCTTTTTCAGAATTTTCAATAATCTCTCTTCTTCATGTTCTGAAAGGTTAGCACTAATAATAACAGGATATATCTTTTTCTCATCAAGATAAGCATATTTAAGAGTATCCGGTAACGGTTTGAGCTCAAACATGGGATCACCCTTGGGTGGAGGAGGATCTCCTAGGATTTCAACAGGTAAATTATGCTTCAGAATAGGTTCCTGTGTAAAGAATACTTCATCTAATTCCCTTCTTTCATTCATAAACATATCATTTTCATGGTCTAGTAAATATTGTTCTAAAGGATCACTAGGAGGTACGGAAATGGAAGCAAGACCAATAATTTCATCTTTACTAGGTAATTCTTCTTCACGGTGTTGTCTACTAAATTTAGAAAAATTAAATTCATGAGTCATATCATCTAAACCAGCAGTAACAACATCCCTTTTGCAATCTATGGTAGCATTAACAGTATTTAAGATGGGTCTACCAAATATAATGGGACAAAAACTATCTTGTGGGGAGCCAAGAACAAGAAAACCAGTAGGATATTTAGTTTTCCCACACAAGACTTCAACATCTCTAACAATTCCCATTGGTGAAATAGTATCTCTATTAGCAAGTTTAATTGTGACATCAATATCTTCTAACTCAACTGGTGCAATGTCATGCATAATTTCGTTGTATAAGTGAATAGGTATTGCACTAGCACTAGCACCCATATCACATAAAGCCATGATAACAATGATCTCCTATTTTAACAGAAATAACAGGCATACCTACCATAGGTGTAGTTTTATCTGTATCATGGGGTTTAGCAATTCTAGCAGTTTCATCACAAAAATAAATAACATGCATCAGACAAGAGATATTTAACAATAGCAATATTAGGTTCAACTTTAACTTGCTCAGGAGGTGTATATGTTTTAATATTGCTTTTATGAACCACAGTTGAAGCTTTAGCATGAACCTTGATCCTAACAGGGAAAGGTGGTTTCTCAACATAAGAAGTAGGAACAATAGGATCATTATAAGTAATAGTCTTTTCTTCAGCTTTAATAGGTGCAACTACTTTTACTTCTATGGGAGGATGATATTTAAACCACTTCTCCTTGGGGAGATTGATATGTCTCCAACGTATCTATAATTTTTGATTGCTCCATGCTATATTATCTACTGTTTTGGGCAATATTGGGCTTTATTATCCACATTTATATTACTTTCGGGATTAACCTATTAACCGGAGGCCCAGCCCAGATTTGCTGTTTTTTTGCCTATTTCAGTGTTTCGAAGAAAAGGAATATCAAACGGAGTCGAAACGGAACGAAATCAACTAGAGAAGTTATTTTTGGAAGGAAACCTACCGGATAGACTTGGACCCTACATCAGAAGATGAAGGAGGAGCTCACGAGGGTAGGGGGCACGCCCACCCCCCTAGGGCACGCCCCCTGCCTCGTGGCCCCCCTTCGGTCCACCGAGTACCTCCTGCACCCATATATACCTACGTAACCTAAAACTTCCAGAACGGGGATTAGATTGGGAGTTCCGCCGCCAGAAGCCTCCGTAGCCACCGAAAACCAATCTAGACCCGTTCCGGCACCCTGTCGGAGGGGGCAGTCCTTCTCCGGTGGCCATCTTCATCATCCCGGCGCTCTCCATGACGAGGAGGGAGTAGTTCTCCCTCGGGGCTGAGGGTATGTACCAGTAGCTATGTGTTTGATCTCTCTCTCTCGTGTTCTTGATTTGGCATGATCTTGATGTATCATGAGCTTTGCTATTATATTTGGATCCTATGATGTTTCTTCCCCCCTCTACTCTCTTGTAATGGATTGAGTTTCCCCTTTGAAGTTATCTTATCGGATTGAGTCTTTAAAGAATTGAGAACACTTGATGTATGTCTTGCCGTGGATATATGTGGTGACAATGGGATATCACGTGATTCACTTGATGTATGTTTTGGTGATCAACTTGTGGGTTCCGCCCATGAACCTATGCATAGGGGTTGGCACACGTTCTCGTCATGATTCTCCGGTAGAACTTTGGGGCACTCTTTGAGGTCCTTTGTGTTGGTTGAATAGATGAATCTGAGATTGTGTGATGCATATCGTATAATCATGCCCACGGATACTTGAGGTGACATTGGAGTATCTAGGTGACATTAGGGTTTTGGTTGATTTGTATCTTAAGGTGTTATTCTAGTACGTTCTCTAGGGCTGTTTGTGACACTTATAGGAATAGCCCAACGGATTGATTGGAAAGAATAACTTTGAGGTGGTTTCGTACCCTACCATAATCTCTTTGTTCGTTCTCCGCTATTAGTGACTTTGGAGTGACTCTTTGTTGCATGTTGAGGGATAGTTTTATGATCCAATTATGTTAGTATTGTTGAGGGAACTTACACTAGAGAAAGTATGAACCCTAGGCCTTGTTTCCTATCATTGCAATACCATTTACGCTCACTTTTATCATTAGTTACCTTGCTGTTTTTATAATTTCAGATTACAAATACTCATATCTATCATCCATATACCACTTGTATCACCATCTCTTCGCGGAACTAGTGCACCTATACAATTTACCATTGTATTGGGTGTGTTGGGGACACAAGAGACTCTTTGTTATTTGGTTGCAGGGTTGCTTGAGAGAGACCATCTTCATCCTACGCCTCCTACGGATTGATAAACCTTAGGTCATCCACTTGAGGGAAATTTGCTACTGTCCTACAAACCTCTGCACTTGGAGGCCCAACAACGTCTACAAGAAGAAGGTTGTGTAGTAGACATCAAGCTCTTTTCTGGCGCCGTTGTCGGGGAGGTGAGTGCTCGAAGGTATATCTTTAGATCTTGCACTCGAGTCTTTTAGTTTCTTGTTTTATCACTAGTTTAGTTTATAAAAGAACACTATAAAAATATGGAATTAAGGGTACCTCATATGCTTCATCTTTTTAATATCTATCATGAAAATAAGGATTCCGATAATTGTGCTCAAGTGCTAGAAGAAGAATTACATAGAATGTTTGGCACTAAATATTTGAATGATGAGCATGATTGCAATGTTGTTAGTATGAATTCCTTGAATACCTATGATGCTAATGATATGCAAAGCCACCAGCTTGGGGAAGCTATGTTTGATGAAGATGATATTTTTTATCCCCCAAGTTTTGATGAACAAATTTATTATGATGAAAGCATGCCTCCTATCTATGATGATTATTGTGATTACACGCATGCTTTAAAGAATAATGATAACCATGAAAATTGTCATCCTGATCTTAATTTTCAATCACATGATAGTTATCTTGTTGAGTTTGCTCCCACTATTATTCCTGAGAAGAATTTTGCTTATGTGGAGAGTAGTAAATTTTCTATGCTTGTAGATCATGAAAGGAATGCTTTAGGTGCTGGTTATATTGTTGAATTCATTCATGATGCTAACGAAAATTATTATGAGGGAGGAATATATGCTTGTAGGAATTGCAATAATATCAAGTTTCCTCTCTATGTGCTTAAAACTTTGAAGTTATGCTTGTTTTACCTTCCTATGCAAGATGATTCTTGTTCCCACAAGTTGTTTGCTCACAAAATCCCTATGCATAGGAAGTGGGTTAGACTTAAATGTGCTAGTCATATTGTTCATGATGCTCTCTTTATGTTTCAATTCTTATCTTTTATATGAGCATCATTGAAATCATCATGCCTAGCTAGGGGCGTTAAACGATAGCGCTTGTTGGGAGGAAACCCAATTTTATTTTTGTTCCTTGCTTTTTGTTCCTGTTTAGTAATAAATAATTCATCT
This sequence comes from Triticum aestivum, assembly GCF_018294505.1. Classification (NCBI taxonomy): domain Eukaryota; kingdom Viridiplantae; phylum Streptophyta; class Magnoliopsida; order Poales; family Poaceae; genus Triticum; species Triticum aestivum. The sequence goes on along the minus strand of NC_057806.1, from coordinate 284,831,917 downwards.
AGCCTCTGTTTATATGTGGTTTTATGTTTTAATTAGTGTTTGTGCCAAGTAGAACCGTTGGGAAGACTTGGGGGAAGTCTTGTTGATCATGCTGTAAAAAAACAGAAACTTTAGCGCTCACGAGAATTGCTGCCATTTTTTATTGGAGAGGGATATTTAGTTAATTATTTTTTAAGATGATTAATAGATAAATTCCTTAGATCCAGAAATTTATTTTAGAATTTTTGGGGTTCCAGAAGTTTGCGTTAGTTACAGATTACTACAGACTGTTCTGTTTTTGACAGATTCTGTCTTTCGTGTGTTGATTGCTTATTTTGATGAATCTATGGCTAGTAAAATAGTTTACAAACCATAGAGAAGTTGGAATACAGTAGGTTTAACACCAATATAAATAAATAATAAGTTCATTACAGTACCTTGAAGTGGTGTTTTGTTTTCTTTTGCTAACAGAGCTTACAAGTTTTCTGTTAAGTTTTGTGTTGTGAAGTTTTCAAGTTTTGGGTAAGGATTCGATGGACTATGGAATAAGGAGTGGGAAGAGCCTAAGCTTGGGGATGCCCAAGGCACCCCAAGATAATATTCAAGAATTTCCAAGAGCCTAAGCTTGGGGATGCCCCGGAAGGCATCCCCTCTTTCGTCTTCGTTCATCGGTAACTTTACTTGGAGCTATATTTTTATTCTCCACATGATATGTGTTTTGCTTGCAGCGTCAATTTATTTTTTTAGGATTTGCTTGATGTTATTTATAAAAATGTTTTGCATCTTTTATTTCAATAAAAGTGGCATTGATAGCCCTTACTATGCCTATGTTACAAGTATACATGTTGCTGTTTGAAAACAGAAAGTTTACCGCTGTTGCAATAATTCCCTAGAAAAGTCAGAATGTGATAAAATGTTGAAAACTATTGAATATTAAGGTCTGATAAATTTACTACAGTGGGAATTTTATTTCATAATTTTTGGAGCTAGGGAAGTATGGATGTTGCTGCATTCTTTACAGACTATCCTGTTTAGGCAGATTGCTGTTATGTTTGCATTGTTTGCATATGTTTGCTTCTTTAGTGATTCTATTTGAGGATAGGACTATTAAATATGAAGAGGCATTTAGTATGCAATGTTGAATAATAATTTTAGTGATTTGATACAGCAGAGTACGATAAGGTTTTGGCAATGGTTTATACTAACTTATCTCACAAGTCCTTGTTGAGTTTTGTGTGGATGAAGCTTTTGAGATTTAGGGAGACCGTGATATGAGAGGAATTAAGGAGACATAAAAGCTCAAGCTTGGGGATGCCCAAGGCATCCCAATATAATATTTCAAGAAGTCCCAAGCGTCTAAGCTTGGGGATGCCCCGGTTGGCATCCCACCTTTCTTCTTCAACAACTATCGGTTAGTTTTGGTTGATCCTAAGTTTTTTGCTTCTTCACATGATGTTTGCCATTCTTAGAATGGCATTTTATTTTGCTTTGCTTGATGTTTGAATAAAATACCAAGATCTGAAATTATTAAATGTTAGAGAGTCTTCACATAGTTGCATAATTATTCGACTACTCATTGATCTTCACTTATATCTTTCGGAGTAGTTTCTCCTTCACTCTAGTGCTTCACTTATACCTTTTAGAGCACGGTGGTGGATTTGTTTTATAGAAACTATTGATATCTCATGCTTCACTTAGATTATTTGAGAGTCTTAAACAGCATGGTAATGTGCTTAATCCTAATATGCTAGGTATTCAAGAATAATAAAATTATCTTATGAGTGTGTTGAATACTAAGAGAAGTTTGATACTTGATGATTGTTTTGAGATATGGAGGTAATAATATCAAAGTCGTGCTAGTTGAGTAGTTGTAAAATTGAGAAATGCTTGAGTTAAAGTTTGCAAGTCCCGTAGCATGCACGTATGGTAAACGTTGTGTAACAAATTTGAAACATGAGGTGTTATTTGATTGTCTTCCTTATGAGTGGCGGTTGGGGATGAGCGATGGTTTTTTCCTACCAATCTATCCCCCTAGGAGCATGCGCGTAGTACCGAGGTTTTTGATGACTTGTAGATTTCTGCAATAAGTATGTGAGTTCTTTATGACTAATGTTGAGTCCATGGATTATACGCTCTCTCACCATTCCATCCTTGCTAGCCTCTTCAGTACCGTGCATTGCCCTTTCTCACATTGAGAGTTGGCGCAAACTTCGCCGGTGCATCCAAACCCCGTGATATGATACGCTCTTTCACACATAAACCTCCTTATATCTTCCTCAAAACAGCCACCATACCTACCTATTATGGCATTTCCATAGCCATTCCGAGATATATTGCCATGCAACTTTCCACCATTCCGTTCATCATGACACATTCATCATTGTCATATTGCTTAGCATGATCATGTAGTTGACATAGTATTTGTGGCAAAGCCACCATTCATAATTCTTTCATACTTATCACTCTTGATTCATTGCATATCCCGGTACACCGCCGGAGGCATCCATATAGAGTCATACTTTGTTCTAGTATCGAGTTGTAATAATTGAGTTGTAAATAAATAGAAGTGTGATGATCATCACTCAATAGAGCATTGTCCCAAAAAAAAGAGAAAGGCCAAAGAAAAAAAGGCCCCCCAAAAAAAGAGAAAATAAATAAAAAGGGGCAATGCTACTATCCTTTTTTCCACACTTGTGCTTCAAAGTAGCACCATGTTCTTCATATAGAGAGTCTCTTGAGTTATCACTTTCATATACTAGTGGGAATTTTCATTATAGAACTTGGCTTGTATATTCCAACAATGGGCCTCCTCAAGTGCCCTAGGTCTTCGTGAGCAAGCAAGTTGGATGCACACCCACTAGTTTCTTTTGTTGAGCTTTCATACATTTATAGCTCTAGTGCATCCGTTGCATGGCAATCCCTACTCCTTGCATTAACATCAATCGATGGGCATCTCCATAGCCCATTGATTAGCCTCGTTGATGTGAGACTTTCTCCTTTTTGTCTTCTCCACATAACCCCCCTCATTATATTATATTCCACCCATAGTGCTATATCCATGGCTCGCGCTCATGTATTGCGTGAAAGTTTATGAGTTTGAGATTACTAAAGTATGAAACAATTGCTTGGATTGTCATCGGGGTTGTGCATGATGAGAGCATTCTTGTGTGACGAAAATGGAGCATGACTAAACTATATGATTTTGTAGGGATGAACTTTCTTTGGCCATGTTATTTTGAGAAGACATAATTGGTTAGTTAGTATGCTTGAAGTATTATTATTTTTATGTCAATATGAACTTTTGTCTTGAATCTTTCGGATCTGAATATTCATATCACAAGTAAGAAGAATTACATTGAAATTATGCCAACTAGCATTCCACATCAAAAATTATCTTTTTTATCACTTACCTACTCGAGGACGAGCAGGAATTAAGCTTGGGGATGCTTGATACGTCTCCAACGTATCTATAATTTTTGATTGCTCCATGCTATATTATCTACTGTTTTGGGCAATATTGGGATTTATTATCCACTTTTATATTACTTTCGGGACTAACCTATTAACCGGAGGCCCAACCCAGATTTGCTGTTTTTTTTGCCTATTTCAGTGTTTCCAAGAAAAGGAATATCAAACGGAGTCGAAACGGAACGAAATCAACTTGAGAAGTTATTTTTGGAAGGAAACCTACCGAATAGACTTGGACCCTACGTCAGAAGATGAAGGAGGAGCTCACGAGGGTCGGGGGCGCGCCCACCCCCCTGGGGCGCGCCCCCTGCATCGTGGCCCCCCCTTCGGTCCACCAACGTACCTCCTGCATCCATATATACCTACGTAACCTAAAACTTCCAGAATGAAGATTAGATCGGGAGTTCCGCTGCCAGAAGCCTCTGTAGCCACCGAAAACCAATCTAGACACGTTCCAGCACCCTGTCGGAGGGGGCAATCCTTCTCCGGTGGCCATCTTCATCATCCCGGCGCTCTCCATGACGAGGAGGGGTATGTACCAGTAGCTATGTGTTTGATCTCTCTCTCTCTCTCGTGTTCTTGATTTGGCACGATCTTGATGTATCGCGAGCTTTTATATTATATTTGGATCCTATGATGTTTCTTCCCCTCCCCCCTCTACTCTCTTGTAATGGATTGAGTTTCCCCTTTGAAGTTATCTTATCGGATTGAGTCTTTAAAGATTTGAGAACACTTGATGTATGTCTTGCCGTGGATATCTGTGGTGACAATGGGATATCACGTGATTCACTTGATGTATGTTTTGGTGATCAACTTGCGGGTTCCTCCCATGAACCTATGCATAGGGGTTGGCACACGTTTTTGTTGTGATTCTCCAGTAGAACTTTGGGGCACTCTTTGAGGTCCTTTGTGTTGGTTGAATAGATGAATCTGAGATTGTGTGATGCATATCGTATAATCATGCCCACGGATACTTGAGGTGACATTGGAGTATCTAGGTGACATTAGGGTTTTGGTTGATTTGTATCTTAAGGTGTTATTCTAGTAGTTTTTCTAGTGCTGTTTGTGACACTTATAGGAATAGCCCAACGGATTGATTGGAAAGAATAACTTTGAGGTGGTTTCGTACCCTACCATAATCTCTTCGTTCGTTCTCCGCTATTAGTGACTTTGGAGTGACTCTTCGTTGCATGTTGAGGGATAGTTTTATGATCCAATTATGTTAATATTGTTGAGGGAACTTACACTAGCGAAAGTATGAACCCTAGGCCTTGTTTCCTATCATTGCAATACCGTTTACGCTCACTTTTATCATTAGTTGCTTTTCTGTTTTTATAATTTCAGATTACAAATACTCATATCTATCATCCATATACCACTTGTATCACCATCTCTTCGCGGAACTAGTGCACCTATACAATTTACCATTGTATTGGGTGTGTTGGGGACACAAGAGACTCTTTGTTATTTGGTTGCAGGGTTGCTTGAGAGAGACCATCTTCATCCTACGCCTCCTACAGATTGATAAACCTTAGGTCATCCACTTGAGGGAAATTTGCTACTGTCCTACAAACCTCTACACTTGGAGGCCCAACAACGTCTACAAGAAGAAGGTTGTGTAGTAGACATCAGAGATCAACATAAGCAACAAAAGATTCATAGAAAGAAGCTACTATCTCAGAGTCAAGTCCATATTTAGTGCTAAATTTAGAAAAAATATCGGTATCCATAAAATATTTAACACAATCAAAACTAGGTGTCATACCTGACTCCTTACCATTGTCGAGGTCCCAATCTTCAGAGTTGCGTTTAATTCTTTCCAATAAATCCCATTTGAATTCAATAGTCTTCATCATAAAAGAGCCAGCACAAGAAGTATCATGCATGGTGCGATTTTTATCAGAAAGCCGAGCATAAAAATTTTGAATAATCATTTCTCTTGAGAGCTCATGATTGGGGCATGAATATAACATTGATTTAAGCCTTCCCCAAGCTTGAGCGATGCTTTCTCCTTCGCGAGGCCAAAAATTATATATATAACTGCGATCACGATGAACAAGATGCATAGGATAAAACTTTTGATGAAATTCCAATTTCAATCATTTGTAGTTCCAAGACTCCATATCATCACACCGCCTATACCATGTCGATGCATCTCCCCTCAAAGATAAAGGGAAGACCTTCTTCTTAACAACATCTCCAGGTACACCTGCAAGCTTACATAATCCACAAACTTCATCCACATATATTAGATGTTCATCAGGATGTTTTGTTCCATCTCCTAAAAAAGGATTAGCTAGCAGTTTTTCTACCATACCCAAAGGAATTTCGAAGCAAGCATTTTCATTTTCAGTAGGTTCAGTAGGTTGAGGAGCAACTCTTTGCTCTACTGGTCGGGGTGAAGATACCCCGAACAAGCCCCTCAGAGGATTACTTTCCATAGTAACAAGTGATAGTAAGTTTCAGCACACTATATAAATTTTTCCTTACCAAATTCCACCTACCAAAGGTGCTTCACTCCCCGACAACGAGCCAGAAAAGAGTCTTGATGACCCACAAGTATAGTGGATCTATCGTAGTCCTATCGATAAGTAAGAGTGTCGAACCCAACGAGGAGCAGAAGGAAATGATAAGCGGTTTCCAGCAAGGTATTCTCTGCAAGTACTGAAATAAGTGGTAACAGATAGTTTTGTGATAAGATAATTTGTAACGAGCAACAAGTAACAAAAGTAAATAATGTGCAGCAAGGTGGCCCAATCCTTTTTGTAGCAAAGGACAAGCTTGGACAAACTCTTATATGATGTAAAGCGCTCCCGAGGACACATTGGAATATCGTCAAGCTAGTTTTCATCATGCTCATATGATTCGCGTACGGTACTTTGATAATTTGGTATGTGGGTGGACCGGTGCTTGGGTGCTGCCCTTACTTGGACAAACATCCCACTTATGATTAACCTCTATTGCAAGCATCCGCAAATACAACAAAAGTATTAAGGTAAACCTAACCATAGCATGAAACATATGGATCCAATTCAGCCCCTTACGAAGCAACGCATAAACTAGGGTTTAACCTTCTGTCACTCTAGCAACCCATCATCTACTTATTACTTCCCAATGCCTTGCTCTAGGCCCAAAAAATGGTGAAGTGTCATGTAGTCGACGTTCACATAACACCACTAGAGGAGAGACAACATACATCTCATCAAAATATCAAACGAATACCAAATTAACATGAATACTAATAGCAAGACTTCTCCCATGTCCTCGGGAACAAAAGTAACTACACACAAAGCATAAACATGTTCATAATCAGAGGGGTATTAATGTGCATATAGGATCTGAACATATTATCTTCCACCAATTAAACCAACTAGCATCAACTACAAGGAGTAATTAACACTACTAGCAACCTACTAGCACCAATCCCGGACTTGGAGACAAGAATTGGATACAAGAGATGAACTAGGGTTTTGAGATGAGATGGTGCTGATGAAGATGTTGATGGAGATTTCCCTCTCCCGATGAGAGGAGCATTGGTGATGACGATGGCGATGATTTCCCCCTTCGAGAGGGATGTTTCCCCGGCAGAACAGCCCCGCCAGAACCCTAGATTGGCTCCGCCAAGGTTCCGCCTCGTGGCGGCGGAGTTTCGCCCGAGAAGATGGCTTATGATTTTTTTTTCCATTGAAAGAGTCCATATAGCAGAAGATGGTCACCGGAGGGCCACCAGGGGGCCCACAAGGTAGGGGGGCACGCCCAGGGGGGTAGGGCGCGCCCCCACCCTCGTGGGCAGGGTGTGCCCCCCCCTGGTGAAGTTCTTGTGCTCAATGTTTTTTATTTATTTGGAAAACATCATCCGTGAAGTTTCAGGACTTTTGGAGCTGTGCAGAATAGGTCTCTAATATTTTCTCCTTTTCCAACCAGAATCCCAGCTGCCGACATTCTCCCTCTTTATGTAAACCTTGTAAAATAAGAGAGAATAGGCATAAGTATTGTGACATAATGTGTAATAACAGCCCATGATGCAAAATGGACGTATCATGAGGATTGATGTTCTTGCTATGCTTCCCTTGAGTGTTGCTTCGGTTCAATTCATCAACGTCATGGTGTCGCTTTTCACAAGGTTCTGACAATCGTTTGGCTCTGGGTCTCGGCGATCTGCTAATAGTTTCTTAGGCTTCACCATAGTTGAGAATAGTGAACCTCGCGTACACAAGAAGGTGTTGAATATGGATGATCTTCATGTATTAGACAAAGTTTAAGGTGGGGGACGAGACTTTTAATTAAGTTTGTTCTTTCACACACCCCGAAACTTAATCTAGCATCAAGAATCATCGCCTAAATTATGGACGTAGGTAGCTAGTATTACATGATAAAACCGGTTAATCGCGTAACTAATTTTTTTCTAAAACTGATTAGAGGACATCTAACTTGGTTTTGCAGGGTATGCATATGATGTGGTGTAGCCTTTGTAATGATAATGAGTTTATGTATGTGATACGTCTCCAACGTACCTATAATTTTTTATTGTTTCATGCTGTTATATTATCAATCTTGGATGTTTTATATTCATTTACTAGCAACTTCATATCATTTTTTGGGACTAACTTATTGACATAGTGCCTAGTGCCAGTTGTTGTTTTTTGCTTATATTTTACTTTGCAGAATATCAATATCAAATGAAGTCCAAATGGCACAAAACTTTTTGGAGATTTTTTTTCTAGACATAAGACACCCAAGGAGCCAAAGGATCACACGGGAGGAGGCCCTTGGGGCCCACTAGGCACTAGGGCGCGCCAGGGGGGCAGGCATGCCCTGATGGGAAGTGGAGCCCACGGGAAGCTTCTCCATCGACCTCCACCTCTATAAATACTCTAAAATCCCAAAAACCCTAGGGGAGTCAACAAAACACTTTTCCAGCCACCACAAGTTCCAGAACCGCGAGATCAAATCTACAGGCCTTTTCCGGCACCCTGCCGGAGGGGGCAACAATCATGGAGGGGTTCTTCTTCATCCTTGCTACCCCTCAGATGATGCGTGAGTAGTACCTACGGGTGCATAGCTAGTATCTAGATGGCTTCTTCTCTCTTTTTGATCTTCAATACAATGTTCTCCTCGATGTTCTTGGAGATCTATTTGATGTAACTCCTTTTTGCGGTGTGTTTGTTGGGATCTAATGAATTGTGGGTTTATGATTGGTTCTATCCATGAATATTATTTGAGTCTTTGTTGAACTCTTATATGCATGATTGTTATAGCCTTGTATTTCTTCTCCGAAATATTGTTTTGGTTTGGCCAACTAGATTGATTTTTCTTGCCATGGGAAGATGTGCTTTGTGATGGGTTCGATCTTGCGGTGCTCAATCTCAATGATAGAGAGACATGACACACATGTATTGTTTCTATTAAGGGTAACAAGATGGGGTTTATTCATACGTTAGTTTATCTTGTCTACATCGTGTCATCGTTCTTATTGCATTACTTTGTTTTTCCATGAACTTAATACACTAGATGCATGTTGGATAGCGGTCGATGTGTGGAGTAATAGTAGATGCAGAATCGTTTCGTTCTACTAATCTTGGATGTCATGCCTATATACATGATAATTTCCTTGGATATCGTCATGATTATTCGCTTTTCTATCAATTGCCCAACAGTAATTTGTTTACCCACCGTATGCTATTTTCTTGAGAGAAGCCTCTAGTGAAAACTATGCCCCCGGGGTCTATTTCCTATCATATTAAATCTAAAAATACATTTTTGCACTTTTTCTTTATTTATTGTACTTTGTGTTTTAGTTAGATCTATTTATCAAATCTCATACAATTTAATCTATCTCAATACCGAGGAGGGATTGACAACCCCTCTTACGCATTGGGTTGCAAGTTTTTGTTGTTTGTGTGTAGGTGTTGTTTACATATATAGTATTGCTTGGTTCTCCTATTGGATTGATAACCTTGGTTTCATAACTAGGGGAAATACTTACCTTTGTTGTGCTGCATCATCCTCTCCTGTTCGGGGAATTACCAACACAGATACAAGCAACCAGGAAGAATTTCTAGCGCCGTTGTCGAGGAGACATCATCAACATCTATCAAGTACCTATGCATAAAATCTCATCTCCTTGCAATTACTTTATTTTCCATTTGCCTCTCGTTTTCCTCTCCTCCCTTCTAAAAAGTTTTTGCAAATATACCAAAAATATTTTCCGTTTGCCTTTTTCTTGCTTGATCTTTTGTTTGTGTATGATCTTGTCTGCGTAGTCACGATGTCTCAAAGAAATATTATGATGTTCCCTATCCCAACATCTTGATTGAGATTGAGAAAAATACCAAAGAACACATGCTTATACAATTTGAGCATAATAAATTTTTCACCGAGCAGCTTAAGGAACACTCTATTGTGTTAGATGCTATAACAAAACAACTTGATCATGTTAGCAAAGAAGTTGCAAATCTCCAATCTAAGTATGCTCAAACTGAAAATTTGCTAGGTAAAAATATCCGATGCACAAGCTACACTAGTAAATCAAATGGAGGCTAAGCCGGAATCTCTAGAGGGTAGCTATGATGAAGAAATCGAGATGATTGGTGTTTCTTCTATTGATTCCTTGTTTAGTAATATTAAAATTGATGATAAGGGGACCAAAGAAGATTCAACTTTAGCTAGATGGCGTCCTCATAATTCGGAGGGTGAAAATCTTGTTGAAAAATTGATAAAAGTAGGTTTGGAGAGGTAAAAACTTTACCTAGTGATGTGCCCACTCTTTTGGATTAAAAAGACTTTAATTATGATAGTTGTTCTTTGATTGAATGTATTTATTTGTTGCAATCCATGACAAATTCACCCAATGCATACGAACAAAATAAAGCTTCTACTAAACATATTGTTGAAGCAATGACGAAAGCTTTAGAAGAAAAGCTAGAATTAGATATTTCAATTCCTAGAAAATTATATGGTGAATGGGAACCCACCATTAAAGTCAAGATCAAAAATTATGAGTGCAATGCTTTATGTGATTTGGGAGCTAGTGTTTCCATAATTCTGAAATCTATTTGTGATGTGCTAGGTTTTACCAATATAGAAGAATTAATGATGTTCTTATTCTTGCAAATAGAAATTATGTGCCCATATATTTTATTGTTCTTGATATTAATTGCAATCCGTCTTGTAATGCTAGCTTAATTAAGCTATGGTGAACCTATATTAATGATGCCACGTCACCTCGGTTACTGTTGATAAACTCGCGTTAGTCCAAAACGATTCAAATTCAAATTTTAATTAAAAGCAAACAACACAAGTTTTCAAATAATAAAACTAAAATGTCCGGGTTGTGACAAATAATGCATAGGTAATTATGGTGGAGAAACCACACTTTTATAAAATGTTTAAATACTCTAAAATGAATAAAACCGTAGCAAAAACAATTATTTAAATGCTTTTACATAATAAACAAATGTTAAACTAGTTTATCTAGTCACCAAACTTTTTGTGGCAGTAGTTGGATTTACAACTCTATTTTTAGGTGTGGGTATTACATCTTATAAAACTATAACTATTAAAGAAATAAAAGAAAACAAGAAAGGAAAAATATATAAAAATAGAAGATAAAAAACTCCACCTGGCCAACTGAGCCAAACGGCCCAGCCGGCCATGTCGCTCCCCCATAACCCCCACCGACGTGAAACCCTAACCCCCGTCACCCCACTCCCCCCCTCCCACGTTCGCCAACCCCCTCCCCCCATCCTAATCTGGATCGGGTACGAACCCCTGTCGACGCCATTGCCTCATCACCCCCGACGCCTTGCCGCCTCAGACCATCGTCACTGCTCACCGGAGCGCCACCTCGTCCTGCTCCCCGACCCTCTTCCCTGAGCTTCGACGACCGAACACCTGCAAACGCCGGTGAGGTCATCAGCTTCTGCCTCCCTCCCCCATGTGCCACCTGCTGTCGCTGTTGCCGCCGCACGATGTGCGCGCCCTTGCACGCCCATGCTCGTTGTCGTGGAATTGTCATGGCAGATGTCCTTGTGAGAGGACTTAGTCGTGAGGCCGACGCATCTATGTGGTAGCTTGAGAGGGGTTCAGCGGAATGAGAGATGCAAGGTTTTTACCCAGGTTTGGCCCCTCACGGTGGAGGTAAAATCCTACATCCTGCTTCATTGATATTGATGATGATGATCACGATTACAAGAGTGCTCTAATTCGAGAGCTATAGACTTGTTTGTCTAACCCTAATCTATCCAACTCGTGGAACTTCTCAAACTTGTCCCACTTGGGGTGCCCTGCCCCTCCTTATATAAGTTGAAGGGGCGAGTTACATGTAGAGTCCTAGTCGGATTAAGACTTAAACTATTCTGACTTCTCATCTCGGGCTTCTCTCCATGGGCTTCTTAACTCCAGGCGACTCATTTTCATGGCTAAGTACTTGCCGAGTCATAACTGTTCGCTGGCTTACAATCTGGCTTATAACTGTCTGTCGGCTTACAATCTGACTTATAACTGTCTACCGGCTTACAATCTGACTTATAACTGTCTGCAGGCTTACAATCTGCCGGCTTTCAATCTAGCTTATAATCTGCCTTGTCATCAATGAAATACAAAGTCCCGGCCGGGTCATACTGCGGGGTATATCCCCGACATTAGCCCCCAGTTTAATTTGGATTTAGCCATGTTAAACTGATCCTGAAACATAAACACAAGAACAAATTTGACAGGTTGTGCTTCGGGTTAAATATTCTTGTAAGCTGGCACCTGATCATTCTTAAGTCCTTGTCATTTCCTTCTTCTAGAAAATCCGGGTCAATAGGCCAGCTTCATAATCAATTTGCTGACGTTGGTTTCTCATAGAGAAAAATTGTGAAGAATAATTCATTTGACTCAGCTCCCAATGCTTAACAAAAATATTGGTTTTTGAATACTCATCTGATCTTCAGCCGTCTTGAAGATGTAGAACTTCCTTATATGTATATCACTTGTAGCCCCCAAGTCTTAAGACGGGAGTGTAGTGACAGCTTAAGACTTGCTTCAATATAAATGTTGCAACCTTGAAGAAATCCAGGTTGTTCATCTCAATCACTAGACAAAACTGAACATTCCACATATGTAGACCCCAAGTGTCGGGTTGTCATGCTTGCAGCAACCTGGGACTTGTAATTGCCTTAAGCTCATAAAAACTTTCAACCAGTGTAGCCCCCAAGGGCCGGGTCATTATACAATAATGAGCAGGGACTTCGTATATTCTTCAACGAAAATATCATCATATGATGTAACCCCCATCATGGGGCTCGAACCCACGTCCATAAGGTTAAGAGCCTTGTACTCTACCAACTGAGCAGTGGACCCTTTAATATAATGGATTAAGGTTTGTGTACCTTGAATTTTTGACAGGAGAAATTAGTAGCACCCAAGGGCCGTCTCATTACGATGTAATGAGTCGGTTCTTCAACAAAGTGAGCAAAAAATGAGTTTGCATTAGCCCCCAAGTGCCATGGTGCATGCTAGAAGTGACATGGGACTTGCATATTTGATGTAATCTCAACTTGAATAATGTAGCCCCAAATGTCGGGTCGTAAGCGTGCAGCGACTCAGGACTATTCCTTCCATTGTAGAATAAATCATATCCATTGATAAATAATAGCCATTGCACTGAAGCGACTTTGAAAACCTTAATCATAATACTGGTTATTGATAACCATAATACAAATCCAGCCATGTTTCCTATTAAATATTTGAATAATATAACCCAATGATTTATAAGCGCATGATTCCAATGGCGCAATCCAAATATATACTGGCGACTTAACGTCCAAAGCCAGACCGGGTTATCAAACTCTAGATATGCTTAAGTATGATCCATAAGGATGAAGGCTTCATGGCCTGAATTGTCTCAAGCCATATGTTAATATGGCGTAAATACATGACAACAAAAAATGCTCAGAAAAAATACAATGAATCAAAATCGAGAAAACGAGGATTTCATAGGCCGCCAAGCCTAAAGCTCCAAGGCTTTCATGGGCCTCCAAGCCACTGAGTTAACCTTTTACACTTTGTGAATCCGGCCTCACAAGACCGCCATTTTAACCTTGACAAGTTCAGGGTCTATGTAAGATTGACTGTCAAGAGTTCGGCTTGTCATTCTGGGATTCCTCGGGCGGAGTGGCAGATTCTACAAAGTAGGATAACCTGGAAAATTTTGGTGAATACACCCGGTGTTCCAAACCAGTTCACGAGGGTAGTAACACTATGTTCTCTTTGGTGAATACACCTTTGTTTGAACAGGAAGACCCCACGTACTTTAGGGCGTATAAGCCGAACCAAGAGGATGTTCACAGATATGCTCAATGAGCAGGAAGCCCCCAAATGGCTTGTGGCATTAAGCCGATCAAGAGGGATATTCACAGCTATGCTCAATGAGCAAGAAGCCCCCAAGTGACCTCTGGCATTGAGCCGATCAAGAGGGATATTCACAGCTATGCTCAATGAGCAAGAAGCCCCCAAGTGACCTCTGGCAT